>NW_028274932.1:0-300000 GCF_037043125.1 Eumetopias jubatus | reverse complement strand
CATTTTTCCAAAGAAGGCATCCAAATGGCCAACAGGCATATGAAAAAGTGCTCAACAACGCGCGGCATCAGGGAAATCCAAATCAAAACCTCAATGAGATGCCATATCACACCCGTCAGAATGGCTAAAATTAACAAGTCAGGGAACGACAGATGTGGGTGGGCATGTGGAGAAAGGGGAAACCTCCTACACTGTTGGAGGGAATGCAAGGTGGTGCAACCACTCTGGAAAACAGTATGGAGGTTCCTCAAACAGTTGAAATTAGAGCTATCGTTTGATCCAGCAATTGCACTACTGGGTATTTACCCCAAATATACCAATGTAGGGAACCTAAGGGGTACGTGTACCCCAATGTTTATAGCAGCAATGTCCACAATAGCCAAACTGTGGAAAGAGCCAAGAAGTCCATCGACAGATGAATGGATAAAGAAGTGGTGGTAAATATACACAATGGAATATTATGCAGCCGTCAAAAGGAATGAGATCTTACCATTGGCAGCGACGTGGATGGAACTGGAGGGTGTTATGTTGAGTGAAATATGTCAATCAGAGAAAGACATGTATCGCATGACCTCACGGATATGAGGAATTCTTAATCTCAGGAAACAAGCTGAGTGTTACTGGAGTGGTTGGGGTTGGGAGGGGTGGGGTGGCTTGGTGATAGACATTGGGGAGGGTATGTGCTACGGTGAGCCCTGTGAATTGTGCAAGAGTGTTGAATCACAGATCTGTACTTCTGAAACAAATAACGCAACATATTTTAAGAAAAAAGAGAAAGAAGAAGGTAACAGGAAAGGAAGAGAAGGGGAGTATGTGAGAGGGAGAGAGGAACCATGACAGATGATGGACTCTGAAAAACAAACTGAGGGTTCTAGAGGGGAGGGGCGTAGGGGGATGTGTTAGCCTGGTGATGGGTATTGAGGAGGGCACGTTCTGCATGGAGCACTGGGTGTTATGAAGAAACAATGAATCATGGAACACTGCAGCAAAAATTAATGATGTAATATATGGTGTTTAACATAAGAATAAGAAAATTAAAAAAAAACTGAGGGAAAGAAAGGCCGGTGGCGGAGATGCCTCTCGGCTCATCTCTTTTTCCTGGGGCTAGTACCCTTTCCCCTGTGTACTTGCAGGCCGAGAGCCAACCAACTAATTCGATGGAAACACGCTGCAGAAAACCCCGACTTCGGCCAGATTAGGCCTTCCTGAGTGTGGAAACCTTTTGCTGCGTGAATGCGGGCGAGCGCTGCCAGCGAGTCCAAAACCATTTTCCAGGGAGACGGATTCCGCGGCAAAAGGGAGAACACAATTCCCCACTTCTTTCTTGAAGCTAGCCCAGCGGCCGCCCCCATGAGCATGCAAGTCTCACTGCTCGCGTACCAACGCAAGGAAACAGTACGGTAGGGGACCGTGTTGTAAGGAGCCTCACTGTTCCGGAGAGTGGAAACACTTGGAGTGTGTGTGCGTGAGAGCCTGGGAGAGGAGTCCCCTACGTTACGAGGCGAGAGAAACGAACTCGGGCATCCGCACCTCTCCCACCAGCTCTCAGTGGCAGAATGCTAGCACTCCTCCAACATGAGTGCGTGCAGGGCTATGTTTCAGGACTCTCCTTGAAAGGCCCAACACTGTGGAGAAACCGCGCTTTACCTCCCGCCGGTCCGTAGCGGAGAGGAGGCTGTATGCTGTGCGCTGTGCTTGAGAGCCCGGCGAACGGCTTCCTTATGTAAAACTGAGATAAAGAAAGGCCGGTGGCGGAGACGCCTCTCGGCTCAGCTCTTGTTCCTTGGGCTGGTACCCTTGCCACGGTGTGCTCGCAGGCCGAGAGCCAAGCAACTAAGTCGAGGGAAACACACTGTAGAAAATCCCGTGTTCGGCCAGATTAGGCCTTCCTGAGGGTGGAAACCTTTTGCTGTATGAATGCGGGCGAGAACAGCCAGCGAGTCCAAAACCTATTCCGAGGGACACTGAGGTCGTGGCAGAGGGAGAACACAACTCCCCACTTGTTTCCTGAAGCCAGGCCTGCGGCCACCCCCTTGAGGATACAAGTCTCACTGCTCCCGTACCAACGCAAGGAAACAGTAGGGTAGGGGACCATGTTGCACAGAGCCTCACGGTTCCGGAGAGTGGAAACACTTGAAGTGTGTGTGCGTGAGAGTCTGGGAGAAGAGTCCCCTACTTTACTCGGCGAGAGAAACGAACTCGGGCACCCGCACGTCTCCCACCAGCTCCCAGTGGTAGAATGCTAGCACTCCTTCAGCATGTGTGCGTGCAGGCCTAAGTTGCAGGCCCCTCCTTGAAAGGCCCAACACTGTGGAGAAACCGCACTTTAGCTCCCGCCTGTCCCTAGCGGAGAGGACGCTGTATTCTGTGCGCTGTGCTTGAGAGCCCGGCGAAAGGCTTCCTTATGTGAAACCGAGGGAAAGAAAGGCCGGTGGCGGAGACCCCTCTTGGCTCAGCTCTTGTTCCTGGGGCTAGTACCTTGCCCCGGTGTGCTTGCAGGCCGAGAACCAACCACCTAAATCGAGGGAAACACAGTGTAGAAAACCCCGACTTCGGCCGTTTAGGCCTTCCTGAGGGTCGAAACCTTTTGCTGTGTGAATGCGGGCGAGTACTGCCAACCAGTCTAAAGCCATTTTCCGAGGGAGACTGAGGCCGCGGCAGATGGGAGAACACAACTCCCTATTTGTTTCCTGAAGCCAGGCCTGCGGCCGCCCCTTAACCCTACAAGTCTCACTCACGTACTAACACAAGGAAACAGTAAGGTAGGGGACCGTGTTGTACCGAGCCTCACTGTTCCGGAGAGTGGAAACACTTGGAGTGTGTGTGCGTGAGAGCCTGGTAGACGAGTTCCCTAGGTTACTGGGCTAGAGAAACGAACTCGGGCAAACGCTCCTCTCGCACCAGCTCTCAGTGGCAGAATGCTAGCAGTCCTCCGGCCTGTGTGCGTGCAGGCTTAAGTTGCAGGCCCGTCCCTGGAAGGCACAACACTGTGGAGAAACCGCGCTTTAGCTCCCGCCTGTCCCTAGCGGAGAGGACGCTGTATTCTGTGCGCTGTGCTTGAGAGCCCGGCGAAAGGCTTCCTTATGTAAAACCGAGGGAAAGAAAGGCCGGTGGCGGAGACCCCTCTTGGCTCAGCTCTTGTTCCTGGGCTAGTACCTTGCCCCGGTGTGCTTGCAGGCCGAGAACCAACCACCTAAGTCGAGGGAAACACACTGTAGAAAACCCCGACTTCGGCCGTTTAGGCCTTCCTGAGGGTCGAAACCTTTTGCTCTGTGAATGCGGACGAGCACTGCCAGCGAGTCTAAAACCATTTTCCGAGGGAGACTGAGGCCGCGGCAGAAGGCAGAACACAACTCCCCACTTGTTTCCTGAAGCCAGGCCTGCGGCCACCACCTTCACCATCCAACTCTCACTGCTCGCGTACCAACGCAAGGAAACAGTAGGGTAGGGTACCGTGCTGTAGAGCCTCACTGTTCCGGAGAGTGGAAACACTTGGAGTGTCTGTGCATGAGAGCCTGGGAGAGGAGTTCCCTACGTTACTGGGCGAGAGAAACGAACTCGGGCATCCGCACCTCTCCCTCCAGCTCTCAGTGGCAGAATGCTAGCACTCCTCCAGCATGTGTGCGTGCAGGCCTATGTTTCAGGACTCTCCTTGAAAGGCCCAACACTGTGGAGAAACCGCGCTTTAGCTCCCACCGGTCCTTATCGGAGAGGACGCTGTATGCTGTGCCCTGTGCTTTAGAGCCTGGCGCACGGCTTCCTTATATAAAACTGAGGTAAAGAAAGGCCGTTGGCGGAGAGGACTCTCGACTCAGCTCTTGTTCCTGGGGCTCGTACCCTTGCCACGGTGTGCTTCCAGGCCGAGAGCCAAGCAACTAAGTCGAGGGAAAACACACTGTAGAAAATCCCGTCTTCGGCCAGATTAGGCCTTCCTGAGGGTGGAAACCTTTTGCTGTATGAACGCGGGCGAGGACTGACAGCGAGACTAAAACCATTTTCCGAGGGAGACTGAGGCCGCGGCAGAAGGGAGAACACAACTCCCCACTTGTTTCCTGAAGCCATCCCAGCGGCCGACCCCTTGGGCTTGCAAGTCTCACTGCTCGTGTACCAAAACAAAGAAACAGGAATGTAGGGGAACCGTGTTGTAATAGCCTCACTGTTCGGGAGAGTGGAAACACTTGAAGTGTGTGTGCGTGAGAGCTTGGGAGAAGAGTCCCCTACGTTACTGGGCGAGAGAAACGAACTCGGGCAGCCGCACCTCTCCTACCTCCTCTCAGTGGCAGAATGCTAGCAGTCCTCTGGCATGTGTGCGTGAAGGCGTAAGTTGCAGGCCCCTCCTTGAAAGTCCCAACACTCTGCAGGAAACGCGCTTTAGATCCCACCGTTTCCTAGCGGAGAGGACGCTGTATGCTCTCCGCTGTGCTTGAGAGCCCGGCGAACGGCTTTCCTATGTAAAACCGAGGGAAAGAAAGGCCGGAGCCGGAGACGCCTCTCGGCTCAGCTTTTGTTCCTGGGGCTAGTACCCTTGCCCCGGTGTGCTTGCAGGCCGAGAGCCAACCAAATAAGTCGAGGGAAACACAGTGTAGAAATTCCCGACCTCGAGCAGATTAGGCCTTCCTGAGGGTGGAAACCTTTTGCTGTATGAATGCGGGCCAGAACAGCCAGCGAGTCCAAAACCATTTTCCGAGGGAGACTGAGGCCGCGGCAGAAGGGAGAACACAACTCCCCTCTTGTTTCCGGTAGCCAGCCCATCGGCCGCCCCCTTGGGCTTGCAAGTCTCACTGCTCGCTTACCAAAACAAAGAAACAGTAATGTAGGGGAACCGTGTTGTACATAGCCTCACTGCTGCGGGTAGTTGGAACACCTGGAGTGCCTGTGCGTAAGAGCCTGGCAGACGAGTCCCCTAAGTTACTGGGCGAGAGAAACGGATTCGTGCACCCGCACCTCTCCCACCAGCTCTCAGTATCAGAATGCTAGCACTCCTCCGGCCTGTGTGCGTGCAGGCCTAAGTTGGAGGCCCTTCCCGGGAAGGCACAACACTGTGGAGAACCCGCGCTTTAGCTCCCGCCGGTCCCTAGCGGAGAGGACGCTGTATGCTGTTCGCTGTGCTTGAGAGCCCGGCCAACGGCATCCTTATGTAAAATCGAGGGAAAGAAAGGCCGGTGCCGGAGACGCCTCTCGGCTCAGCTCTTATTCCTGCGGCTAGTAACCTTGCCCCGGTGTGCTTGCAGGCCGAGAGCGAACCTCCTAAGTCGAGGGAAACACACTGTAGATAATCCCGACTTCGGCCAGATTAGGCCTTCCTAAAGTCGAAAACTTTGCAGTGTGAATGCGGGCGAGCACTGCCAGCGAGTCCAAAACCATTTAGCGAGGGAGACTGAGGCCGCGGCAGAAGGGAGAACACAACTCCCCACTTGATTCCTGAAGTCAGGCCTGCGGCCGCCCCCTTCAGCATACAGGTCTCACTGCTCGCGTACCAACGCAAGAATATAGTAGGGTAGGAGACCATGTTATACAGAGCCTCACTGTTCCGGAGAGTGGAAACACTTGGAGTGTGTGTGCGTGAGAGCCTGGGAGACGAGTCCCCTATTTTACTGGGCGAAAGAAACGAACTCGGGCATCCGCACGTCTCGCAACAGCTCTCAGTGGCAGAACGCTAGCACTCCTCCGGCCTGTGTGCGTGTAGGCCGAAGGTGCAGGGCCCTCCTTGAAAGGCCCAACACTGTGGAGAAAGCGCACTTTAGCTCCCGCCGGTCCCTAGCGGAGAGCACGCCGTATGCTGTGTGCTGTGCTTGAGAGCCGGGCCAACGGCTTGCTTATGTAAAACGGAGGGAAAGAAATGCCGGTGGTGGAGACGCCTCTCGGCTCAGCTCTTGTTCCTGAGGCTAGTACTCTTGCCCCGGTGTGCTTGCGGGCCGAGAGCCAACCAACTCAGTCGAGGGAAACACACTGCAGAAAATCCCGACTTCGGCCAGTTTAGGCCTTCCTGAGGGTGGAAACCTTTTGCTGTGTGAATGCGGGCGAGCACTGCCAGCGAATCCAAAACCATTTTCCGAGGGAGACTGAGGCCGCGGCAGAAGGGAGAACACAACTCCCCACTTGATTCCTGAATCCAGGCCTGCGGCCGCCCCCTTACACATGCAACTCTCATTGCTCGGGTACCAACGCACAGAAACAGTAGGGTAGGGGACCGTGTTGTACAGAGCCTCACTGTTCTCGAGGATGGAAACACTTGGAGTGTATCTGCGTGAGAGCCTGGGAGAGGAGTCCCCTACTTTGCTGGGTGAGAGAAACGAACTCGGGCAGCCGCACCTCTCCCACCAGCTCTCAGTGGCAGAATGCTAGCATTCCGCCGGCATGTGTGCGTGCAGGCCTAAGTTGCGGGCCCCTCCTTGAAAGGCCCAACACTGTGGAGAAACCGCGCTTTAGCTCCCCTGGTCCCTAGCAGAGAGGAGGCTGTATGCTCGGCGCTGTGCTTGAGAGCCCGGCAAACGGCTTCCCTATGTAAAACCGAGGGAAAGAAAGGCCGGTGCTGGAGACGCCTCTCGGCTCAGCTCTTGTTCCTGGGGCTAGTACCCTTGCCCCGGTGTGCTTGCAAGCCGAGAGCCAACCAACTCAGTCGAGGGAAACACACTGTAGAAAATCCCGTCTTCGGCAAGATTAGGCCTTCCTGAGGGTCAAAACCTTTTGCTGTATGAATCCGGGCGAGAACTGCCAGCGAGTCCAAAACCATTTTCCGAGGGAGACTGAGGTCACGGCAGAACGGAGAACACAACTTCCCACTTGCTTCCTCAAGCCAGCCCAGCGGCCGCCCCCTTGGAAATGCAAGTCTCACTGCTCGCGTACTAAAACAACGTAACAGTACTGTAGCGGAACCCTGTTGTAGATAGCCTCACTGTTGCGGGGAGTGGGAACACCTGGAGTGCCTGTGCGTAAGAGCCTGGCACACGAGTCCCCTAAGTTCCTGGGCGAGAGAAACGGATTCGTGCAGCCGCACCTCGCACACCAGCTCTCAGGATCAGAAGGCTAGCACTCCTCAGGCCTGTGTACGTGCAGGCCTAAGTTGCAGGCCCCACCCTGGAAGGCACAACACTGTGGAGAAAGCTCGCTTTACCTCCCGCCGGTCCGTAGCGGAGAGGACGCTGTATGCTGTGCACTGTGCTTGACAGCCCGGCGAACGGCTTCCTTAAGTAAAACCGAGGGAAAGAAAGGCCGGTGGCGGAGACGCCTCTCGGCCCACCTCTTGTTCCTGGGGCTAGTAACCTTGCCCCGGTGTGCTTGCAGGCCGAGAGCCAAGTCGAGTGAAACACACTACAAAATCCCGACTTCGGCCAAATTAGGCCTTCCTGAGGGTGGAAACCTTTGGCTGTGTGAATGCGGGCAAGCACTGCCATCGAGTCCAAAACCATTTTCCGAGGGAGACTGAGGCCGCGGCAGAAGGGAGAACACAACTCCCTACTTGTTTCCTGAAGCCAGGCCTGCGGCCGCCCCCTTTACCATACAACTCTCACTGCTCGCGTACCAACGCAAGGAAACAGTAGGGTAGGGTATCGTGTTGTAGAGCCTCAGTGTTGCGGAGAGTGGAAACATTTGGAGTGTGTGTGCGTGAGAGCCTGGTAGAGGAGGCCCCTACGTTACTAGGCGAGAGAAACGAACTCGGGCATCCGCACCTCTCCCACCAGCTCTCAGTGGCAGAATGCTAGCACTCCTCCAACATGAGTGCGTGCAGGCCTATGTTTCAGGACTCTCCTTGAAAGGCCCAACACTGTGGAGAAACCGCGCTTTACCTCCCGCCGGTCTGTAGCGGAGAGGACGCTGTATGCTGTGCGCTGTGCTTGAGAGCCCGGCGAACGGCTTCCTTATGTAAAACTGAGATAAAGAAAGGCCGGTGGCGGAGACGCCTCTCGGCTCAGCTCTTGTTCCTTGGGCTGGTACCCTTGCCACGGTGTGCTCGCAGGCCGATGGCCAAGCAACTAAGTCGAGGGAAACACACTGTAGAAAATCCCGTGTTCGGCCAGATTAGGCCTTCCTGAGGGTGGAAACCTTTTGCTGCATGAATGCGAGCGAGAACAGCCAGCGAGTCCAAAACCATTTTCCGAGGGACACTGAGGTCGCCGCAGAAGGGAGAACACAACTCCCACTTGTTTCCTGAAGACAGGCCTGCGACCACCCCCTTGAGCATACAAGTCTCACTGCTCCCTTACCAACGCACGGAAACAGTAGGGTAGGGGACCATGTTGCACAGAGCCTCACGGTTCCGGAGAGTGGAAACACTTGAAGTGTGTGTGCGTGAGAGTCTGGGAGAAGAGTCCCCTACTTTACTCGGCGAGAGAAACGAACTCGGGCAGCCGCACGTCTCCCACCAGCTCCCAGTGGTAGAATGCTAGCACTCCTTCAGCATGTGTGCGTGCAGGCCTAAGTTGCAGGCCCCTCCTTGAAAGGCCCAACACTGTGGAGAAACCGCGCTTTAGCTCCCGCCTGTCCCTAGCAGAGAGGACGCTGTATTCTGTGCGCTGTGCTTGAGAGCCCGGCGAAAGGCTTCCTTATGTAAAACCGAGGGAAAGAAAGGCCGGTGGCGGAGACCCCTCTTGGCTCAGCTCTTGTTTCTGGGGCTAGTACCCTTGCCCCGGTGTGCTTGCAGGCCGAGAACCAACCACCTAAGTCGAGGGAAACACATTGTAGAAAACCCCGACTTCGGCCGTTTAGGCCTTCCTGAGGGTCAAAACCTTTTGCTGTGTGAATGCGGGCGAGCACTGCCAGCGAGTCTAAAACCATTTTCCGAGGGAGATTGAGGCCGCGGCAGAAGGGAGAACACAACTCTCCACTTGTTTCCTGAAGCCAGGCCTGCGGCCGCCCCCTTAACCCTGCAAGTCTCACTCAAGTACTAACACAAGGAAACAGTAAGGTAGGGGACCGTGTTGTACCGAGCCTCACTGTTCCGGAGAGTGGAAACACTTAGAGTGTGTGTGCGTGAGAGCCTGGGAGACGAGTTCCCTACGTTACTGGGCTAGAGAAAGGAACTCGGGCAACCGCTCCTCTCGCACCAGCTCTCAGTGGCAGAATGCTAGCAGTCCTCCGGCCTGTGTGCGTACAGGCTTAAGTTGCAGGCCCGTCCCTGGAAGGCACAACACTGTGGAGAAACCACGCTTTAGCTCCCGCCGGTCCCTAGCGGAGAGAACGCTGTATGCTGTGCGCTGTGCTTGAGAGTCCGGCGAACGGCTTCCCTATGTAATTCGTTCCACTGGCCAGACTAGGCCGTCCTGAGGGTGGAAACCTTTTGCTGTGTGAATGCGGGCGAGCACTGCCAGCGAGTCCAAAACCATTTTCCGAGGGACACTGAGGCAGCGGCAGAAGGGAGAACACAACTCCCCACTTGTTTCCTGAAGCCAGGCCTGCGGCCGCCACCTTTACCATCCAACTCTCACTGCTCGCGTACCAACGCAAGGAAACAGTAGGGTAGGGTACCGTGCTGTAGAGCCTCACTGTTCCGGAGAGTGGAAACACTTGGAGTGTGTGTGCATGAGAGCCTGGGAGAGGAGTCCCCTACGTTACTGGGCGAGAGAAACGAACTCGGGCTTCCGCACCTCTCCCACCAGCTCTCAGTGGCAGAATGCTAGCACTCCTCCAGCATGTGTGCGTGTAGGCCTATGTTTCAGGACTCTCCTTGAAAGTCCCAACACTCTGCAGAAACCGCGCTTTAGATCCCACCGTTTCCTAGCGGAGAGGACGCTGTATGCTCTGCGCTGTGCTTGAGAGCCCGGCGAACGGCTTTCCTATGTAAAACCGAGGGAAAGAAAGGCCGGAGCCGGAGACGCCTCTCGGCTCAGCTTTTGTTCCTGGGGCTAGTACCCTTGCCCCGGTGTGCTTGCAGGCCGAGAGCCAACCAAATAAGTCGAGGGAAACACAGTGTAGAAATTCCCGACCTCGGGCAGATTAGGCCTTCCTGAGGGTCGAAACCCTTTGCTGTATGAATGCGAGCCAGAACAGCCAGCGAGTCCAAAACCATTTTCCGAGGGAGACTGAGGCCGCGGCAGAAGGGAGAACACAACTCCCCTCTTGTTTCCGGTAGCCAGCCCAGCGGCCGCCCCCTTGGGCTTGCAAGTCTCACTGCTCGCTTACCAAAACAAAGAAACAGTAATGTAGGGGAACCGTGTTGTACATAGCCTCACTGCTGCGGGTAGTTGGAACACCTGGAGTGCCTGTGCGTCAGAGCCTGGCAGACGAGTCCCCTAAGTTACTGGGCGAGAGAAACGGATTCGTGCAGCCGCACCTCTCCCACCAGCTCTCAGTGTAAGAATGCTAGCACTCCTCCGGCCTGTGTGCGTGCAGGCCTAAGTTGGAGAGCCTTCCCGGGAAGGCACAACACTGTGGAGAACCCGCGCTTTAGCTCCCGCCGGTCCCTAGTGGAGAGGACGCTGTATGCTGTTCGCTGTGCTTGAGAGCCCGGCGAACGGCATCCTTATGTAAAACCGAGGAAAAGAAAGGCCGGGGCTGGAGACGCCTCTCGGCTCAGCTCTTGTTCCTGGGGCTAGTACCGTTGCCCCGGGGTGCTTGCAGGCCAAGAGCCAACCTCCAGGTCGAGGGAAGCACACTGTAGAAATTCCTTACTTCGGCTAGACTAGGCTTTCCTGAGGGTGGAAACATTTTGCTGTGTGAATGCGGGCGAGCCCTGCCAGCAAGTCCAAAACATTTTCCGAGGGAGACTGAGGCCGCGGCAGTGGGAGAACACAACTCCCCACTTGTTTCCTGAAGCCAGGCCAGCGGCTGCCCCCTTGAGCATGGAAGTCTCACTGCTCGCGTACCAACGCATGGAAACAGTAGGGTAGGGTACCGTGCTGTAGAGCCTCACTGTTCCGGAGAGTGGAAACACTTGGAGTGTGTGTGCATGAGAGCCTGAGAGTTACTGGGCGAGAGAAACGAACTCGGGCAACCGCACCTCTCCCACCAGCTCTCAGTGGCAGAATGCTAGCACTCCTCCAGCATGTGTGCATGCAGGCCTATGTTTCAGGACTCTCCTTGAAAGGCCCAACACTGTGGAGAAACCGCGCTTTAGCTCCCGCCGGTCCTTATCGGAGAGGACGCTGTATGCTGTGCGCTGTGCTTGAGAGCCTGGCGCACGGCTACCTTGTGTAAAACCGAGGTAAAGAAAGGCCGTTGGCGGGGACGACTCTCGTCTCAGCTCTTGTTCCTGGGGCTCGTACCCTTGCCACGGTGTGCTTCCAGGCCGAGAGCC
This sequence comes from Eumetopias jubatus, assembly GCF_037043125.1. Taxonomy (NCBI): domain Eukaryota; kingdom Metazoa; phylum Chordata; class Mammalia; order Carnivora; family Otariidae; genus Eumetopias; species Eumetopias jubatus. The sequence continues at coordinate 288,767 of NW_028274932.1, read as the reverse complement.
AAGCAACTAAGTCGAGTGAAACACACTGTAGAAAATCCTGTCTTCGGCCAGATTAGGCCTCTGAGGGTGGAAACCTTTTGCTGTATGAATGCGGGCGAGGACTGACAGCGAGACTAAAACCATTTTCCGAGGGAGACTGAGCCCGCGGCAGAAGGGAGAACACAACTCCCCACTTGTTTCCTGAAGTCAGTCCTGCCGCTGCCCACTTGTGCATGCAAGTCTCACTGCTCGCGTACCAACGCAAGGAAACAGTAGGTTAGGGGACCGTGTTTTACAGAGCCTCACTGTTCCCGAGAGTGGAAACACTTGGAATGTGTGTGCGTGAGACCCTGGGAGACGAGTCCACTACGTTATTGGGTGAGAGAAACGAACTCGGGCAGCCGCACCTCTCACACCAGCTCTCAGTGGCAGAATGCTAGCACTCCTCCGGCATGGGTGCGTGCAGGCCTAGGTTGCAGGCCCCTCCTGGGAAGGCCCAACACTGTGGAGAAACCGCGCTTTAGCTCCCGCTGGGCCCTAGCGGAGAGGACGCTGTATGCTGTGCGCTGTGCTTGAGAGTCCGGCGAACGGCTTCCCTATGTAAAACTGAGGAAAAGAAAGGCCGGGGCCGGAGACGCCTCTCGGCTCAGCTCTTGTTCCTGGGGCTAGTACCGTTGCCCCGGGGTGCTTGCAGGCCGAGAACCAACCACTTAAGTCGAGGGAAACACACTGTAGAAATTCCTTACTTCGGCTAGACTAGGCCTTCCTGAGGGTGGAAACATGTTGCTGTGTGAATGCGGGCGAGCACTGCCAGCGAGTCCAAAACCATTTTCCGAGGGAGACTGAGGCCACGGCAGAAGGGAGAACACAACTCCCCGCTTGTTTCCTGAAGCCAGGTCAGCGGCTGCCCCCTTGAGCATGCAAGTCCCACTGCTCGTGTACCAACACAAGGAAACAGTAGGGTAGGGTACCCTGGTGTAGAGCCTCACTGTTCCGGAGAGTGGAAACACCTGGAGTGTGTGTGCGTGAGAGCCTAGTATACGAGTGCCCTACGTTACTGGGCGAGAGAAAGGAACTCGGGCAGCCGCACCTCTCCCACCAGCTCTCACTGGCAGAATGCTAGCACTCCTCCTCCATGTGTGCCTACAGGCCTAAGTTGAAGGCCCCTCCTTGAAAGGCACAACACTGTGGAGAAACCGCTCTTTAACTCCCGCCGGTCCCTAGCGGAGAAAATGATGAATGCTGGGCGCTGTGCTTGAGAGCCAGGCGAACGGCTTCTCTATGTAAAACCGAGGGAAAGAAAGGCCGGTGCCGGAGACGCCTCTCGGCTCAGCTCTTGTTCCTGCGTCTAGTAACGTTGCCCCGGTGTGCTTGCACGCCGAGAGCCAACCACCTTAGTCGAGGAAAACACACTGTAGAAATTCCCGACTTTGGCCAGATTAGGCCTTCCTGAGGGTCTAAACCTTTTGCTCTGTGAATGGGGGGGGGGGGAATACTGCCAGCGATTCCAAAACCATTTAGCGAGGGAGACTGAGCCCACGGCAGGAGGGAGAACACAACTCCCCACTTGTTTCCTGAAGCCAGGCCTGCGGCCGCCACCTTTACCATGCAACTCTCACTGCTCGCGTACCAAAGCAAGGAAACAGTAGGGTAGGGGACCGTGTTGTACAGAGCCTCACTGTTCCCGTAAGTGGAAACACTTGGAGTGTGTGTGCGTCAGAGCCTGGGAGACGAGTCCCCTACGTTATTGGGCGAAAGAAACGAACTCGGGCATCCGCACCTGTCCCACCAGCTCTCAGTGGCAGAATGCTAGCACTCCTCCGGCCTGTGTGAGTGCAGGCCTAAGTTGCAGGCCCCTCCCTGGAAGGCACAACACTGTGGAGAAACCGCGCTTTACCTCCCGCCGTTGTCTAGCGGAGAGGACGCTGTATGCTGTGCGCTGTGCCTGAGAGTCCGGCAAACGGCTTCCCTATGTAAAACCGAGGGAAAGAAAGGCCGGTGCCGGAGACGCCTCTCAGCTCAGCTTTTGTTCCTGTGGTGGTACCCTTGCCCCGGTGTGCTTGCAGGCCGAGAGCCAACCTCCTAAGTCCAGGGAACCACACTGTAGAAATTCCTTACTTCGGCCAGACTAGGCCTTCCTGAGGGTGGAAACCTTTTGCTGTGTGAATGCGGGCGAGCACTGCCAGCAAGTCCAAAGCGATTTTCGGAGGGAGACTGAGGCCGCGGCAGAAGGGAGAACAGAACTCCCCACTTGTTTCCTGAAGCCAGCCCAGGGCCGCCCCCTTGGGTATTCAAGTCTCACTGCTCGCGTACCAAAACAAAGAAACAGTAGTGTAGGAGAACCGTGTTATAGATAGCCTCATTGTTGTGGGGAGTGGGAACACAGGCAGTGCCTGTGCGTAAGAGCCTGGCATACGAGTCCCCTAAGTTCCTGGGCGAGAGAAACGGTTTCGTGAAGCCACACCACTCCCACCATCTCAGTATCAGAATGCTAGCACTCCTCCGGCCTGTGTGTGTGCAGGCCTAAGTTGCAGGCCTCTCCGTGGAAGGCACAACACTGTGGACCGGCGGGAGTTAAAGCGCGGTTTCTCCACAGTGTTGTGCCTTTCAAGGAGGGGCCTTCAACTTAGGCCTGCAGGCACACATGGAGGAGGAGTGCTAGCATTCTGCCACTGAGAGCTGTTGGGAGAGGTGCGGCTGCCCGAGTTCGCTTCTCTCGCCCAGTAACGTAGGGGACTCGTCTCCCAAGCTCTCATGCACACACACTCCAAGTGTTTCCACTCTCCGGAGCAGTGAGGCTCTGTACAACACGGTCTCCTACCCCACTGTTTCCTTGCGTTGGTACGCGAGCAGTGAGACTTGCATGGGTAAGGGGGCGGCCGCAGGCCTGGCTTCAGGAAACAAGTGGGGAGTTGTGTTCTCCCTTCCGCCGTGGCCTCAGTCTGCCTCAGAAAATGGTTTTGGACTCGCTGGCAGTGCTCGCCCGCATTCACACAGCAAAAGGTTTCGACTCTCAGGACGGCCTAATCTGGCCGGAGACGGGATTTTCTACATTGTGTTTCCCTCGACTTAGGTGCTTGGCTCTCCGCCTGCAAGCACACCGGGGCAACGTTACTAGACGCAGGAACAAGAGCTGAGCCGAGAGGCGTCTCCGACACCGGCCTTCCTTTCCCTCGGTTTTCCATAAGGAAGCCGTTCGCCGGGCTCTCAAGCACAGCGCACAAAATACAACTTTTTCGCCGCTAGGGACCGGCGGGAGCTAAAGCGCGGTTTCTCCACAGGGTTGGGCCTTTCAAGTAGGGTCCTTCAACTTAGGCTTAGAGGCAAACATGCGGCAGGAGTGCTACCATTCTGCCACTGAGAGCTGGTGGGAGAGGTGCGGCTACCGAGTTCGTTTCTCTCGCCCTATAACGTAGTGGACACGTCTCCCAGGCTCGCATGCACACACACTCCAAGTGTTTCCACTCTCCGGAACACTGAGGCTCTGTACAACCCGGTACCCTACCCTACTGTTTCCGTGCGTTGTTTCGCGAGCAGTGAGTCTTGCATGGTCAAGGGGGCGGCCTCAGGCCTGACTTTAGGAAACAAGTGGGGAGTTGTGTTCTCCCTTCTGCCGCGGCCTCAGTCTCCCTCGGAAAATGGTTTTGGACTCGCTGGCAGTGCTCGCCCGCGTTCACACAGCAAAAGGCTTCCACCCTCAGGAAGGCCTAGTCCTATCGAAGTAAGGAATTCCTACAGTGTGGTTCCTACGACTTAGGAGATTGGCTCTCGGCCTGCAAGCACACTGGGGCAACGGTACTAGCCCCAGGACAAGAGCTGACCCGAGGCGCCTCTCCGGCACCGGCCTTTCTTTCCCTCGATTTTACATAGGGAAGCCGTTCGCCGGACTCTCAAGCACAGCGCACAGCATACAGCTTCCTCTCCGCTAGGGACCGCCGTGAGCTAAAGCGCGGTTTCTCCACAGTGTTGTGCCTTCCAGGGAGGGGCCTTCAACGCAGGCCTGCACGCACACAGGCCGGAGGAGTGCTAGCATTCTGATCCTGAGAGCTGGTGGGAGAGGTGCGGCTGCACGAATCCGTTTCTCTCGCCCAGGAACTTAGGGGACTCGTATGCCAGGCTCTTACGCACAGGCACTGCCTGTGTTCCCACTCCCCACAACGATGAGGCTATCTATAACACGGTTCTCCCACAGTACGGTTTCTTTGTTTTGGTACGCGAGCAGTGAGACTTGAATACCCAAGGGGGCGGCCCTAGGCTGGCTTCAGGAAACAAGTGGGGAGTTGTGTTCTCCCTTCTGCCGCGGCCTCAGTCTGCCTCGGAAAATCGTTTTGGACTTGCTGGCAGAGCTCGCCCGGATTCAAACAGCAAAAGGTTTCCACCCTCAGGAAGGCCTAGTCTGGCCGAAGTAAGGAATTTCTACAGTGTGGTTCCCTGGACTTAGGAGGTTGGCTCTCGGGCTGCAAGCACACCGGGGCAAGGGTACTACCTCAGGAACAAGAGCTGAGCCCAGAGGCGTCTCCGGCACCGGCCTTTCTTTCCCTCGGTTTTACATAGGGAAGACGTTCGCCGGACTCTCAGGCACAGCGCACAGCATACAGCGTCCTCTCCGCTAGGGAACGGCGGGAGGTAAAGTGCGGTTTCTCCAGTGTTCTGCCTTCCAGGGAGGGGCCTGCAACTTAGGCCTGCACGCACACATGCCGAAGGAGTGCTAGCATTCCTCCACTGAGAGCTGTTGGGAGACGTGCGGCTGCCCCTGTTCGTTTCACTCACCCAGTAAAGTAGGGGACTCGTCTTCCGGGCTCTCACGCACACACACTCCAAGTGTTTCCACTCTCTGGAACAGTGAGGCTCTGTACAACACGGTTCCTTACCTTACTGTTTCCTTGCGTTGGTACGTAAGCAGTGAGACTTGCATGCTCAAGGGGGCGGTCGCTGGGCTGGCTTCAGGACAGAAGTGGGGAGTTGTGTTCTCCCTTCTACCGCAGCCTCAGGCTCCCTCGAAAATGGTTTTGGACTCGCTGGCAGTGCTCGCCCGCATTCACAGAGCAAAAGGTTTCCCCCCTCAGGAAGGCCAAATTGGCCGAAATCGGTGTTTTCTGCAGTGTGTTTCCACCGAGTTAGTTGGTTGGCTCTCGGCCTGCGAGTACACCGGGGCAAGGGTACTAGCCACAGGAACAAGAGCTGAGCCGAGAGGCGTATCCGACACCGGCCTTCCATTCCCTCAGTGTTTTTTTTTTATTTTTTTAATTGTTATGTTAATCACCATATATTACATCATTAGTTTTTGGTGCAGTGTTCCATGATTCATTGTTTGTTCATAACACCCAGTGCTCCATGCAGAACGTGCCCTCCTCAATACCCATCACCAGGCTAACACATGCCCCTACCACCCTCCCCTATCGAACCCTCAGTTTGTTTTTCAGAGTCCATCATCTCTCATGGTTCGTCTCCCCTCTGACATACTCCCCTTCCCTTCCTCTCCTGTTATCTTCTTCTTTTTCTTTCTTCTTAAAATATGTTGCGTTATTTGATTCAGAAGTACAGATCTGTGATTCAACAGTCTTGCACAATTCAGAGCGCTCACCGTAGCACATACCGTCCCCAATGTCTATCACCCAGCCACCCCATCTCTCCCACCCCCAACCACTCCAGTAACACTCAGTTTGTTTCCTGAGATTAAGAATTCCTCAAATCAGTGACGTCATGCGATACGTGTCTTTCTCTGATTGACTTATTTCACTCAACATAACACCCTCCAGTTCCATCCACGTCGTTGCAAATGGGAAGATCTCATTCCTTTGACGGCTGCATAATATTCCATTGTGAATATATACCACGTCTTCTTTATCCGTTCATCTGTCGCTGGACATCTTGGCTCTTTCCACAGTTTGGCTATTGTGGACATTGCTGCTATAAACACTGGGGTACACGTACCCCTTCCGGTCCCTACATTTGTAACGTTCTGGTAAATACCCTGTAGTGCAATTGCTGGCTCGAACAGTAGCTCGAATTTCAACTGTTTGAAGAACCTCGATACTGTTTTCCAGAGAGGTTGCAGCAGCTTGCATTCCCACCAACAGTGGAGGAGGTTTCCCCTTTCTCCACATCCCCGCCATCTGTCGTTCCCTGACTTGTTAATTTTAACCATTCTGACTGGTGTGAGGTGGTATCTCATTGAGGTTTTGATTTGGATTTCCCTCATGCCGAGCGAGGTTGAGCACTTTTTCATGTGCCTGTTGGCCATTTGGATGTCTTCTTTGGAAAAATGTCTGTTCATGTCTTCGGCCCATTTCTTGATTGGATTATATGTCCTTTGGGTGTTGAGTTTTATAATTTATTTATAGATTTTGGATACTAGCCCTTTATCTGATATGTCATTTGCAAATATTTTCTTCCCTTCTATCGGGTGTCTTTTGGTTTTGTGGACTGTTTATTTAGCTGTGCAAAAGCTTTTTTTTAAATTTTTTATTGTTATGTTAAGCACCATATATTACATCATTAGTTTTTGGTGCAGTGTTCCATGATTCATTGTTTGTTCATAACACCCAGTGCTCCATGCAGGACGTGCCCTCCTCAATACGTATCCATCACCAGGCTAAACTAAACCCCTACCGTCCTCCCCGCTAGAACCCTCACTTTGTTTTTCAGAGTCCGCCAACTGTCATGGTTCGTCTCCCCCTCTGACATACTCCCCTTCTCTTCCTCTCCTGTTATCTTCTTCTTTTCCTTTTCTTAAAATATGTTGCGGTATTTGTTTCAGAAGTACAGATCTGTGATTCAACAGTCTTGCACAATTCACAGCGCTCACCGTAGCACATACCCTACCCAAAGTCTATCACCCAGCCACCCCATCCCTCCCAACCCAACCACTCCAGTAACACTCAGTTTGTTTCCTGAGATTAAGAATTCCTCATATCAGTGAGGTCATGCGATACATGTCTTTCTCTGATTGACTTATTTGACTCAACATAACACCCTCCAGTTCCATCCATGTCTTTGGAAATGGCAACATCTCATTCCTTTTGATGGCTGCATAATATTCCATTGTGTATATATACCACTTCTTCTTTATCCATTCATCTGTCAATGGACATCTTGGCTCTTTCCAGAATTTGGCTATTTTGGACATTCCTGCTATAAACTTTGGGGTACACGTACACCTTCGGGTCCCTACATTTGTATCTTTGTGGTGAATACCCAGTAGTCAATTGCTGGATCGAACGCTGGCTCTAAAGTCAACTCTTTGAGGATCCTCCATACTGTTTTCCAGAGTGGTTGCACCAGCTTGCATTCCCACCAACAGTGCAGGAGGGTTCCCGTTTTTCCATATCCCCGCCAACATCTGTCGTTCCCTGACTTGTTAATTTTAGCCATTCTGACGGGTGTGAGGTGGTATCTCATTGAGGTTTTGATTTGGATTTCCCTGATACCGAGCTATGTTGAGCACTTTTTCATGTGCCTGTTGGCCATTTGGATGTCTTCTTTGAAAAAATATCTGTTCATGTCTTCTGCCAATTTCTTCATTAGATTATGTGTTCTTTGGGTGTTGAGTTTGATAAGTTCTTTATCGATTCTGGATACTAGCCCTTTATCTGATATGTCATTTGCACATAGTTTCTCCCATTCTCTCGGTTGTCTTTTGGTTTTGTGGACTGTTTCTTTTGCTGTGCAAAATCTTTTTTTTTTAAATTCTTTATTGTTATGTGAATCACCATATATTACATCATTAGTTTTTGGTGCACTGTTCCATGATTAATTGTTTGTTCATAACACACACTGCTCCATGCAGAACTTGCCCTCCTCAATACCCATCACCAGGCAAACCGATCCCCCTCCCCCCCTCCCCTCTAGAACCCTCAGTTTGTTTTTCAGAGTCCATCATCTCTCATGGTTCGTCTCCCCGTCTGACATACTCCCCCTCTCTTCATCTCCTGTTATCTACTTCTTTTTCTATTTTCTTAAAATTTGTTGCGTTATTTGATTCAGAAGTACAGATCTGTGATTCAACAGTCCTGCACAATTCACAGCGCTCACCATGTCACATACCCTACCCAATGTCTATCACCCAGCCAACCCATCCATCCCACCCCCAACCACTCCATTCAAACAGTTTCTTTCCTGAGATTAAAAATTCCTCATATCAGTGAGGTCATGCGATAGGTGTCTTTCTCTGATTGACTTATTTCACTCAACATAACACCCTCCAGTTCCATCCACGTCGTTGCAAATGGCAAGATCTCATTCCTTTTGACGGCTGCATAATATTCCATCGTGTATATATACCACTTCTTCTTTATCCGTTCATCTGTCCATGGACATCTTGGCTCTTTCCACAGTTTGGCTATTGTGGACATTGCTGCTATAAACTTTGGGGTACACGTACCCGTTCGGGTCCCTACATTTGTATCTTTGTGGTAAATACCCAGTAGTGCAATTGCTGGATCGAATGGTAGCTCTAATTTCAACTGTTTGAGGAACCTCCATACTGTTTTCCAGAGTGCTGGCCCCAGCTTGCATTCCCACCAACAGTGTAGAGAGTTCCCCTTTCTCCACATGCCCGCCAACATCTGTCGTTCCCTGACTTGTTAATTTTAGCCATTCTGATGGGTGTGAGGTGGTATCTCATTGAGGTTTTGATTTGGATATCCCTGATGCCGAGCGATGTTCAGCACTTTTTCATGTGCCTGTTGGCCATTTGGATGTCTTCTTTGGAAAAATGTCTGTTCATGTCTTCTGCCCATTTCTTGATTGGATTATTTGTTCTTTGCGTGTTGAGTTTGGTAAGTTCTTTATAGATTTTGGGTACTACCCATATATCTGATATGTCATGTGCAAATATTTTCTCCCATTCTGTCGTTTGTCTTTTGGTTTTGTGGACTCTTTCTTTTGCTGTGCAAAGCTTTATTTTTATTATTTTATTGTTATGTTAAGCACCATATATTACATCATTAGTTTTTGGTACAGTGTTCCATGATTCATTGTGTGTTCATAACACCCAGTGCTCCATGGAGAACGTGCCCTCCTCAATACCCATCTCCTGGCTAACCCTTCCCCCTACCCCCTTCCCCTCTAGAACCCCCAGTTTGTTTTTAGAGTCCATCATCTCTCATGGTTCGTCTCCCCCTGTGGCATACTCCCCTTTCTTCCTCTCCTGTTATCTTCTTCTTTTCCTTTTTTCATGAAATATGTTGCGTTATTTGATTCAGAAGTGCAGATCTGTGATTCAACAGTCTTGCACAATTCACAGCGCTCACCGTAGCACATATCCTCCCCAATGTCTATCACCCAGCCACCCCATTCCTCACACCCCCAACCAGTCCAGTAACACTCTGTTTCCTGAGATTAAGAATTCCTCATATCAGTGAGGTCATGCGATAGGTGTCTTTCTCTGATTGACTTATTTCACTCAACATAACACCCTCCAGTTCCATCCACGTCGTTGCAAATGGCAAGATCTCATTCATTTTGACGGCTGCATAATATTCCCTTGGGTATATATACCAGTTCTTCTTTATCCATTCATCTGTCGATGGACATCTTGGCTCTTTCCACAGTATGGCTACTGTGGACATTGCTGCTATAAACTTTGGGGTACACGTACCCCTTCGGGTCCCTACATTTGTATCTTTGTGGTAAATACCCTTTAGTGCAATTGGTGGATCGAAGGGTAGCTCAAATTTCAACTGTTTGAGGAACCTCCATACTGTTTTCCAGAGTGCTTACACCAGCTTGCCTTCCCATCAGCAGTGTAGGAGTGTTCCCGTTTCTCCACTTCCCGCCAACATCAGTCATTCCCACACTTGTTATTTTTAGCCATTCTGACGGGTGTGAGGTGGTATCTCATTGTGGTTTTGATTTGGATTTCCCTCATGCCGAGCGATGTTGAGCACTTTTTCATGTGCCTATTGGCCATTTGGAGGTCTTCTTTGGAAAAATGTCTGTTCATGTCTTCGGCCCATTTCTTGATTGGATTATATGTTCTTTGGGTATTGAGTTTGATAAGTTCTTTATGGATTTTGGAGACTAGCCCTTTATCTGATATGTCATTTGTAAATATTTTCTCCCTTTCTGTCGGGTGTCTTTTGGTTTCGTGGACTGTTTCTTTAGGTGTGCAAAAGCTTTTTTTTTAATTTTTTATTTTTATCTTAATCACCATATATTACATCATTAGTTTTTCGTACAATGTTCCATGATTCATTGTTTGTTCATAACTCCAGTGCTCCATGCAGAACGTGCCCTCCTCAATAACCATCACCAGGATAACCCGAACCCCTACGGCCCTCCCCTCTAGAACCCTCACTTTGTTTTTCAGAGTCCATCATTTGTCATGGTTCGTCTCCCCCTGTGACATACTCCCCTTCTCTTCCTCTCCTGTTATCTTCTTCTTTTACTTTTTCTTAAAATATGTTGCTTTATTTGTTTCAGAAGTACAGATCTGTGATTCAACAGTCTTGCACAATTCACAGCGCTCATCGTAGCACATACTCTCCCCAATGTCTATCACCCAGCCACCCCATCCCTCCCACCCCCAACCACTCCAGTAACACTCAGTGTTTTTCCTGAGATTAAGAATTCCTCATATCAGTGAGGTCATGCGATACATGTCTTTCTCTGATTGACTTATTTCACTCAACATAACACCCTCCAGTTCCATCCACGTCTTTGCAAATGGCAACATCTCATTCCTTTTGAAGGCTGCATATTATTCCATTGTGTATATATACCACCACTTCTTTATCCATTCGTCTGTCGATGGACATCTTGGCTCTTTCCACATTTTGGCTATTGTGGACATTGTTGCTATAAACATTGCGGTACACGTACCCCTTCGGGTCCCTACATTTCAAACTTGTGTTAAATACCCAGTAGTCAATTGCTGGATCGAATTGTAGCAGTAATTTCAACTGTTTGATGATCCTCCATAGTGTTTTCCAGAGTGGTTGCACCAGCTTGCATTCCCACCAACAGTGTAGGAGGGTTCCCCTTTCTCCACAACCCCGCCAAAATCTGTCTTCACTGACTTGTTAATTTTAGCCATTCTGACGGATATGAGGTGGTATCTCATTGAGGTTTTGATTGATTTCCCTGATGCCGAGCGATGTTTAGCACTTTTTCATATGCCTGTTGGCCATGGATGTCTTCTTTGGAAAAATGTCTGTTCATGTCTTCGGCCCATTTCTTGATTGGATTATATGTTCTTTGGGTGTTGAGTTTGATAAGTTCTTTATACATTTTGGATACTAGCCGTTTATCTGCTATGTCATTTGTCAATATTTTCTCCCATTCTGTCGGGTGTCTTTTGGTTTTGTGGACTGTTTCTTTAGCTGTGCAAAAGCTTTTTTTTAAATTTTTTATTGTTATGTTAATCACCATATATTACATCATTAGTTTTTCCTACAGTGTTCCATGATTCATTGTTTGTTCATAACACCCAGTGCTCCATGCAGAACGTGCCCTCCTCAATACCCATCACCAGGATAACCCAAACCCCTCCCGCCCTCCCCTCTAGACCCTCCCTTTGTTTTTCAGAGTCCATTATCTCTCATGGTTCGTGTCCCCCACTGACATACTCCCCTTCTCTTCCTCTCCTGTTACCTTCTTTTTATTTTCTTAAAATATGTTGCGTTATTTGTTTCAGAAGTACAGATCTGTGATTCAACAGTCTTGCACAATGCACAGCGCTCACCATAGCACATACCGTCCCCATTGTCTATCACCCAGCCACCCCATCCCTCCCACCCACAACCACTCCAGTAACACTCAGTTTGTTTCCTGAGATTAAGAATTCCTCATATCAGTGAGGTCATGCGATACGTGGCTTTCTCTGATTGACTTATTTCACTCAACATAACACCCTACCGTTCCATCCACGTCTTTGCAAATGGCAACATCTCATTCCTTTTGAAGGCTGCATAATATTCCATTGTGTATATATACCACCTCTTTTTATCCATTCATCTGTCGATGGACATCTTGGCTCTTTCCACAGTTTGGCTACTGTGGACATTGCTGCTATAAACTTTGGGGTACACGTACCCCTTCGGGTCCCTACATTTGTATCTTTGTGTTAAATACCCAGTAGTCAATTGCTGGATCGAATGGTAGCACTAATTTCAACTGTTTGAGGATCCTCCATACTCTTTTCCAGAGTGGTTGCACCAGCTTGCATTCCCACCAACAGTGGAGGAGGGTTCCCCTTTCTCCACATCCCCGCGAAAATCTGTCGTTCCCTGACTTGTTAACTTCAGCCATTCTGACAGGTGTGAGGTGGTATCTCATTGAGGTTTTGATTTGGATTTCCCTGATGCCGAGCGATGTTGAGCACTTTTTCATGTGCCTGTTGGCCATTTGGATGTCTTCTTTGGAAAAATGTCTGTTCATGTTTTCGGCCCATTTCGTGATTGGATTATTTTTTCTTTGGGTGTTGAGTTTGATAAGTTCTTTATAGATTTTGGATACTAGCCCTTTATCTGATATGTCATTTGCAAATATTTTCTCCCAATCTGTCGGTTGTCTTTTGGTTTTGTGGACTGTTTGTTTTGCTGTGCAAAAGCTTTTTTTTATTGTTATGTTAATCACCATATATTACATCATTAGTTTTTGGTGCAGTGTTCCATGATTCATTGTTTGTTCATAACACCCAGTGCTCCATGCAGAACGTGCCCTCCTCAATACCCATCACCAGGCTAACCCAAACCCCTACCCCCTCCCCTCTAGAACCCTCACATTGTTTTTCAGAGTCCATCATCTCTCATGGTTCGTCTCCCCCCTGACATACGCCCCTTCTCTTCCTCTCCTGTTATCTTCTTCTTTTCCTTTTTCTTAAAATATGTTGCGTTTTTTCTTTCAGAAGTACAGATCTGTGATTCAACAGTCTTGCACAATTCATAGCGCTCACCGTAGCACATTCCCTCCCCAATGTCTATCACCCAGCCACCCCATCCCTCCAACCCCCAACCACTCCAGTCACTCAGTTTGTTTCCTGAGATTAAAAAATCCTCATATCCGTGAGCTCATTCAATACGTGTCTTTCTCTGATTGACATATTTCACTCAACAGAACACCCTTCAGTTCCATCCACGTCGTTGCAAATGGTAAGATCTCATTCCTTTTGACGGCTGCATAATATTCCATTGTGGATATATACCACCTCTTCTTTATCCATTCATCTGTCGGTGGACCTCTTGGCTCTTTCCACAGTTTGGTTATTGTGGATATTCCTGCTCTAAAGATTGGGATACACGTACACCTTCGGGTCCCTACATTTGTATCTTTGTGGTAAATACCCAGTAGTGCATTTGATGGATCGAACGGTAGCTCTAATTGCAACTGTTTCAGGAACCTCCATATTGTTTTCCAGAGTGGTTGCACCGGCTTGCATTCCCACCAACAGTGGTGGAGGGTTCCCCTTCCTCCACAACCCCGCCAAGATCTGTCTTCCCTGACTTGTTAATTTAGCCATTCTGACGGGTGTGAGGTGGTATCTCATTGAGGTTTTGATTTGGATTTCCCTGATGCCGAGCGATGTTGAGCACTTTTTCATGTGCCTGTCGGCCATTTGGATGTCTTCTTTGGAAAAATGTCTCTTCATGTCTTCGGCCCATTTCTTGATTGGATTATATGTTCTTTGGGTGTTGAGTTTGATAATTTATTTATAGATTTTGGATACTAGCCCTTTATCTGCTGTCATTTGCCAATATTGTCTCCCATTCTGTCTCGTGTCTTTTGGTTTTGTGGACTGTTTCCTTAGCTGTGCAAAAGCTATTTTTTTAAATTTTTTATTGTTATGTTAATCACCATATATTAAATCATTAGTTTTTCGTGCAGTGTTCCATGATTCATTGTTTGTTCATAACACCCAGTACTCCATGGGGGACGTGCCCTCCTCAATACCCATCACCAGGCTAACTCAAACCCCTACCCCCTCCCCTCTAGAACCCTCACTTTGTTTTTCAGAGTCCATCATCTCTCATCGTTCGTCTTCCCCTCTGACATACTCCCCTTCTCTTCCTCTCCTGTTATCTTCTTCTTTTCCTTTTTATTAAAATATGTTGCTTTATTTGTTTCAGAAGTACAGATCTGTGATTCAACAGTCTTGCACAATTCACAGCGCTCACCGTAGCACATACTCTTCCCAATGTCTATCACCCAGCCACCCCATCCATCCCACCCCCAACCACTCCAGTAACACTCAGTTTGTTTCCTGAGATTAAGAATTCCTCATATCAGTGAGTCATGCGATACATGTCTTTCTCTGATTAACTTATTTCACTCAACATAACACCCTCCAGTTCCATCCACGTCTTTGCAAACGGCAACATCTCATTCCTTTTGAAGGCTGCATAATATTCCATTGTGTATATATACCACCTCTTCCTTATCCATTCATCTGTCGATGGACATCTTGGCTCTTTCCACAGTTTGGCTATTGTGGACTTTGCTGCTATAAACTTTGGGGTAAACGTACCCCTTCGGGTCCCTACATTTGTATCTTTGTGTTAAATACCCAGTAGTCAATTGCTGTATCGAACGGTAGCACTAATTTCAACTGTTTGAGGATCCTCCATACTGTTTTCTAGAGTCGTTTCACCAGCTTGCATTCCCACCAACAGTGGAGGAGGGTTCCCCTTTCTCCACATCCCCGCCAACATCTGTCGTTCCCTGACTTGTTAATTTTAGCCATTCTGACGGGTGTGAAGTGGTGTCTCATTGAGGTTTGTTTTGGATTTCCCTGATGCCGAGCGTTGTTGAGCACTTTTTCATGTGCCTGTTGACCATTTGGATGTCTTCTTTGGAAAAATGTCTGTTCATTTCTTCGGCCCATTTCTTGATTGGATTATTTGTTCTTTGGGTGTTGAGTTTGATAAGTTCTTTATAGATTTGGAATACTAGCCCTTTATCTGATATGTCATTTGCCAATATTTTCTCCCATTCTGTCGGTTGTCTTTTGGGTATGTGGAGTGTTTGTCTTGCTGTGCATAAGCTTTTTTCTTAATTGTTATGTTAATCATAACATAACAATGATATATTACATCATTCTTTTTTGGTGCAGTCTTCCATGATTCATTGTTTGTTCATAACACCCAGTGCTCCATGCAGAAAGTGCCCTCCTCAATATCCATCACCAGGCTAACCCATCCCCCTACCCCCCTCTCCTCTAGAACCCTCAGTTTGTTTCTCAGAATCCATCATCTCTCATGGTTCGTCTCCCCCTCTGAAATACTCCCCTTCTCTTCCTCTCCTGTTATCTTCTTCTTTTATTTTTCTTAAAATATGTTGCGTTATTTGTTTCAGAAGTACAGATCTGTGATTCAACAATCTTGCACAATTCACAGCGCTCACCATAGCACATACCCTCCCCAGTGTCTATCACCCAGCCACCCCATCCCTCCCACCCCAACCATTCCAGTATCAATGAATAATTGAACACTGCACGAGAAACTAATGATGTAACATATAGTGATTAACATAACATTAAAAAATAAAAAAAAAAGCTTTTGCACAGCAAAAGAAACAGTCCACAACCCCAAAAGTCAACCGACAGAATGGGAGAAAATATTTACAAATGACATATCAGATAAAGGGCTAGTATACAAAATCTATAAAGAACTTATCAAACTCAACACCCAAAGATCAAATAACCCAATCAAGAAATGGGCAGAAGACATGAGGAGACATTTTTCCAAATAAGACATCCAAATGGCCAACAGGCACATGAAAAAGTGCTCAACATCGCTCGGCATCAGGGAAATCCAAATCAAAACCTCAATGAGATGCCATATCACACCCGTCAGAATGGCTAAAATTAACAAGTCAGGGAACGACAGATGTTGGCGGGCATGTGGAGAAAGGGGAAACCTCCTACACTGTTGGAGGGAATGCAAGCTGGTGCAACCACTCTGGAAAACAGTATGGAGGTTCCTCAAACAGTTGAAATTAGAGCTATCGTTTGATCCAGCAATTGCACTACTGGGTATTTACCCCAAATATACAAATGTAGGGACCCGAAGGTGTACGTGTACCCCAATGTTTATATCAGCAATGTCCACAATAGCCAAACTGTGGAAAGAGCCAAGATGTCCATCGACAGATGAATGGATAAAGAAGTGGTGGTATATATACACAATGGAATATTATGCAGCCGTCAAAAGGAATGAGATCTTGCCATTGGCAGCGACGTGGATGGAACTGGAGGGTGTTATGTTGAGTGAAATATGTCAATCAGAGAAAGACATGTATCGCATGACCTCACGGATATGAGGAATTCTTAATCTCAGGAAACAAACTGAGTGTTACTGGAGTGTTTGGGGGTGTGAGGAATGGGGTGGCTGGGTGATAGACATTGGGGAGGGTATGTGCTACGGTGAGCCCTGTGAATTGTGCAAGAGTGTTGAATCACAGATCTGTACTACTGAAACAAATAACGCAACATATTTTAAGAAAAAAGAGAAAGAAGAAGGTAACAGGAAAGGAAGAGAAGGGGAGTATGTGAGAGGGAGAGAGGAACCATGACAGATGATGGACTCTGAAAAACAAACTGAGGGTTCTAGAGGGGAGGGGCGTAGGGGGATGTGTTAGCCTGGTGATGGGTATTGAGGAGGGCACATTCTGCATGGAGCACTGGGTGTTATGAAGAAACAATGAATCATGGAACACTGCAGCAAAAATTAATGATGTAATATATGGTGTTTAACATAAGAATAAGAAAATTAAAAAAAAACTGAGGGAAAGAAAGGCCGGTGGCGGAGATGCCTCTCGGCTCAGCTCTTGTTCCTGGGGCTAGTACCCTTTCCCCGGTGTACTTGCAGGCCGAGAGCCAACCAACTAAGTCGATGGAAACACGCTGCAGAAAACCCCGACTTCGGCCAGATTAGGCCTTCCTGAGTGTGGAAACCTTTTGCTGTGTGAATGCGGGCGAGCGCTGCCAGCGAGTCCAAAACCATTTTCCAGGGAGACGGATTCCGCGGCAGAAGGGAGAACACAATTCCCCACTTCTTTCCTGAAGCCAGCCCAGCGGCCGCCCCCATGAGCATGCAAGTCTCACTGCTCGCGTACCAACGCAAGGAAACAGTAAGGTAGGGGACCGTGTTGTAAAGAGCCTCACTGTTCCAGAGAGTGGAAACACTTGGAGTGTGTGTGCGTGAGAGCCTGGGAGAGGAGTCCCCTACGTTACGAGGCGAGAGAAACGAACTCGGGCATCCGCACCTCTCCCAGCAGCTCTCAGTGGCAGAATGCTAGCACTCCTCCAACATGAGTGCGTGCAGGCCTATGTTTCAGGACTCTCCTTGAAAGGCCCAACACTGTGGAGAAACCGCGCTTTACCTCCCGCCGGTCCGTAGCGGAGAGGACGCTGTATGCTGTGCGCTGTGCTTGAGAGCCCGGCGAACGGCTTCCTTATGTTAAACTGAGATAAAGAAAGGCCGGTGGCGGAGACGCCTCTCGGCTCAGCTCTTGTTCCTTGGGCTGGTACCCTTGCCACGGTGTGCTCGCAGGCCGAGAGCCAAGCAACTAAGTCGAGGGAAACACACTGTAGAAAATCCCGTGTTCGGCCAGATTAGGCCTTCCTGAGGGTGGAAACCTTTTGCTGTATGAATGCGGGCGAGAACAGCCAGCGAGTCCAAAACCTATTCCAAGGGACACTGAGGTCGTGGCAGAGGGAGAACACAACTCCCCACTTGTTTCCTGAAGCCAGTCCTGCGGCCACCCCCTTGAGCATACAAGTCTCACTGCTCCCGTACCAACGCAAGGAAACAGTAGGGTAGGGGACCATGTTGCGCAGAGCCTCACGGTTCCGGAGAGTGGAAACACTTGAAGTGTGTGTGCGTGAGAGTCTGGGAGAAGAGTCCCCTACTTTACTCGGCGAGAGAAACGAACTCGGGCAGCCGCACGTCTCCCACCAGCTCCCAGTGGTAGAATGCTAGCACTCCTTCAGCATGTGTGCGTGGAGGCCTAAGTTGCAGGCCCCTCCTTGAAAGGCCCAACACTGTGGAGAAACCGCGCTTTAGCTCCCGCCTGTCCCTAGCGGAGAGGACGCTGTATTCTGTGCGCTGTGCTTGAGAGCCCGGCGAAAGGCTTCCTTATGTAAAACCGAGGGAAAGAAAGGCCGGTGGCGGAGACCCCTCTTGGCTCAGCTCTTGTTCCTGGGGCTAGTACCTTGCCCCGGTGTGCTTGCAGGCCGAGAACCAACCACTTAAGTCGAGGGAAACACACTGTAGAAAACCCCGACTTCGGCCGTTTAGGCCTTCCTGAGGGTCGAAACCTTTTGCTCTGTGAATGCGGACGAGCACTGCCAGCGAGTCTAAAACCATTTTCCGAGGGAGACTGAGGCCGCGGCAGATGGGAGAACACCATTCCCCACTTGTTTCCTGAAGCCAGGCCTGCGGCCGCCCCTTAACCCTACAAGTCTCACTCACGTACTAACACAAGGAAACAGTAAGGTAGGGGACCGTGTTGTACCGAGCCTCACTGTTCCGGAGAGTGGAAACACTTGGAGTGTGTGTGCGTGAGAGCCTGGGAGACGAGTTCCCTACGTTACTGGGCTAGAGAAACGAATTCCGGCATCCGCTCCTCCCGCACCAGCTCTCAGTGGCAGAATGCTAGCACTCCTCTGGCCTGTGTGCGTGCAGGCTTAAGTTGCAGGCCCGTCCCTGGAAGGCACAACACTGTGGAGAAACCGCGCTTTAGCTCCCGCCGGTCCCTAGCGGAGAGAACGCTGTATGCTGTGCGCTGTGCTTGAGAGTCCGGCGAACGGCTTCCCTATGTAATTCGTTCCACTGGCCAGACTAGGCCGTCCTGAGGGTGGAAACCTTTTGCCTTGTGAATGCGGGCGAGCCCTGCCAGCGAGTCCAAAACCATTTTCCGAGGGACACTGAGGCCGCGGCAGAAGGGAGAACACAACTCCCCAGTTGTTTTCTGACGCCAGGCCTGCGGCCGCCACCTTTACCATCCAACTCTCACTGCTCGCTTTCCAACGCAAGGAAACAGTAGGGTAGGGTAGCGTGCTGTAGAGACTCACTGTTCCGGAGAGTGGAAACACTTGGAGTGTGTGTGCATGAGAGCCTGGGAGAGGAGTCCCCTACGTTACTGGGCGAGAGAAACGAACTCGGGCATCCGCACCTCTCCCACCAGCTCTCAGTGACAGAATGCTAGCACTCCTCCAGCATGTGTGCGTGCAGGCCTATGTTTCAGGACTCTCCTTGAAAGTCCCCACACTCTGCAGAAACCGCGCTTTAGATCCCACCGTTTCCTAGCGGAGAGGACGCTGTATGCTCTGCGCTGTGCTTGAGAGCCCGGCGAACGGCTTTCCTATGTAAAACCGAGGGAAAGAAAGGCCGCAGCCGGAGACGCCTCTCGGCTCAGCTTTTGTTCCTGGGGCTAGTACCCTTGCCCCGGTGTGCTTGCAGGCCGAGAGCCAACCAAATAAGTCGAGGGAAACACAGTGTAGAAATTCCCGACCTCGGGCAGATTAGGCCTTCCTGAGGGTGGAAACCCTTTGCTGTATGAATGCGGGCCAGAACAGCCAGCGAGTCCAAAACCATTTTCCGAGGGAGACTGAGGCCGCGGCAGTGGGAGAACACAACTCCCCACTTGTTTCCTGAAGCCAGGCCAGCGGCTGCCCCCTTGAGCATGGAAGTCTCACTGCTCACGTACCAACGCATGGAAACAGTAGGGTAGGGTACCGTGCTGTAGAGCCTCACTGTTCCGGAGAGTGGAAACACTTGGAGTGTGTGTGCATGAGAGCCTGAGAGAGGAGTCCCCTACGTTACTGGGCGAGAGAAACGAACTCTGGCAACCGCACCTCTCCCACCAGCTCTCAGTGGCAGAATGCTAGCACTCCTCCAGCATGTGTGCGTGCAGGCCTATGTTTCAGGACTCTCCTTGAAAGGCCCAACACTGTGGAGAAACCGCGGTTTAGCTCCCGCCGGTCCTTATCGGAGAGGACGCTGTATGCTGTGCGCTGTGCTTGAGAGCCTGGCGCACGGCTACCTTGTGTAAAACCGAGGTAAAGAAAGGCCGTTGGCAGAGACGACTCTCGTCTCAGCTCTTGTTCCTGGTGCTCGTACCCTTGCCACGGTGTGCTTCCAGGCCGAGAGCCAAGCAACTAAGTCGAGTGAAACACACTGTAGAAAAATCCCGTCTTCGGCCAGATTAGGCCTTCCTGAGGGTGGAAACCTTTTGCTGTATGAATGCGGGCGAGGACTGACAGCGAGACTAAAACCATTTTCCGAGGGAGACTGAGGCCGCGGCAGAAGGGAGAACACAACTCCCCACTTGTTTCCTGAAGCTAGGGCAGCGGCTGCCCCCTTGAGCATGCAAGTCCCACTGCTCGTGTACCAACGCAAGGAAACAGTAGGGTAGGGTACCCTGTTGTAGAGCCTCACTGTTCCGGAGAGTGGAAACACCTGGAGTGTGTGTGCGTGAGAGCCTAGTATACGAGTGCCCTACGTTACTGGGCGAGAGAAAGGAACTCGGGCAGCCGCACCTCTCCCACCAGCTCTCACTGGCAGAATGCTAGCACTCCTCCTCCATGTGTGCCTACAGGCCTAAGTTGAAGGCCCCTCCTTGAAAGGCACAACACTGTGGAGAAACCGCGCTTTAACTCCCGCCGGTCCCTAGCGGAGAAAATGATGAATGCTGTGCGCTGTGCTTGAGAGCCAGGCGAACGGCTTCTCTATATAAAACCGAGGGAAAGAAAGGCCGGTGCCGGAGACGCCTCTCGGCTCAGCTCTTGTTCCTGCGTCTAGTAACGTTGCCCCGGTGTGCTTGCAGGCCGAGAGCCAACCACCTTAGTCGAGGAAAACACACTGTAGAAATTCCCGACTTTGGCCAGATTAGGCCTTCCTGAGGGTCTAAAGCTTTTGCTGTGTGAATGGGGGGGGGAATACTGCCAGCGATTCCAAAACCATTTAGCGAGGGAGACTGAGCCCGCGGCAGGAGGGAGAACACAACTCCCCACTTGTTTCCTGAAGCCAGGCCTGCGGCCGCCACCTTTACCATGCAACTCTCACTGCTCGCGTACCAAAGCAAGGAAACAGTAGGGTAGGGGACCGTGTTGTATAGAGCCTCACTGTTCCCGTGAATGGAAACACTTGGAGTGTGTGTGCGTCAGAGCCTGGGAGACGAGTCCCCTACGTTACTGGGCGAAAGAAACGAACTCGGGCATCCGCACCTCTCCCACCAGCTCTCAGTGGCAGAATGCTAGCACTCCTCCGGCCTGTGTGAGTGCAGGCCTAAGTTGCAGGCCCCTCCCTGGAAGGCACAACACTGTGGAGAAACCGCGCTTTACCTCCCGCCGTTGTCTAGCGGAGAGGACGCTGTATGCTGTGCGCTGTGCCTGAGAGTCCGGCAAACGGCTTCCCTATGTAAAACCGAGGGAAAGAAAGGCCGGTGCCGGAGACGCCTCTCGGCTCAGCTTTTGTTCCTGTGGTGGTACCCTTGCCCCGGTGTGCTTGCAGGCCGAGAGCCAACCTCCTAAGTCCAGGGAACCACACTGTAGAAATTCCTTACTTCGGCCAGACTAGGCCTTCCTGAGGGTGGAAACCTTTTGCTGTGTGAATGCGGGCGAGCACTGCCAGCAAGTCCAAAGCGATTTTCGGAGGGAGACTGAGGCCGCGGCAGAAGGGAGAACAGAACTCCCCACTTGTTTCCTGAAGCCAGCCCAGGGCCGCCCCCTTGGGTATTCAAGTCTCACTGCTCGCGTACCAAAACAAAGAAACAGTAGTGTAGGAGAACCGTGTTATAGATAGCCTCATTGTTGTGGGGAGTGGGAACACAGGCAGTGCCTGTGCGTAAGAGCCTGGCATACGAGTCCCCTAAGTTCCTGGGCGAGAGAAACGGTTTCGTGAAGCCACACCACTCCCACCATCTCAGTATCAGAATGCTAGCACTCCTCCGGCCTGTGTGTGTGCAGGCCTAAGTTGCAGGCCTCTCCGTGGAAGGCACAACACTGTGGACCGGCGGGAGTTAAAGCGCGGTTTCTCCACAGTGTTGTGCCTTTCAAGGAGGGGCCTTCAACTTAGGCCTGCAGGCACACATGGAGGAGGAGTGCTAGCATTCTGCCACTGAGAGCTGTTGGGAGAGGTGCGGCTGCCCGAGTTCGCTTCTCTCGCCCAGTAACGTAGGGGACTCGTCTCCCAAGCTCTCATGCACACACACTCCAAGTGTTTCCACACTCCGGAGCAGTGAGGCTCTGTACAACACGGTCTCCTACCCCACTGTTTCCTTGCGTTGGTACGCGAGCAGTGAGACTTGCATGGGTAAGGGGGCGGCCGCAGGCCTGGCTTCAGGAAACAAGTGGGGAGTTGTGTTCTCCCTTCTGCCGTGGCCTCAGTCTGCCTCAGAAAATGGTTTTGGACTCGCTGGCAGTGCTCGCCCGCATTCACACAGCAAAAGGTTTCGACTCTCAGGACGGCCTAATCTGGCCGAAGACGGGATTTTCTACAGTGTGTTTCCCTCGACTTAGGTGCTTGGCTCTCGGCCTGCAAGCACACCGGGGCAACGTTACTAGACGCAGGAACAAGAGCTGAGCCGAGAGGCGTCTCCGACACCGGCCTTCCTTTCCCTCGGTTTTCTATAAGGAATCCGTTCGCCGGGCTCATAAGCACAGCGCACAAAATACAACTTTTTCGCCGCTAGGGACCGGCGGGAACTAAAGCGCGGTTTCTCCTCAGGGTTGGGCCTTTCAAGTAGGGTCCTTCAACTTAGGCTTAGAGGCAAACATGCGGCAGGAGTGCTACCATTCTGCCACTGAGAGCTGGTGGGAGAGGTGCGGCTACCGAGTTCGTTTCTCTCGCCCTATAACGTAGTGGACACGTCTCCCAGGCTCGCATGCACACACACTCCAAGTGTTTCCACTCTCCGGAACACTGAGGCTCTGTACAACCCGGTACCCTACCCTACTGTTTCCGTGCGTTGTTTCGCGAGCAGTGAGTCTTGCATGGTCAAGGGGGCGGCCTCAGGCCTGACTTTAGGAAACAAGTGGGGAGTTGTGTTCTCCCTTCTGCCGCGGCCTCAGTCTCCCTCGGAAAATGGTTTTGGACTCGCTGGCAGTGCTCGCCCGCGTTCACACAGCAAAAGGCTTCCACCCTCAGGAAGGCCTAGTCCTATCGAAGTAAGGAATTTCTACAGTGTGGTTCCTACGACTTAGGAGATTGGCTCTCGGCCTGCAAGCACACTGGGGCAACGGTACTAGCCCCAGGACAAGAGCTGAGCCGAGGCGCCTCTCCGGCACCGGCCTTTCTTTCCCTCGATTTTACATAGGGAAGCCGTTCGCCGGACTCTCAAGCACAGCGCACAGCATACAGCTTCCTCTCCGCTAGGGACCGCCGTGAGCTAAAGCGCGGTTTCTCCACAGTGTTGTGCCTTCCAGGGAGGGGCCTTCAACGCAGGCCTGCACGCACACAGGCCGGAGGAGTGCTAGCATTCTGATCCTGAGAGCTGGTGGGAGAGGTGCGGCTGCACGAATCCGTTTCTCTCGCCCAGGAACTTAGGGGACTCGTATGCCAGGCTCTTACGCACAGGCACTGCCTGTGTTCCCACTCCCCACAACGATGAGGCTATCTATAACACGGTTCTCCCACAGTACGGTTTCTTTGTTTTGGTACGCGAGCAGTGAGACTTGAATACCCAAGGGGGCGGCCCTAGGCTGGCTTCAGGAAACAAGTGGGGAGTTGTGTTCTCCCTTCTGCCGCGGCCTCAGTCTGCCTCGGAAAATCGTTTTGGACTTGCTGGCAGAGCTCGCCAGGATTCACACAGCAAAAGGTTTCCACCCTCAGGAAGGCCTAGTCTGGCCGAAGTAAGGAATTTCTACAGTGTGGTTCCCTGGACTTAGGAGGTTGGCTCTCGGGCTGCAAGCACACCGGGGCAAGGGTACTACCTCAGGAACAAGAGCTGAGCCCAGAGGCGTCTCCAGCACCGGCCTTTCTTTCCCTCGGTTTTACATAGGGAAGATGTTCGCCGGACTCTCAGGCACAGCGCACAGCATACAGCGTCCTCTCCGCTAGGGAACGGCGGGAGGTAAAGTGCGGTTTCTCCACAGTGTTCTGCCTTCCAGGGAGGGGCCTGCAACTTAGGCCTGCACGCACACATGCCGAAGGAGTGCTAGCATTCTACCACTGAGAGCTGTTGGGAGACGTGCGGCTGCCCCTGTTCGTTTCACTCACCCAGTAAAGTAGGGGACTCGTCTTCCGGGCTCTCACGCACACACACTCCAAGTGTTTCCACTCTCTGGAACAGTGAGGCTCTGTACAACACGGTCCCTTACCTTACTGTTTCCTTGCGTTGGTACGTAAGCAGTGAGACTTGCATGCTCAAGGGGGCGGTTGCTGGGCTGGCTTCAGGAAAGAAGTGGGGAGTTGTGTTCTCCCTTCTACCGCAGCCTCAGGCTCCCTCGAAAATGGTTTTGGACTCGCTGGCAGTGCTCGCCCGCATTCACAGAGCAAAAGGTTTCCCCCCTCAGGAAGGCCAAATTGGCCGAAATCGGTGTTTTCTGCAGTGTGTTTCCACCGAGTTAGTTGGTTGGCTCTCGGCCTACAAGTACACCGGGGCAAGGGTACTAGCCACAGGAACAAGAGCTGAGCCGAGAGGCGTATCCGACACCGTCCTTCCATTCCCTCAGTGTTTTTTTTTAATTTTTTAATTGTTATGTTAATCACCATATATTACATCATTAGTTTTTGGTGCAGTGTTCCATGATTCATTGTTTGTTCATAACACCCAGTGCTCCATGCAGAACGTGCCCTCCTCAATACCCATCACCAGGCTAACACATGCCCCTACCACCCTCCCCTATCGAACCCTCAGTTTGTTTTTCAGAGTCCATCATCTCTCATGGTTCTTCTCCCCTCTGACATACTCCCCTTCCCTTCCTCTCCTGTTATCTTCTTCTTTTTCTTTCTTCTTAAAATATGTTGCGTTATTTGATTCAGAAGTACAGATCTGTGATTCAACGGTCTTGCACAATTCAGAGCGCTCACCGTAGCACATACCCTCCCCAATGTCTATCACCGAGCCACCCCATCTCTCCCACCCCCAACCACTCCAGTAACACTCAGTTTGTTTCCTGAGATTAAGAATTCCTCATATCAGTGACGTCATGCGATACGTGTCTTTCTCTGCTTGACTTATTTCACTCAACATAACACCCTCCAGTTCCATCCACGTCGTTGCAAATGGGAAGATCTCATTCCTTTGACGGCTGCATAATATTCCATTGTGAATATATACCACATCTTCTTTATCCGTTCATCTGTCGCTGGACATCTTGGCTCTTTCCACAGTTTGGCCCTTGTGGACATTGCTGCTATAAACACTGGGGTACACGTACCCCTTCCGGTCCCTACATTTGTAACGTTCGGGTAAATACCCTGTAGTGCAATTGCTGGCTCGAACAGTAGCTCTAATTTCAACCGTTTGAGGAACCTCGATACTGTTTTCCAGAGAGGTTGCAGCAGCTTGCATTCCCACCAAATGTGTAGGAGGGTTCCCCTTTCTCCACATCCCCGCCATCTGTCGTTCCCTGACTTGTTAATTTTAGCCTTTCTGACGGGTGTGAGGTGGTATCTCATTGAGGTTTTGATTTGGATTTCCCTGATGTCGAGCGATGTTGAGCACTTTTTCATCTGCCTGTTGGCCATTTGGAGGTCTTCTTTAGAAAAATGTCTGTTCATGTCTTCGGCCCATTTCTTGATTGGATTATTTGTTCTTTGGGTGTTGAGTTTGATAAGTTCTTTATAGATTTTGGATTCTACCCCTTTATCTGATATGTCATTTGTAAATATTCTCTCCCATTCTTTCGGTTGTCTTTTGGTTTTGTGGAGTGTTTCTTTTGCTGTGCAAAAGCTTTTTTTATTGTTATGTTAATCACCATATATTACATCATTAGTTTTTGGTGCAGTGTTCCACGATTCATTGTTTGTTCCTAACACCCAGTGCTCCATGCAGAACGTGCCCTCCTCAATACCCATCCCCAGGCTAATCCATCCCCCTCCCCCCCTCCCCTCTAGAACCCTCACTTTGTTTTTCAGAGTCCATCATCTCTCATGGTTCGTCTCCCCCTCTGGCATATTCCCCTTCTCTTCCTCTCCTGTTATCTTCTTCTTTTTCTTTCTTCTAAAAATATGTTGCGTTATTTGATTCAGAAGTATAGATCTGGGATTCAACAGTCTTGCACAATTCACAGCGCTCACTGTAGCACATACCCTCCCCAATGTCTATCACCCAGCCATCCCATCCCTCCCACCCCCAACCACTCTAGTCACTCAGTTTGTTTCCTGAGATTAAAAATTCCTCATATCAGTGAGCTCATGCGATACGTGTCTTTCTCTGATTGACTCATTTCACTCAACATAACACCCTTCAGTTCCATCCACTTCGTTGAAAATGGCAAGATCTCATTCATTTTGACAGCTGCATAATATTCCATTGTGTATATATACCACCTCTTCTTTATCCATTCATCTGTCGATGGACATCTTGGCTCTTTCCACAGTTTGGCTATTGTGGACATTGCTGCTATAAACTTTGGGGTACACGTACCCCTTCGGGTCCCTACATTTGTATCTTTGTGGTAAATACCCTGTAGTACAATTGCTGGATCGAACGGTAGCTCTAATTTCAGCTGTTTGAGGAACCTCCATACTGTTTTCCAGAGTGGTTACACCAGCTTGCATTCCCACCAACAGTTTAGGAGGTTTCCCCTTTCTCCACAAGCCCGCCAACATCTGTCGTTCCCTGACTTGTTAATTTTAGCCATTCTGACGGGTGTGATATGGCATCTCATTGAGGTTTTGATTTGGATTTCCCTGATGCCGAGCGATGTTCAGCACTTTTTCATGTGCCTGTTGGCGATTTGGATATCTTCTTTGAAAAAATGTCTGTTCACGTCTTCCGCCCATTTCTTGACTGGATTATTTGTTCTTTGGGTGTTTAGTTTGATAAGTTCTTTATAGATTTTGGATACTAGCCCTTTATCTGTTATGTCATTTGCACATATTTTCTCCCATTCTGTCGGTTGTCTTTTGGTTTTGTGGACTGTTTCTTTTGCTGTACAAAAGCTTTTTTTTATTGTTATGTTAATCACCATATATTACATCATTAGTTTTTCGTGCAGTGTTCCATGATTCATTGTTTGTTCATAACACCCAGTGCTCCATGCAGAACGTGCCCTCCTCAATACCCATCACCAGGCTAACCCAGACCCCTACCGCCCTCCCCTCTAGAACCCTCACTTTGTTTTTCAGAGTCCATCATCTGTCATGGTTCGTCTCCCCCTCTGACATACTCCCCTTCTCTTCCTCTCCTGTTATCTTCTTCTTTTTCTCTTTCTTAAAATATGTTGCTTTATTTGTTTCAGAAGTACAGATCTGTGATTCAACAGTCTTGCACAATTCACAGCGCTCACCGTAGCACATACCCTCCCCAATGTCTATCACCCAGCCATCCCATTCCTCCCACCCCCAACCACTCTAGTCACTCAGTTTGTTTCCTGAGATTAAAAATTCCTCATATCAGTGAGCTCATGCGATACGTGTCCTTCTCTGATTGACTCATTTCACTCAACATAACACCCTTCAGTTCCATCCACTTCGTTGCAAAAGGCAAGATCTCATTCCTTTTGACAGCTGCATAATATTCCATTGTGCATATATACCACCTCTTCTTTATCCATTCATCTGTCGATGGACATCTTGGCTCTTTCCACAGTTTGGTTATTGTCGATATTGCCGCTATAAACATTGGGATGCACGTACCCCTTCGGGTCCCTACATTTTTATCTTGTGGTAAATACCCAGTAGTGAAGTTGATGGATCGAACGGTAGCTCTGATATCAACTGTTTGAGGAACCTCCATATTGTTTCCAGAGTGGTTGCACCAGCTTGCATTCCCACCAACAGTGGAGGAGGGTTCCCCTTTCTCCACATCCCCGCCAACATCTGTCGTTACCTGACGTGTTAATTTTAGCCATTCTGACGGGTATGAGGTGGTATCTCATTGAGGTTTTGATTTGGATTTCCCTGATACCGAGCGATGTTGAGCACTTTTTCATGTCCCTGTTGGCCATTTGGATGTCTTTGGAAAAATGTCTGTTCATGTCTTCGGCCCATTTCTTGATTGGATTATATGTTCTTTGGGTGTTGAGTTTGATAAGTTCATTATAGATTTTGGATACTAGCCCTTTATCTGATATGTCATCTGGCAATATTTTCTCCCATTCTGTCGGGTGACTTTTGGTTTTGTGGACTGTTTCTTTAGCTGTCCAAAAGCTTTTTTTTAAATTTTTTATTGTTATGTTAATCACCATATATTACATCATTAGTTTTTCGTGGAGTGTTCTATGATTCATTGTTTGTTCATAACACCCAGTGCTCCATGCAGGACGTGCCCTCCTCAAAACCCACAACGAGGCTAACCCAAACCCCTACCGCCCTCCCCTCTAGAACCCTCATTGTGTTTTTCAAAGTCCATCATCTGTCATGGTTCGTCTCCCCCTCTGACATACTCCCCTTCTCTTCCTCTCCTGTTATCTTCTTCTTTTTCTTTTTCTTAAAATATGTTGCGTTATTTGTTTCAGAAATACAGATCTGTGATTCAACAGTCCTGCACAATTCAGAGCGCTCACTGTAGCACAAACGCTCCCCAATGTCTATCACCCAGCCACCCCATCCCTCCCACCCACAACCACTCCAGTAACACTCAGTATGTTTCCTGAGATTAAGAATTCCTCATATCAGTGAGGTCATGCGATACGTGTCTTTCTCTGATTGACTTATTTCACTCAACATAACACCCTCCAGTTCCATCCACGTCTTTGCAAATGGCAACATCTCATTCCTTTTGAAGGCTGCATAATATTCCATTGTGTATATATACCACCTCTTCTTTATCCATTCATCTGTCGATGGACATCTTGGCTCTTTCCAGAGTTTGGCTATTGTGGACATTGCTGCTATAAACTTTGGGGTACACGTACACCTTCGGATCCCTACATTTGTATCTTTGTGGTAAATACCCAGTACTGCAATTGCTGGATCGAACGGTAGCTCTAATTTCAACTGTTTGAAGAACCTCCATACTCTTTTCCAGAGTGGTTGCACCAGCTTGCATTCCCACCAAAAGTGTAGGAGGGTTCCCCTTTCTCCACAACCACGCCAACATCTGTCGTTCCCTGACTTGTTAATTTTAGCCATTCTGACGGGTGTGAGGTGGTATCTCATTGAGGTTTGTTTTGGATTTCCCTGATGCCGAGCGTTGTTGAGCACTTTTTCATGTGCCTGTTGGCCATTTGGATGTCTTCTTTGGAAAAATGTCTGTTCATTTCTTCGGCCCATTTCTTGATTGGATTATTTGTTCTTTGAGTGTTCAGTTTGATAAGATCTTTATAGATTTGGGATACTAGCCCTTTATCTGATATGTCATTTGCCAATATTTTCTCCCATTCTGTCGGTTGTCTTTTGGGTATGTGGAGTGTTTCTCTTGCTGTGCAAAAGCTTTTTTCTTAATTGTTATGTTAATCATAACATAACAATGATATATTACATCATTCGTTTTTGGTGCAGTCTTCCATGATTCATTGTTTGTTCATAACACCCAGTGCTCCATGCAGAAAGTGCCCTCCTCAATATCCATCACCAGGGTAACCCATCCACCTACCCCCCTCTCCTCTAGAACCCTCAGTTTGTTTTTCAGAGTCCATCATCTCTCATGGTTCGTCTCCCCCTTTGAAATACTCCCCTTCTCTTCCTCTCCTGTTATCTTCTTCTTTTATTTTTCTTAAAATATGTTGCGTTATTTGTTTCAGAAGTACAGATCTGTGATTCAACAATCTTGCACAATTCACAGCGCTCACCATAGCACATACTCTCCCCAATGTCTATCACCCAGCCACCCCATCCCTCACACCCCAACCATTCCAGTATCAATGAATAATGGAACACTGCACCAAAAACTAATGATGTAATAATATAGTGATTAACATAATATTAAAAAATTAAAAAAAGCTTTTGCACAGCAAAAGAAACAGTCCACAACCCCAAAAGACAACCGACAGAATGGGAGGAAATATTTACAAATGACATATCAGATAAAGGGCTAGTATACAAAATCTATAAAGAACTTATCAAACTCAACACCCAAAGATCAAATAACCCAATCAAGAAATGGGCAGAAGACATGAGGAGACATTTTTCCAAATAAGACATCCAAATGGCCAACAGGCACATGAAAAAGTGCTCAACATCGCTCGGCATCAGGGAAATCCAAATCAAAACCTCAATGAGATGCCATATCACACCCGTCAGAATGGCGAAAATTAACAAGTCAGGGAACGACAGATGTTGGCGGGCATGTGGAGAAAGGGGAAACCTCCTACACTGTTGGAGGGAATGCAAGCTGGTGCAACCACTCTGGAAAACAGTATGGAGGTTCCTCAAACAGTTGAAATTAGAGCTATCGTTTGATCCAGCAATTGCAGTACTGGGTATTTACCCCAAAGATACAAATGTAGGGACCTGAAGGGGTACGTGTACACCAATGTTTATAGCAGCAATGTCCACAATAGCCAAACTGTGGAAAGAGCCAAGATGTCCATCGACAGATGAATGGATAAAGAAGTGGTGGTATATATACACAATGGAATATTATGCAGCCGTCAAAAGGAATGAGATCTTGCCATTGGCAGCGACGTGGATGGAACTGGAGGGTGTTATGTTGAGTGAAATATGTCAATCAGAGAAAGACATGTATCGCATGACCTCACGGATATGAGGAATTCTTAATCTCAGGAAACAAACTGAGTGTTACTGGAGTGTTTGGGGGTGTGAGGAATGGGGTGGCTGGGTGATAGACATTGGGGAGGGTATGTGCTACGGTGAGCCCTGTGAATTGTGCAAGAGTGTTGAATCACAGATCTGTACTACTGAAACAAATAACGCAACATATTTTAAGAAAAAAGAGAAAGAAGAAGGTAACAGGAAAGGAAGAGAAGGGGAGTATGTGAGAGGGAGAGAGGAACCATGACAGATGATGGACTCTGAAAAACAAACTGAGGGTTCTAGAGGGGAGGGGCGTAGGGGGATGTGTTAGCCTGGTGATGGGTATTGAGGAGGGCACATTCTGCATGGAGCACTGGGTGTTATGAAGAAACAATGAATCATGGAACACTGCAGCAAAAATTAATGATGTAATATATGGTGTTTAACATAAGAATAAGAAAATTAAAAAAAAACTGAGGGAAAGAAAGGCCGGTGGCGGAGACGCCTCTCGGCTCAGCTCTTGTTCCTGGGGCTAGTACCCTTTCCCCGGTGTACTTGCAGGCCGAGAGCCAACCAACTAAGTCGATGGAAACACGCTGCAGAAAACCCCGACTTCGGCCAGATTAGGCCTTCCTGAGTGTGGAAACCTTTTGCTGTGTGAATGCGGGCGAGCGCTGCCAGCGAGTCCAAAACCATTTTCCAGGGAGACGGATTCCGCGGCAGAAGGGAGAACACAATTCCCCACTTCTTTCCTGAAGCCAGCCCAGCGGCCGCCCCCATGAGCATGCAAGTCTCACTGCTCGCGTACCAACGCAAGGAAACAGTAAGGTAGGGGACCGTGTTGTAAAGAGCCTCACTGTTCCAGAGAGTGGAAACACTTGGAGTGTGTGTGCGTGAGAGCCTGGGAGAGGAGTCCCCTACGTTACGAGGCGAGAGAAACGAACTCGGGCATCCGCACCTCTCCCAGCAGCTCTCAGTGGCAGAATGCTAGCACTCCTCCAACATGAGTGCGTGCAGGCCTATGTTTCAGGACTCTCCTTGAAAGGCCCAACACTGTGGAGAAACCGCGCTTTACCTCCCGCCGGTCCGTAGCGGAGAGGACGCTGTATGCTGTGCGCTGTGCTTGAGAGCCCGGCGAACGGCTTCCTTATGTTAAACTGAGATAAAGAAAGGCCGGTGGCGGAGACGCCTCTCGGCTCAGCTCTTGTTCCTTGGGCTGGTACCTTTGCCACGGTGTGCTCGCAGGCCGAGAGCCAAGCAACTAAGTCGAGGGAAACACACTGTAGAAAATCCCGTGTTCGGCCAGATTAGGCCTTCCTGAGGGTGGAAACCTTTTGCTGTATGAATGCGGGCGAGAACAGCCAGCGAGTCCAAAACCTATTCCAAGGGACACTGAGGTCGTGGCAGAGGGAGAACACAACTCCCCACTTGTTTCCTGAAGCCAGTCCTGCGGCCACCCCCTTGAGCATACAAGTCTCACTGCTCCCGTACCAACGCAAGGAAACAGTAGGGTAGGGGACCATGTTGCGCAGAGCCTCACGGTTCCGGAGAGTGGAAACACTTGAAGTGTGTGTGCGTGAGAGTCTGGGAGAAGAGTCCCCTACTTTACTCGGCGAGAGAAACGAACTCGGGCAGCCGCACGTCTCCCACCAGCTCCCAGTGGTAGAATGCTAGCACTCCTTCAGCATGTGTGCGTGGAGGCCTAAGTTGCAGGCCCCTCCTTGAAAGGCCCAACACTGTGGAGAAACCGCGCTTTAGCTCCCGCCTGTCCCTAGCGGAGAGGACGCTGTATTCTGTGCGCTGTGCTTGAGAGCCCGGCGAAAGGCTTCCTTATGTAAAACCGAGGGAAAGAAAGGCCGGTGGCGGAGACCCCTCTTGGCTCAGCTCTTGTTCCTGGGGCTAGTACCTTGCCCCGGTGTGCTTGCAGGCCGAGAACCAACCACTTAAGTCGAGGGAAACACACTGTAGAAAACCCCGACTTCGGCCGTTTAGGCCTTCCTGAGGGTCGAATCCTTTTGCTCTGTGAATGCGGACGAGCACTGCCAGCGAGTCTAAAACCATTTTCCGAGGGAGACTGAGGCCGCGGCAGATGGGAGAACACCATTCCCCACTTGTTTCCTGAAGCCAGGCCTGCGGCCGCCCCTTAACCCTACAAGTCTCACTCACGTACTAACACAAGGAAACAGTAAGGTAGGGGACCGTGTTGTACCGAGCCTCACTGTTCCGGAGAGTGGAAACACTTGGAGTGTGTGTGCGTGAGAGCCTGGGAGACGAGTTCCCTACGTTACTGGGCTAGAGA
The DNA here is from genome assembly GCF_037043125.1 of Eumetopias jubatus. Classification (NCBI taxonomy): domain Eukaryota; kingdom Metazoa; phylum Chordata; class Mammalia; order Carnivora; family Otariidae; genus Eumetopias; species Eumetopias jubatus. The sequence goes on along the minus strand of NW_028274932.1, from coordinate 255,740 downwards.
AACGAATTCCGGCATCCGCTCCTCCCGCACCAGCTCTCAGTGGCAGAATGCTAGCACTCCTCTGGCCTGTGTGCGTGCAGGCTTAAGTTGCAGGCCCGTCCCTGGAAGGCACAACACTGTGGAGAAACCGCGCTTTAGCTCCCGCCGGTCCCTAGCGGAGAGAACGCTGTATGCTGTGCGCTGTGCTTGAGAGTCCGGCGAACGGCTTCCCTATGTAATTCGTTCCACTGGCCAGACTAGGCCGTCCTGAGGGTGGAAACCTTTTGCCTTGTGAATGCGGGCGAGCCCTGCCAGCGAGTCCAAAACCATTTTCCGAGGGACACTGAGGCCGCGGCAGAAGGGAGAACACAACTCCCCAGTTGTTTTCTGACGCCAGGCCTGCGGCCGCCACCTTTACCATCCAACTCTCACTGCTCGCTTTCCAACGCAAGGAAACAGTAGGGTAGGGTAGCGTGCTGTAGAGACTCACTGTTCCGGAGAGTGGAAACACTTGGAGTGTGTGTGCATGAGAGCCTGGGAGAGGAGTCCCCTACGTTACTGGGCGAGAGAAACGAACTCGGGCATCCGCACCTCTCCCACCAGCTCTCAGTGACAGAATGCTAGCACTCCTCCAGCATGTGTGCGTGCAGGCCTATGTTTCAGGACTCTCCTTGAAAGTCCCCACACTCTGCAGAAACCGCGCTTTAGATCCCACCGTTTCCTAGCGGAGAGGACGCTGTATGCTCTGCGCTGTGCTTGAGAGCCCGGCGAACGGCTTTCCTATGTAAAACCGAGGGAAAGAAAGGCCGCAGCCGGAGACGCCTCTCGGCTCAGCTTTTGTTCCTGGGGCTAGTACCCTTGCCCCGGTGTGCTTGCAGGCCGAGAGCCAACCAAATAAGTCGAGGGAAACACAGTGTAGAAATTCCCGACCTCGGGCAGATTAGGCCTTCCTGAGGGTGGAAACCCTTTGCTGTATGAATGCGGGCCAGAACAGCCAGCGAGTCCAAAACCATTTTCCGAGGGAGACTGAGGCCGCGGCAGTGGGAGAACACAACTCCCCACTTGTTTCCTGAAGCCAGGCCAGCGGCTGCCCCCTTGAGCATGGAAGTCTCACTGCTCACGTACCAACGCATGGAAACAGTAGGGTAGGGTACCGTGCTGTAGAGCCTCACTGTTCCGGAGAGTGGAAACACTTGGAGTGTGTGTGCATGAGAGCCTGAGAGAGGAGTCCCCTACGTTACTGGGCGAGAGAAACGAACTCTGGCAACCGCACCTCTCCCACCAGCTCTCAGTGGCAGAATGCTAGCACTCCTCCAGCATGTGTGCGTGCAGGCCTATGTTTCAGGACTCTCCTTGAAAGGCCCAACACTGTGGAGAAACCGCGGTTTAGCTCCCGCCGGTCCTTATCGGAGAGGACGCTGTATGCTGTGCGCTGTGCTTGAGAGCCTGGCGCACGGCTACCTTGTGTAAAACCGAGGTAAAGAAAGGCCGTTGGCAGAGACGACTCTCGTCTCAGCTCTTGTTCCTGGTGCTCGTACCCTTGCCACGGTGTGCTTCCAGGCCGAGAGCCAAGCAACTAAGTCGAGTGAAACACACTGTAGAAAAATCCCGTCTTCGGCCAGATTAGGCCTTCCTGAGGGTGGAAACCTTTTGCTGTATGAATGCGGGCGAGGACTGACAGCGAGACTAAAACCATTTTCCGAGGGAGACTGAGGCCGCGGCAGAAGGGAGAACACAACTCCCCACTTGTTTCCTGAAGCTAGGGCAGCGGCTGCCCCCTTGAGCATGCAAGTCCCACTGCTCGTGTACCAACGCAAGGAAACAGTAGGGTAGGGTACCCTGTTGTAGAGCCTCACTGTTCCGGAGAGTGGAAACACCTGGAGTGTGTGTGCGTGAGAGCCTAGTATACGAGTGCCCTACGTTACTGGGCGAGAGAAAGGAACTCGGGCAGCCGCACCTCTCCCACCAGCTCTCACTGGCAGAATGCTAGCACTCCTCCTCCATGTGTGCCTACAGGCCTAAGTTGAAGGCCCCTCCTTGAAAGGCACAACACTGTGGAGAAACCGCGCTTTAACTCCCGCCGGTCCCTAGCGGAGAAAATGATGAATGCTGTGCGCTGTGCTTGAGAGCCAGGCGAACGGCTTCTCTATATAAAACCGAGGGAAAGAAAGGCCGGTGCCGGAGACGCCTCTCGGCTCAGCTCTTGTTCCTGCGTCTAGTAACGTTGCCCCGGTGTGCTTGCAGGCCGAGAGCCAACCACCTTAGTCGAGGAAAACACACTGTAGAAATTCCCGACTTTGGCCAGATTAGGCCTTCCTGAGGGTCTAAAGCTTTTGCTGTGTGAATGGGGGGGGGAATACTGCCAGCGATTCCAAAACCATTTAGCGAGGGAGACTGAGCCCGCGGCAGGAGGGAGAACACAACTCCCCACTTGTTTCCTGAAGCCAGGCCTGCGGCCGCCACCTTTACCATGCAACTCTCACTGCTCGCGTACCAAAGCAAGGAAACAGTAGGGTAGGGGACCGTGTTGTATAGAGCCTCACTGTTCCCGTGAATGGAAACACTTGGAGTGTGTGTGCGTCAGAGCCTGGGAGACGAGTCCCCTACGTTACTGGGCGAAAGAAACGAACTCGGGCATCCGCACCTCTCCCACCAGCTCTCAGTGGCAGAATGCTAGCACTCCTCCGGCCTGTGTGAGTGCAGGCCTAAGTTGCAGGCCCCTCCCTGGAAGGCACAACACTGTGGAGAAACCGCGCTTTACCTCCCGCCGTTGTCTAGCGGAGAGGACGCTGTATGCTGTGCGCTGTGCCTGAGAGTCCGGCAAACGGCTTCCCTATGTAAAACCGAGGGAAAGAAAGGCCGGTGCCGGAGACGCCTCTCGGCTCAGCTTTTGTTCCTGTGGTGGTACCCTTGCCCCGGTGTGCTTGCAGGCCGAGAGCCAACCTCCTAAGTCCAGGGAACCACACTGTAGAAATTCCTTACTTCGGCCAGACTAGGCCTTCCTGAGGGTGGAAACCTTTTGCTGTGTGAATGCGGGCGAGCACTGCCAGCAAGTCCAAAGCGATTTTCGGAGGGAGACTGAGGCCGCGGCAGAAGGGAGAACAGAACTCCCCACTTGTTTCCTGAAGCCAGCCCAGGGCCGCCCCCTTGGGTATTCAAGTCTCACTGCTCGCGTACCAAAACAAAGAAACAGTAGTGTAGGAGAACCGTGTTATAGATAGCCTCATTGTTGTGGGGAGTGGGAACACAGGCAGTGCCTGTGCGTAAGAGCCTGGCATACGAGTCCCCTAAGTTCCTGGGCGAGAGAAACGGTTTCGTGAAGCCACACCACTCCCACCATCTCAGTATCAGAATGCTAGCACTCCTCCGGCCTGTGTGTGTGCAGGCCTAAGTTGCAGGCCTCTCCGTGGAAGGCACAACACTGTGGACCGGCGGGAGTTAAAGCGCGGTTTCTCCACAGTGTTGTGCCTTTCAAGGAGGGGCCTTCAACTTAGGCCTGCAGGCACACATGGAGGAGGAGTGCTAGCATTCTGCCACTGAGAGCTGTTGGGAGAGGTGCGGCTGCCCGAGTTCGCTTCTCTCGCCCAGTAACGTAGGGGACTCGTCTCCCAAGCTCTCATGCACACACACTCCAAGTGTTTCCACACTCCGGAGCAGTGAGGCTCTGTACAACACGGTCTCCTACCCCACTGTTTCCTTGCGTTGGTACGCGAGCAGTGAGACTTGCATGGGTAAGGGGGCGGCCGCAGGCCTGGCTTCAGGAAACAAGTGGGGAGTTGTGTTCTCCCTTCTGCCGTGGCCTCAGTCTGCCTCAGAAAATGGTTTTGGACTCGCTGGCAGTGCTCGCCCGCATTCACACAGCAAAAGGTTTCGACTCTCAGGACGGCCTAATCTGGCCGAAGACGGGATTTTCTACAGTGTGTTTCCCTCGACTTAGGTGCTTGGCTCTCGGCCTGCAAGCACACCGGGGCAACGTTACTAGACGCAGGAACAAGAGCTGAGCCGAGAGGCGTCTCCGACACCGGCCTTCCTTTCCCTCGGTTTTCTATAAGGAATCCGTTCGCCGGGCTCATAAGCACAGCGCACAAAATACAACTTTTTCGCCGCTAGGGACCGGCGGGAACTAAAGCGCGGTTTCTCCTCAGGGTTGGGCCTTTCAAGTAGGGTCCTTCAACTTAGGCTTAGAGGCAAACATGCGGCAGGAGTGCTACCATTCTGCCACTGAGAGCTGGTGGGAGAGGTGCGGCTACCGAGTTCGTTTCTCTCGCCCTATAACGTAGTGGACACGTCTCCCAGGCTCGCATGCACACACACTCCAAGTGTTTCCACTCTCCGGAACACTGAGGCTCTGTACAACCCGGTACCCTACCCTACTGTTTCCGTGCGTTGTTTCGCGAGCAGTGAGTCTTGCATGGTCAAGGGGGCGGCCTCAGGCCTGACTTTAGGAAACAAGTGGGGAGTTGTGTTCTCCCTTCTGCCGCGGCCTCAGTCTCCCTCGGAAAATGGTTTTGGACTCGCTGGCAGTGCTCGCCCGCGTTCACACAGCAAAAGGCTTCCACCCTCAGGAAGGCCTAGTCCTATCGAAGTAAGGAATTTCTACAGTGTGGTTCCTACGACTTAGGAGATTGGCTCTCGGCCTGCAAGCACACTGGGGCAACGGTACTAGCCCCAGGACAAGAGCTGAGCCGAGGCGCCTCTCCGGCACCGGCCTTTCTTTCCCTCGATTTTACATAGGGAAGCCGTTCGCCGGACTCTCAAGCACAGCGCACAGCATACAGCTTCCTCTCCGCTAGGGACCGCCGTGAGCTAAAGCGCGGTTTCTCCACAGTGTTGTGCCTTCCAGGGAGGGGCCTTCAACGCAGGCCTGCACGCACACAGGCCGGAGGAGTGCTAGCATTCTGATCCTGAGAGCTGGTGGGAGAGGTGCGGCTGCACGAATCCGTTTCTCTCGCCCAGGAACTTAGGGGACTCGTATGCCAGGCTCTTACGCACAGGCACTGCCTGTGTTCCCACTCCCCACAACGATGAGGCTATCTATAACACGGTTCTCCCACAGTACGGTTTCTTTGTTTTGGTACGCGAGCAGTGAGACTTGAATACCCAAGGGGGCGGCCCTAGGCTGGCTTCAGGAAACAAGTGGGGAGTTGTGTTCTCCCTTCTGCCGCGGCCTCAGTCTGCCTCGGAAAATCGTTTTGGACTTGCTGGCAGAGCTCGCCAGGATTCACACAGCAAAAGGTTTCCACCCTCAGGAAGGCCTAGTCTGGCCGAAGTAAGGAATTTCTACAGTGTGGTTCCCTGGACTTAGGAGGTTGGCTCTCGGGCTGCAAGCACACCGGGGCAAGGGTACTACCTCAGGAACAAGAGCTGAGCCCAGAGGCGTCTCCAGCACCGGCCTTTCTTTCCCTCGGTTTTACATAGGGAAGACGTTCGCCGGACTCTCAGGCACAGCGCACAGCATACAGCGTCCTCTCCGCTAGGGAACGGCGGGAGGTAAAGTGCGGTTTCTCCACAGTGTTCTGCCTTCCAGGGAGGGGCCTGCAACTTAGGCCTGCACGCACACATGCCGAAGGAGTGCTAGCATTCTACCACTGAGAGCTGTTGGGAGACGTGCGGCTGCCCCTGTTCGTTTCACTCACCCAGTAAAGTAGGGGACTCGTCTTCCGGGCTCTCACGCACACACACTCCAAGTGTTTCCACTCTCTGGAACAGTGAGGCTCTGTACAACACGGTCCCTTACCTTACTGTTTCCTTGCGTTGGTACGTAAGCAGTGAGACTTGCATGCTCAAGGGGGCGGTCGCTGGGCTGGCTTCAGGAAAGAAGTGGGGAGTTGTGTTCTCCCTTCTACCGCAGCCTCAGGCTCCCTCGAAAATGGTTTTGGACTCGCTGGCAGTGCTCGCCCGCATTCACAGAGCAAAAGGTTTCCCCCCTCAGGAAGGCCAAATTGGCCGAAATCGGTGTTTTCTGCAGTGTGTTTCCACCGAGTTAGTTGGTTGGCTCTCGGCCTGCAAGTACACCGGGGCAAGGGTACTAGCCACAGGAACAAGAGCTGAGCCGAGAGGCGTATCCGACACCGGCCTTCCATTCCCTCAGTGTTTTTTTTAAATTTTTTAATTGTTATGTTAATCACCATATATTACATCATTAGTTTTTGGTGCAGTGTTCCATGATTCATTGTTTGTTCATAACACCCAGTGCTCCATGCAGAACGTGCCCTCCTCAATACCCATCACCAGGCTAACACATGCCCCTACCACCCTCCCCTATCGAACCCTCAGTTTGTTTTTCAGAGTCCATCATCTCTCATGGTTCGTCTCCCCTCTGACATACTCCCCTTCCCTTCCTCTCCTGTTATCTTCTTCTTTTTCTTTCTTCTTAAAATATGTTGCGTTATTTGATTCAGAAGGACAGATCTGTGATTCAACAGTCTTGCACAATTCAGAGCGCTCACCGTAGCACATACCCTCCCCAATGTCTATCACCGAGCCACCCCATCTCTCCCACCCCCAACCACTCCAGTAACACTCAGTTTGTTTCCTGAGATTAAGAATTCCTCATATCAGTGACGTCATGCGATACGTGTCTTTCTCTGCTTGACTTATTTCACTCAACATAACACCCTCCAGTTCCATCCACGTCGTTGCAAATGGGAAGATCTCATTCCTTTGACGGCTGCATAATATTCCATTGTGAATATATACCACATCTTCTTTATCCGTTCATCTGTCGCTGGACATCTTGGCTCTTTCCACAGTTTGGCTATTGTGGACATTGCTGCTATAAACACTGGGGTACACGTACCCCTTCCGGTCCCTACATTTGTAACGTTCGGGTAAATACCCTGTAGTGCAATTGCTGGCTCGAACAGTAGCTCTAATTTCAACCGTTTGAGGAACCTCGATACTGTTTTCCAGAGAGGTTGCAGCAGCTTGCATTCCCACCAAATGTGTAGGAGGGTTCCCCTTTCTCCACATCCGCGCCATCTGTCGTTCCCTGACTTGTTAATTTTAGCCTTTCTGACGGGTGTGAGGTGGTATCTCATTGAGGTTTTGATTTGGATTTCCCTGATGTCGAGCGATGTTGAGCACTTTTTCATCTGCCTGTTGGCCATTTGGAGGTCTTCTTTAGAAAAATGTCTGTTCATGTCTTCGGCCCATTTCTTGATTGGATTATTTGTTCTTTGGGTGTTGAGTTTGATAAGTTCTTTATAGATTTTGGATTCTACCCCTTTATCTGATATGTCATTTGTAAATATTCTCTCCCATTCTTTCGGTTGTCTTTTGGTTTTGTGGAGTGTTTCTTTTGCTGTGCAAAAGCTTTTTTTATTGTTATGTTAATCACCATATATTACATCATTAGTTTTTGGTGCAGTGTTCCACGATTCATTGTTTGTTCCTAACACCCAGTGCTCCATGCAGAACGTGCCCTCCTCAATACCCATCCCCAGGCTAATCCATCCCCCTCCCCCCCTCCCCTCTAGAACCCTCACTTTGTTTTTCAGAGTCCATCATCTCTCATGGTTCGTCTCCCCCTCTGGCATATTCCCCTTCTCTTCCTCTCCTGTTATCTTCTTCTTTTTCTTTCTTCTAAAAATATGTTGCGTTATTTGATTCAGAAGTATAGATCTGGGATTCAACAGTCTTGCACAATTCACAGCGCTCACTGTAGCACATACCCTCCCCAATGTCTATCACCCAGCCATCCCATCCCTCCCACCCCCAACCACTCTAGTCACTCAGTTTGTTTCCTGAGATTAAAAATTCCTCATATCAGTGAGCTCATGCGATACGTGTCTTTCTCTGATTGACTCATTTCACTCAACATAACACCCTTCAGTTCCATCCACTTCGTTGAAAATGGCAAGATCTCATTCATTTTGACAGCTGCATAATATTCCATTGTGTATATATACCACCTCTTCTTTATCCATTCATCTGTCGATGGACATCTTGGCTCTTTCCACAGTTTGGCTATTGTGGACATTGCTGCTATAAACTTTGGGGTACACGTACCCCTTCGGGTCCCTAGATTTGTATCTTTGTGTTAAATAACCAGTAGTCAATTGCTGGATCGAACGGTGGCACTATTTTCAACTGTTTGAGGATCCTCAATAGTGTTTTCCAGAGTGGTTGCACCAGCTTGCCTTCCCACCAACAGTGGAGGAGGGTTCCCCTTTCTCCACATGCCCGCCAACATCTGTCGTTCCCTGACTTGATAATTTTATCCATTCTGACGGGTGTGATGTGGTATCTCATTGAGGTTTTGATTTGGATTTCCCTGATACCGAGCTATGTTGAGCACTTTTTCATGTGCCTGTTGGCCATGTGGATGTCTTCTTTGAAAAAATATCTGTTCATGTCTTCTGCCAATTTCTTCATTGGATTATGTGTTCTTTGGGTGTTGAGTTTGATAAGTTCTTTATCGATTTTGGATACAAGCCCTTTATCTGATACGTCATTTGCACATATTTTCTCCCATTCTCTCGGTTGTCTTTTGGTTTTGTGGACTGTTTCTTTTGCTGTGCAAAATCTTTTTTTTTTTTTATTTTTTTATTGATATGTGAATCACCATATATTACATCATTAGTTTTTGGTGCACTGTTCCATGATTAATTGTTTGTTCATAACACCCACTGCTCCATGCAGAACGTGCCCTCCTCAATACCCATCACCAGGCTAACCGATCCCTCTAACCCCCTCCCCTCTAGAACCCTCAGTTTGTTTTTCAGATTCCATCATTTCTCATGGTTCGTCTCCCCGTCTGACATACACCCCCTCTCTTCATCTCCTGTTATCTACTTCTTTTTTTCTATTTTCTTAAAATATGTTGCGTTATTTGATTCAGAAGTACAGATCTGTGATTCAACAGTCTTGCACAATTCACAGCGCTCACCGTGGCACATACCCTCCCCAATGTCTATCACCCAGCCACCCCATCACTCCCAGCCCCAACCACTCCATTCAAACAGTTTCTTTCCTGAGATTAAAAATTCCTCATATCAGTGAGGTCATGCGATAGGTGTCTTTCTCTGATTGACTTATTTCACTCTACATAACACCCTCCAGTTCCATCCGCGTCGTTGCAAATGGCAAGATCTCATTCCTTTTGACGGCTGCATAATATTCCATTGTGTATATACACCACTTCTTCTTTATCCGTTCATCTGTCGATGGACATCTTCGCTCTTTCCACAATTTACCTATTTTGGACATTGCTGCTATAAACATTGGGGTACACGTACCCGTTCGGGTCCCTACATTTGTATCTTTGTGGTAAATACCCAGTAGTGCAATTGCTGGATCGAACGGTAGCTCTAATTTCAACTGTTTGAAGAACCTCCATACTCTTTTCCAGAGTGGTTGCACCAGCTTGCATTCCCACCAAAAGTGTAGGAGGGTTCCCCTTTCTCCACAACCACGCCAACATCTGTCGTTCCCTGACTTGTTAATTTTAGCCATTCTGACGGGTGTGAGGTGGTATCTCATTGAGGTTTGTTTTGGATTTCCCTGATGCCGAGCGTTGTTGAGCACTTTTTCATGTGCCTGTTGGCCATTTGGATGTCTTCTTTGGAAAAATGTCTGTTCATTTCTTCGGCCCATTTCTTGATTGGATTATTTGTTCTTTGAGTGTTCAGTTTGATAAGATCTTTATAGATTTGGGATACTAGCCCTTTATCTGATATGTCATTTGCCAATATTTTCTCCCATTCTGTCGGTTGTCTTTTGGGTATGTGGAGTGTTTCTCTTGCTGTGCAAAAGCTTTTTTCTTAATTGTTATGTTAATCATAACATAACAATGATATATTACATCATTCGTTTTTGGTGCAGTCTTCCATGATTCATTGTTTGTTCATAACACCCAGTGCTCCATGCAGAAAGTGCCCTCCTCAATATCCATCACCAGGGTAACCCATCCACCTACCCCCCTCTCCTCTAGAACCCTCAGTTTGTTTTTCAGAGTCCATCATCTCTCATGGTTCGTCTCCCCCTTTGAAATACTCCCCTTCTCTTCCTCTCCTGTTATCTTCTTCTTTTATTTTTCTTAAAATATGTTGCGTTATTTGTTTCAGAAGTACAGATCTGTGATTCAACAATCTTGCACAATTCACAGCGCTCACCATAGCACATACTCTCCCCAATGTCTATCACCCAGCCACCCCATCCCTCACACCCCAACCATTCCAGTATCAATGAATAATGGAACACTGCACCAAAAACTAATGATGTAATAATATAGTGATTAACATAATATTAAAAAATTAAAAAAAGCTTTTGCACAGCAAAAGAAACAGTCCACAACCCCAAAAGACAACCGACAGAATGGGAGGAAATATTTACAAATGACATATCAGATAAAGGGCTAGTATACAAAATCTATAAAGAACTTATCAAACTCAACACCCAAAGATCAAATAACCCAATCAAGAAATGGGCAGAAGACATGAGGAGACATTTTTCCAAATAAGACATCCAAATGGCCAACAGGCACATGAAAAAGTGCTCAACATCGCTCGGCATCAGGGAAATCCAAATCAAAACCTCAATGAGATGCCATATCACACCCGTCAGAATGGCTAAAATTAACAAGTCAGGGAACGACAGATGTTGGCGGGCATGTGGAGAAAGGGGAAACCTCCTACACTGTTGGAGGGAATGCAAGCTGGTGCAACCACTCTGGAAAACAGTATGGAGGTTCCTCAAACAGTTGAAATTAGAGCTATCGTTTGATCCAGCAATTGCAGTACTGGGTATTTACCCCAAAGATACAAATGTAGGGACCTGAAGGGGTACGTGTACACCAATGTTTATAGCAGCAATGTCCACAATAGCCAAACTGTGGAAAGAGCCAAGATGTCCATCGACAGATGAATGGATAAAGAAGTGGTGGTATATATACACAATGGAATATTATGCAGCCGTCAAAAGGAATGAGATCTTGCCATTGGCAGCGACGTGGATGGAACTGGAGGGTGTTATGTTGAGTGAAATATGTCAATCAGAGAAAGACATGTATCGCATGACCTCACGGATATGAGGAATTCTTAATCTCAGGAAACAAACTGAGTGTTACTGGAGTGTTTGGGGGTGTGAGGAATGGGGTGGCTGGGTGATAGACATTGGGGAGGGTATGTGCTACGGTGAGCCCTGTGAATTGTGCAAGAGTGTTGAATCACAGATCTGTACTACTGAAACAAATAACGCAACATATTTTAAGAAAAAAGAGAAAGAAGAAGGTAACAGGAAAGGAAGAGAAGGGGAGTATGTGAGAGGGAGAGAGGAACCATGACAGATGATGGACTCTGAAAAACAAACTGAGGGTTCTAGAGGGGAGGGGCGTAGGGGGATGTGTTAGCCTGGTGATGGGTATTGAGGAGGGCACATTCTGCATGGAGCACTGGGTGTTATGAAGAAACAATGAATCATGGAACACTGCAGCAAAAATTAATGATGTAATATATGGTGTTTAACATAAGAATAAGAAAATTAAAAAAAAACTGAGGGAAAGAAAGGCCGGTGGCGGAGACGCCTCTCGGCTCAGCTCTTGTTCCTGGGGCTAGTACCCTTTCCCCGGTGTACTTGCAGGCCGAGAGCCAACCAACTAAGTCGATGGAAACACGCTGCAGAAAACCCCGACTTCGGCCAGATTAGGCCTTCCTGAGTGTGGAAACCTTTTGCTGTGTGAATGCGGGCGAGCGCTGCCAGCGAGTCCAAAACCATTTTCCAGGGAGACGGATTCCGCGGCAGAAGGGAGAACACAATTCCCCACTTCTTTCCTGAAGCCAGCCCAGCGGCCGCCCCCATGAGCATGCAAGTCTCACTGCTCGCGTACCAACGCAAGGAAACAGTAAGGTAGGGGACCGTGTTGTAAAGAGCCTCACTGTTCCAGAGAGTGGAAACACTTGGAGTGTGTGTGCGTGAGAGCCTGGGAGAGGAGTCCCCTACGTTACGAGGCGAGAGAAACGAACTCGGGCATCCGCACCTCTCCCAGCAGCTCTCAGTGGCAGAATGCTAGCACTCCTCCAACATGAGTGCGTGCAGGCCTATGTTTCAGGACTCTCCTTGAAAGGCCCAACACTGTGGAGAAACCGCGCTTTACCTCCCGCCGGTCCGTAGCGGAGAGGACGCTGTATGCTGTGCGCTGTGCTTGAGAGCCCGGCGAACGGCTTCCTTATGTTAAACTGAGATAAAGAAAGGCCGGTGGCGGAGACGCCTCTCGGCTCAGCTCTTGTTCCTTGGGCTGGTACCCTTGCCACGGTGTGCTCGCAGGCCGAGAGCCAAGCAACTAAGTCGAGGGAAACACACTGTAGAAAATCCCGTGTTCGGCCAGATTAGGCCTTCCTGAGGGTGGAAACCTTTTGCTGTATGAATGCGGGCGAGAACAGCCAGCGAGTCCAAAACCTATTCCAAGGGACACTGAGGTCGTGGCAGAGGGAGAACACAACTCCCCACTTGTTTCCTGAAGCCAGTCCTGCGGCCACCCCCTTGAGCATACAAGTCTCACTGCTCCCGTACCAACGCAAGGAAACAGTAGGGTAGGGGACCATGTTGCGCAGAGCCTCACGGTTCCGGAGAGTGGAAACACTTGAAGTGTGTGTGCGTGAGAGTCTGGGAGAAGAGTCCCCTACTTTACTCGGCGAGAGAAACGAACTCGGGCAGCCGCACGTCTCCCACCAGCTCCCAGTGGTAGAATGCTAGCACTCCTTCAGCATGTGTGCGTGGAGGCCTAAGTTGCAGGCCCCTCCTTGAAAGGCCCAACACTGTGGAGAAACCGCGCTTTAGCTCCCGCCTGTCCCTAGCGGAGAGGACGCTGTATTCTGTGCGCTGTGCTTGAGAGCCCGGCGAAAGGCTTCCTTATGTAAAACCGAGGGAAAGAAAGGCCGGTGGCGGAGACCCCTCTTGGCTCAGCTCTTGTTCCTGGGGCTAGTACCTTGCCCCGGTGTGCTTGCAGGCCGAGAACCAACCACTTAAGTCGAGGGAAACACACTGTAGAAAACCCCGACTTCGGCCGTTTAGGCCTTCCTGAGGGTCGAATCCTTTTGCTCTGTGAATGCGGACGAGCACTGCCAGCGAGTCTAAAACCATTTTCCGAGGGAGACTGAGGCCGCGGCAGATGGGAGAACACCATTCCCCACTTGTTTCCTGAAGCCAGGCCTGCGGCCGCCCCTTAACCCTACAAGTCTCACTCACGTACTAACACAAGGAAACAGTAAGGTAGGGGACCGTGTTGTACCGAGCCTCACTGTTCCGGAGAGTGGAAACACTTGGAGTGTGTGTGCGTGAGAGCCTGGGAGACGAGTTCCCTACGTTACTGGGCTAGAGAAACGAATTCCGGCATCCGCTCCTCCCGCACCAGCTCTCAGTGGCAGAATGCTAGCACTCCTCTGGCCTGTGTGCGTGCAGGCTTAAGTTGCAGGCCCGTCCCTGGAAGGCACAACACTGTGGAGAAACCGCGCTTTAGCTCCCGCCGGTCCCTAGCGGAGAGAACGCTGTATGCTGTGCGCTGTGCTTGAGAGTCCGGCGAACGGCTTCCCTATGTAATTCGTTCCACTGGCCAGACTAGGCCGTCCTGAGGGTGGAAACCTTTTGCCTTGTGAATGCGGGCGAGCCCTGCCAGCGAGTCCAAAACCATTTTCCGAGGGACACTGAGGCCGCGGCAGAAGGGAGAACACAACTCCCCAGTTGTTTTCTGACGCCAGGCCTGCGGCCGCCACCTTTACCATCCAACTCTCACTGCTCGCTTTCCAACGCAAGGAAACAGTAGGGTAGGGTAGCGTGCTGTAGAGACTCACTGTTCCGGAGAGTGGAAACACTTGGAGTGTGTGTGCATGAGAGCCTGGGAGAGGAGTCCCCTACGTTACTGGGCGAGAGAAACGAACTCGGGCATCCGCACCTCTCCCACCAGCTCTCAGTGACAGAATGCTAGCACTCCTCCAGCATGTGTGCGTGCAGGCCTATGTTTCAGGACTCTCCTTGAAAGTCCCCACACTCTGCAGAAACCGCGCTTTAGATCCCACCGTTTCCTAGCGGAGAGGACGCTGTATGCTCTGCGCTGTGCTTGAGAGCCCGGCGAACGGCTTTCCTATGTAAAACCGAGGGAAAGAAAGGCCGCAGCCGGAGACGCCTCTCGGCTCAGCTTTTGTTCCTGGGGCTAGTACCCTTGCCCCGGTGTGCTTGCAGGCCGAGAGCCAACCAAATAAGTCGAGGGAAACACAGTGTAGAAATTCCCGACCTCGGGCAGATTAGGCCTTCCTGAGGGTGGAAACCCTTTGCTGTATGAATGCGGGCCAGAACAGCCAGCGAGTCCAAAACCATTTTCCGAGGGAGACTGAGGCCGCGGCAGTGGGAGAACACAACTCCCCACTTGTTTCCTGAAGCCAGGCCAGCGGCTGCCCCCTTGAGCATGGAAGTCTCACTGCTCACGTACCAACGCATGGAAACAGTAGGGTAGGGTACCGTGCTGTAGAGCCTCACTGTTCCGGAGAGTGGAAACACTTGGAGTGTGTGTGCATGAGAGCCTGAGAGAGGAGTCCCCTACGTTACTGGGCGAGAGAAACGAACTCTGGCAACCGCACCTCTCCCACCAGCTCTCAGTGGCAGAATGCTAGCACTCCTCCAGCATGTGTCCGTGCAGGCCTATGTTTCAGGACTCTCCTTGAAAGGCCCAACACTGTGGAGAAACCGCGGTTTAGCTCCCGCCGGTCCTTATCGGAGAGGACGCTGTATGCTGTGCGCTGTGCTTGAGAGCCTGGCGCACGGCTACCTTGTGTAAAACCGAGGTAAAGAAAGGCCGTTGGCAGAGACGACTCTCGTCTCAGCTCTTGTTCCTGGTGCTCGTACCCTTGCCACGGTGTGCTTCCAGGCCGAGAGCCAAGCAACTAAGTCGAGTGAAACACACTGTAGAAAAATCCCGTCTTCGGCCAGATTAGGCCTTCCTGAGGGTGGAAACCTTTTGCTGTATGAATGCGGGCGAGGACTGACAGCGAGACTAAAACCATTTTCCGAGGGAGACTGAGGCCGCGGCAGAAGGGAGAACACAACTCCCCACTTGTTTCCTGAAGCTAGGGCAGCGGCTGCCCCCTTGAGCATGCAAGTCCCACTGCTCGTGTACCAACGCAAGGAAACAGTAGGGTAGGGTACCCTGTTGTAGAGCCTCACTGTTCCGGAGAGTGGAAACACCTGGAGTGTGTGTGCGTGAGAGCCTAGTATACGAGTGCCCTACGTTACTGGGCGAGAGAAAGGAACTCGGGCAGCCGCACCTCTCCCACCAGCTCTCACTGGCAGAATGCTAGCACTCCTCCTCCATGTGTGCCTACAGGCCTAAGTTGAAGGCCCCTCCTTGAAAGGCACAACACTGTGGAGAAACCGCGCTTTAACTCCCGCCGGTCCCTAGCGGAGAAAATGATGAATGCTGTGCGCTGTGCTTGAGAGCCAGGCGAACGGCTTCTCTATATAAAACCGAGGGAAAGAAAGGCCGGTGCCGGAGACGCCTCTCGGCTCAGCTCTTGTTCCTGCGTCTAGTAACGTTGCCCCGGTGTGCTTGCAGGCCGAGAGCCAACCACCTTAGTCGAGGAAAACACACTGTAGAAATTCCCGACTTTGGCCAGATTAGGCCTTCCTGAGGGTCTAAAGCTTTTGCTGTGTGAATGGGGGGGGGAATACTGCCAGCGATTCCAAAACCATTTAGCGAGGGAGACTGAGCCCGCGGCAGGAGGGAGAACACAACTCCCCACTTGTTTCCTGAAGCCAGGCCTGCGGCCGCCACCTTTACCATGCAACTCTCACTGCTCGCGTACCAAAGCAAGGAAACAGTAGGGTAGGGGACCGTGTTGTATAGAGCCTCACTGTTCCCGTGAATGGAAACACTTGGAGTGTGTGTGCGTCAGAGCCTGGGAGACGAGTCCCCTACGTTACTGGGCGAAAGAAACGAACTCGGGCATCCGCACCTCTCCCACCAGCTCTCAGTGGCAGAATGCTAGCACTCCTCCGGCCTGTGTGAGTGCAGGCCTAAGTTGCAGGCCCCTCCCTGGAAGGCACAACACTGTGGAGAAACCGCGCTTTACCTCCCGCCGTTGTCTAGCGGAGAGGACGCTGTATGCTGTGCGCTGTGCCTGAGAGTCCGGCAAACGGCTTCCCTATGTAAAACCGAGGGAAAGAAAGGCCGGTGCCGGAGACGCCTCTCGGCTCAGCTTTTGTTCCTGTGGTGGTACCCTTGCCCCGGTGTGCTTGCAGGCCGAGAGCCAACCTCCTAAGTCCAGGGAACCACACTGTAGAAATTCCTTACTTCGGCCAGACTAGGCCTTCCTGAGGGTGGAAACCTTTTGCTGTGTGAATGCGGGCGAGCACTGCCAGCAAGTCCAAAGCGATTTTCGGAGGGAGACTGAGGCCGCGGCAGAAGGGAGAACAGAACTCCCCACTTGTTTCCTGAAGCCAGCCCAGGGCCGCCCCCTTGGGTATTCAAGTCTCACTGCTCGCGTACCAAAACAAAGAAACAGTAGTGTAGGAGAACCGTGTTATAGATAGCCTCATTGTTGTGGGGAGTGGGAACACAGGCAGTGCCTGTGCGTAAGAGCCTGGCATACGAGTCCCCTAAGTTCCTGGGCGAGAGAAACGGTTTCGTGAAGCCACACCACTCCCACCATCTCAGTATCAGAATGCTAGCACTCCTCCGGCCTGTGTGTGTGCAGGCCTAAGTTGCAGGCCTCTCCGTGGAAGGCACAACACTGTGGACCGGCGGGAGTTAAAGCGCGGTTTCTCCACAGTGTTGTGCCTTTCAAGGAGGGGCCTTCAACTTAGGCCTGCAGGCACACATGGAGGAGGAGTGCTAGCATTCTGCCACTGAGAGCTGTTGGGAGAGGTGCGGCTGCCCGAGTTCGCTTCTCTCGCCCAGTAACGTAGGGGACTCGTCTCCCAAGCTCTCATGCACACACACTCCAAGTGTTTCCACACTCCGGAGCAGTGAGGCTCTGTACAACACGGTCTCCTACCCCACTGTTTCCTTGCGTTGGTACGCGAGCAGTGAGACTTGCATGGGTAAGGGGGCGGCCGCAGGCCTGGCTTCAGGAAACAAGTGGGGAGTTGTGTTCTCCCTTCTGCCGTGGCCTCAGTCTGCCTCAGAAAATGGTTTTGGACTCGCTGGCAGTGCTCGCCCGCATTCACACAGCAAAAGGTTTCGACTCTCAGGACGGCCTAATCTGGCCGAAGACGGGATTTTCTACAGTGTGTTTCCCTCGACTTAGGTGCTTGGCTCTCGGCCTGCAAGCACACCGGGGCAACGTTACTAGACGCAGGAACAAGAGCTGAGCCGAGAGGCGTCTCCGACACCGGCCTTCCTTTCCCTCGGTTTTCTATAAGGAATCCGTTCGCCGGGCTCATAAGCACAGCGCACAAAATACAACTTTTTCGCCGCTAGGGACCGGCGGGAACTAAAGCGCGGTTTCTCCTCAGGGTTGGGCCTTTCAAGTAGGGTCCTTCAACTTAGGCTTAGAGGCAAACATGCGGCAGGAGTGCTACCATTCTGCCACTGAGAGCTGGTGGGAGAGGTGCGGCTACCGAGTTCGTTTCTCTCGCCCTATAACGTAGTGGACACGTCTCCCAGGCTCGCATGCACACACACTCCAAGTGTTTCCACTCTCCGGAACACTGAGGCTCTGTACAACCCGGTACCCTACCCTACTGTTTCCGTGCGTTGTTTCGCGAGCAGTGAGTCTTGCATGGTCAAGGGGGCGGCCTCAGGCCTGACTTTAGGAAACAAGTGGGGAGTTGTGTTCTCCCTTCTGCCGCGGCCTCAGTCTCCCTCGGAAAATGGTTTTGGACTCGCTGGCAGTGCTCGCCCGCGTTCACACAGCAAAAGGCTTCCACCCTCAGGAAGGCCTAGTCCTATCGAAGTAAGGAATTTCTACAGTGTGGTTCCTACGACTTAGGAGATTGGCTCTCGGCCTGCAAGCACACTGGGGCAACGGTACTAGCCCCAGGACAAGAGCTGAGCCGAGGCGCCTCTCCGGCACCGGCCTTTCTTTCCCTCGATTTTACATAGGGAAGCCGTTCGCCGGACTCTCAAGCACAGCGCACAGCATACAGCTTCCTCTCCGCTAGGGACCGCCGTGAGCTAAAGCGCGGTTTCTCCACAGTGTTGTGCCTTCCAGGGAGGGGCCTTCAACGCAGGCCTGCACGCACACAGGCCGGAGGAGTGCTAGCATTCTGATCCTGAGAGCTGGTGGGAGAGGTGCGGCTGCACGAATCCGTTTCTCTCGCCCAGGAACTTAGGGGACTCGTATGCCAGGCTCTTACGCACAGGCACTGCCTGTGTTCCCACTCCCCACAACGATGAGGCTATCTATAACACGGTTCTCCCACAGTACGGTTTCTTTGTTTTGGTACGCGAGCAGTGAGACTTGAATACCCAAGGGGGCGGCCCTAGGCTGGCTTCAGGAAACAAGTGGGGAGTTGTGTTCTCCCTTCTGCCGCGGCCTCAGTCTGCCTCGGAAAATCGTTTTGGACTTGCTGGCAGAGCTCGCCAGGATTCACACAGCAAAAGGTTTCCACCCTCAGGAAGGCCTAGTCTGGCCGAAGTAAGGAATTTCTACAGTGTGGTTCCCTGGACTTAGGAGGTTGGCTCTCGGGCTGCAAGCACACCGGGGCAAGGGTACTACCTCAGGAACAAGAGCTGAGCCCAGAGGCGTCTCCAGCACCGGCCTTTCTTTCCCTCGGTTTTACATAGGGAAGACGTTCGCCGGACTCTCAGGCACAGCGCACAGCATACAGCGTCCTCTCCGCTAGGGAACGGCGGGAGGTAAAGTGCGGTTTCTCCACAGTGTTCTGCCTTCCAGGGAGGGGCCTGCAACTTAGGCCTGCACGCACACATGCCGAAGGAGTGCTAGCATTCTACCACTGAGAGCTGTTGGGAGACGTGCGGCTGCCCCTGTTCGTTTCACTCACCCAGTAAAGTAGGGGACTCGTCTTCCGGGCTCTCACGCACACACACTCCAAGTGTTTCCACTCTCTGGAACAGTGAGGCTCTGTACAACACGGTCCCTTACCTTACTGTTTCCTTGCGTTGGTACGTAAGCAGTGAGACTTGCATGCTCAAGGGGGCGGTCGCTGGGCTGGCTTCAGGAAAGAAGTGGGGAGTTGTGTTCTCCCTTCTACCGCAGCCTCAGGCTCCCTCGAAAATGGTTTTGGACGCGCTGGCAGTGCTCGCCCGCATTCACAGAGCAAAAGGTTTCCCCCCTCAGGAAGGCCAAATTGGCCGAAATCGGTGTTTTCTGCAGTGTGTTTCCACCGAGTTAGTTGGTTGGCTCTCGGCCTGCAAGTACACCGGGGCAAGGGTACTAGCCACAGGAACAAGAGCTGAGCCGAGAGGCGTATCCGACACCGGCCTTCCATTCCCTCAGTGTTTTTTTTTAATTTTTTAATTGTTATGTTAATCACCATATATTACATCATTAGTTTTTGGTGCAGTGTTCCATGATTCATTGTTTGTTCATAACACCCAGTGCTCCATGCAGAACGTGCCCTCCTCAATACCCATCACCAGGCTAACACATGCCCCTACCACCCTCCCCTATCGAACCCTCAGTTTGTTTTTCAGAGTCCATCATCTCTCATGGTTCGTCTCCCCTCTGACATACTCCCCTTCCCTTCCTCTCCTGTTATCTTCTTCTTTTTCTTTCTTCTTAAAATATGTTGCGTTATTTGATTCAGAAGGACAGATCTGTGATTCAACGGTCTTGCACAATTCAGAGCGCTCACCGTAGCACATACCCTCCCCAATGTCTATCACCGAGCCACCCCATCTCTCCCACCCCCAACCACTCCAGTAACACTCAGTTTGTTTCCTGAGATTAAGAATTCCTCATATCAGTGACGTCATGCGATACGTGTCTTTCTCTGCTTGACTTATTTCACTCAACATAACACCCTCCAGTTCCATCCACGTCGTTGCAAATGGGAAGATCTCATTCCTTTGACGGCTGCATAATATTCCATTGTGAATATATACCACATCTTCTTTATCCGTTCATCTGTCGCTGGACATCTTGGCTCTTTCCACAGTTTGGCTATTGTGGACATTGCTGCTATAAACACTGGGGTACACGTACCCCTTCCGGTCCCTACATTTGTAACGTTCGGGTAAATACCCTGTAGTGCAATTGCTGGCTCGAACAGTAGCTCTAATTTCAACCGTTTGAGGAACCTCGATACTGTTTTCCAGAGAGGTTGCAGCAGCTTGCATTCCCACCAAATGTGTAGGAGGGTTCCCCTTTCTCCACATCCCCGCCATCTGTCGTTCCCTGACTTGTTAATTTTAGCCTTTCTGACGGGTGTGAGGTGGTATCTCATTGAGGTTTTGATTTGGATTTCCCTGATGTCGAGCGATGTTGAGCACTTTTTCATCTGCCTGTTGGCCATTTGGAGGTCTTCTTTAGAAAAATGTCTGTTCATGTCTTCGGCCCATTTCTTGATTGGATTATTTGTTCTTTGGGTGTTGAGTTTGATAAGTTCTTTATAGATTTTGGATTCTACCCCTTTATCTGATATGTCATTTGTAAATATTCTCTCCCATTCTTTCGGTTGTCTTTTGGTTTTGTGGACTGTTTCTTTTGCTGTGAAAAGCTTTCTTTATTGTTATGTTAATCACCATATATTACATCGTTCGTTTTTGGTGCAGTGTTCCATGATTCATTGTTTGTTCATAACACCCAGTGCTCTATGCAGAACGTGCCCTCCTCTATACCCATCACCAGGCTAACCCAAACCCCTACCCCCCTCCCCTCTAGAACCCTCACTTTCTTTTTCAGAGTGCATCATCTCTCATGGTTCGTCTCCCCCTCTGTGATACTCCCCTTCAGTTCCTCTACTGTTATCTTCTTCTTTATCTTTTTTCTTAAATATATTGCGTTATTTGTTTCAGAAGTACAGATCTGTGATTCAACAGTGTGCACAATTCACAGCGCTCACCGTAGCACATACCCTCCCCAATGTCTCTCACCAAGCCACCCCATTCCTCACACCCACAACCACTCCAGTAACACTCTGTATCCGGAGATTAAGAATTCCTCATATCAGTGAGGTCATGCGATACGTGTCTTTCTCTGATTGACTCATTTCACTCAACATAACACCCTCCAGTTCCATCCACGTCGTTGCAAATGGCAAGATCTCATTCATTTTGACGGCTGCATAATATTCCATTGTGTTTATATACCACCTCTTCTTTATCCATTCATCTGTCGAAGGACATCTTGGCTCTTTCCAAAGTTTGGCTATTGTGGACATTGCTGCTATAAACTTTGGGGTACACGTACCACTTCGGGTCCCTACATTTGTATCTTTGTGGTAAATACCCTGTAGTACAATTGCTGGATCGAACGGTAGCTCTAATTTCAGCTGTTTGAGGAACCTCCATACTGTTTTCCAGAGTGGTTACACCAGCTTGCATTCCCACCAACAGTTTAGGAGGTTTCCCCTTTCTCCACAAGCCCGCCAACATCTGTCGTTCCCTGACTTGTTAATTTTAGCCATTCTGACGGGTGTGATATGGCATCTCATTGAGGTTTTGATTTGGATTTCCCTGATGCCGAGCGATGTTCAGCACTTTTTCATGTGCCTGTTGGCGATTTGGATATCTTCTTTGAAAAAATGTCTGTTCACGTCTTCCGCCCATTTCTTGACTGGATTATTTGTTCTTTGGGTGTTTAGTTTGATAAGTTCTTTATAGATTTTGGATACTAGCCCTTTATCTGTTATGTCATTTGCACATATTTTCTCCCATTCTGTCGGTTGTCTTTTGGTTTTGTGGACTGTTTCTTTTGCTGTACAAAAGCTTTTTTTTATTGTTATGTTAATCACCATATATTACATCATTAGTTTTTCGTGCAGTGTTCCATGATTCATTGTTTGTTCATAACACCCAGTGCTCCATGCAGAACGTGCCCTCCTCAATACCCATCACCAGGCTAACCCAGACCCCTACCGCCCTCCCCTCTAGAACCCTCACTTTGTTTTTCAGAGTCCATCATCTGTCATGGTTCGTCTCCCCCTCTGACATACTCCCCTTCTCTTCCTCTCCTGTTATCTTCTTCTTTTTCTCTTTCTTAAAATATGTTGCTTTATTTGTTTCAGAAGTACAGATCTGTGATTCAACAGTCTTGCACAATTCACAGCGCTCACCGTAGCACATACCCTCCCCAATGTCTATCACCCAGCCATCCCATTCCTCCCACCCCCAACCACTCTAGTCACTCAGTTTGTTTCCTGAGATTAAAAATTCCTCATATCAGTGAGCTCATGCGATACGTGTCCTTCTCTGATTGACTCATTTCACTCAACATAACACCCTTCAGTTCCATCCACTTCGTTGCAAAAGGCAAGATCTCATTCCTTTTGACAGCTGCATAATATTCCATTGTGCATATATACCACCTCTTCTTTATCCATTCATCTGTCGATGGACATCTTGGCTCTTTCCACAGTTTGGTTATTGTCGATATTGCCGCTATAAACATTGGGATGCACGTACCCCTTCGGGTCCCTACATTTTTATCTTGTGGTAAATACCCAGTAGTGAAGTTGATGGATCGAACGGTAGCTCTGATATCAACTGTTTGAGGAACCTCCATATTGTTTCCAGAGTGGTTGCACCAGCTTGCATTCCCACCAACAGTGGAGGAGGGTTCCCCTTTCTCCACATCCCCGCCAACATCTGTCGTTACCTGACTTGTTAATTTTAGCCATTCTGACGGGTATGAGGTGGTATCTCATTGAGGTTTTGATTTGGATTTCCCTGATACCGAGCGATGTTGAGCACTTTTTCATGTCCCTGTTGGCCATTTGGATGTCTTTGGAAAAATGTCTGTTCATGTCTTCGGCCCATTTCTTGATTGGATTATATGTTCTTTGGGTGTTGAGTTTGATAAGTTCATTATAGATTTTGGATACTAGCCCTTTATCTGGTATGTCATCTGGCAATATTTTCTCCCATTCTGTCGGGTGACTTTTGGTTTTGTGGACTGTTTCTTTAGCTGTCCAAAAGCTTTTTTTTAAATTTTTTATTGTTATGTTAATCACCATATATTACATCATTAGTTTTTCGTGGAGTGTTCCATGATTCATTGTTTGTTCATAACACCCAGTGCTCCATGCAGGACGTGCCCTCCTCAAAACCCACAACGAGGCTAACCCAAACCCCTACCGCCCTCCCCTCTAGAACCCTCATTGTGTTTTTCAAAGTCCATCATCTGTCATGGTTCGTCTCCCCCTCTGACATACTCCCCTTCTCTTCCTCTCCTGTTATCTTCTTCTTTTTCTTTTTCTTAAAATATGTTGCGTTATTTGTTTCAGAAATACAGATCTGTGATTCAACAGTCCTGCACAATTCAGAGCGCTCACTGTAGCACAAACGCTCCCCAATGTCTATCACCCAGCCACCCCATCCCTCCCACCCACAACCACTCCAGTAACACTCAGTATGTTTCCTGAGATTAAGAATTCCTCATATCAGTGAGGTCATGCGATACGTGTCTTTCTCTGATTGACTTATTTCACTCAACATAACACCCTCCAGTTCCATCCACGTCTTTGCAAATGGCAACATCTCATTCCTTTTGAAGGCTGCATAATATTCCATTGTGTATATATACCACCTCTTCTTTATCCATTCATCTGTCGATGGACATCTTGGCTCTTTCCAGAGTTTGGCTATTGTGGACATTGCTGCTATAAACTTTGGGGTACACGTACACCTTCGGATCCCTACATTTGTATCTTTGTGGTAAATACCCAGTACTGCAATTGCTGGATCGAACGGTAGCTCTAATTTCAACTGTTTGAAGAACCTCCATACTCTTTTCCAGAGTGGTTGCACCAGCTTGCATTCCCACCAAAAGTGTAGGAGGGTTCCCCTTTCTCCACAACCACGCCAACATCTGTCGTTCCCTGACTTGTTAATTTTAGCCATTCTGACGGGTGTGAGGTGGTATCTCATTGAGGTTTGTTTTGGATTTCCCTGATGCCGAGCGTTGTTGAGCACTTTTTCATGTGCCTGTTGGCCATTTGGATGTCTTCTTTGGAAAAATGTCTGTTCATTTCTTCGGCCCATTTCTTGATTGGATTATTTGTTCTTTGAGTGTTCAGTTTGATAAGATCTTTATAGATTTGGGATACTAGCCCTTTATCTGATATGTCATTTGCCAATATTTTCTCCCATTCTGTCGGTTGTCTTTTGGGTATGTGGAGTGTTTCTCTTGCTGTGCAAAAGCTTTTTTCTTAATTGTTATGTTAATCATAACATAACAATGATATATTACATCATTCGTTTTTGGTGCAGTCTTCCATGATTCATTGTTTGTTCATAACACCCAGTGCTCCATGCAGAAAGTGCCCTCCTCAATATCCATCACCAGGGTAACCCATCCACCTACCCCCCTCTCCTCTAGAACCCTCAGTTTGTTTTTCAGAGTCCATCATCTCTCATGGTTCGTCTCCCCCTTTGAAATACTCCCCTTCTCTTCCTCTCCTGTTATCTTCTTCTTTTATTTTTCTTAAAATATGTTGCGTTATTTGTTTCAGAAGTACAGATCTGTGATTCAACAATCTTGCACAATTCACAGCGCTCACCATAGCACATAATCTCCCCAATGTCTATCACCCAGCCACCCCATCCCTCACACCCCAACCATTCCAGTATCAATGAATAATGGAACACTGCACCAAAAACTAATGATGTAATAATATAGTGATTAACATAATATTAAAAAATTAAAAAAAGCTTTTGCACAGCAAAAGAAACAGTCCACAACCCCAAAAGACAACCGACAGAATGGGAGGAAATATTTACAAATGACATATCAGATAAAGGGCTAGTATACAAAATCTATAAAGAACTTATCAAACTCAACACCCAAAGATCAAATAACCCAATCAAGAAATGGGCAGAAGACATGAGGAGACATTTTTCCAAATAAGACATCCAAATGGCCAACAGGCACATGAAAAAGTGCTCAACATCGCTCGGCATCAGGGAAATCCAAATCAAAACCTCAATGAGATGCCATATCACACCCGTCAGAATGGCTAAAATTAACAAGTCAGGGAACGACAGATGTTGGCGGGCATGTGGAGAAAGGGGAAACCTCCTACACTGTTGGAGGGAATGCAAGCTGGTGCAACCACTCTGGAAAACAGTATGGAGGTTCCTCAAACAGTTGAAATTAGAGCTATCGTTTGATCCAGCAATTGCAGTACTGGGTATTTACCCCAAAGATACAAATGTAGGGACCTGAAGGGGTACGTGTACACCAATGTTTATAGCAGCAATGTCCACAATAGCCAAACTGTGGAAAGAGCCAAGATGTCCATCGACAGATGAATGGATAAAGAAGTGGTGGTATATATACACAATGGAATATTATGCAGCCGTCAAAAGGAATGAGATCTTGCCATTGGCAGCGACGTGGATGGAACTGGAGGGTGTTATGTTGAGTGAAATATGTCAATCAGAGAAAGACATGTATCGCATGACCTCACGGATATGAGGAATTCTTAATCTCAGGAAACAAACTGAGTGTTACTGGAGTGTTTGGGGGTGTGAGGAATGGAGTGGCTGGGTGATAGACATTGGGGAGGGTATGTGCTACGGTGAGCCCTGTGAATTGTGCAAGAGTGTTGAATCACAGATCTGTACTACTGAAACAAATAACGCAACATATTTTAAGAAAAAAGAGAAAGAAGAAGGTAACAGGAAAGGAAGAGAAGGGGAGTATGTGAGAGGGAGAGAGGAACCATGACAGATGATGGACTCTGAAAAACAAACTGAGGGTTCTAGAGGGGAGGGGCGTAGGGGGATGTGTTAGCCTGGTGATGGGTATTGAGGAGGGCACATTCTGCATGGAGCACTGGGTGTTATGAAGAAACAATGAATCATGGAACACTGCAGCAAAAATTAATGATGTAATATATGGTGTTTAACATAAGAATAAGAAAATTTAAAAAAAACTGAGGGAAAGAAAGGCCGGTGGCGGAGATGCCTCTCGGCTCAGCTCTTGTTCCTGGGGCTAGTACCCTTTCCCCGGTGTACTTGCAGGCCGAGAGCCAACCAACTAAGTCGATGGAAACACGCTGCAGAAAACCCCGACTTCGGCCAGATTAGGCCTTCCTGAGTGTGGAAACCTTTTGCTGTGTGAATGCGGGCGAGCGCTGCCAGCGAGTCCAAAACCATTTTCCAGGGAGACGGATTCCGCGGCAGAAGGGAGAACACAATTCCCCACTTCTTTCCTGAAGCCAGCCCAGCGGCCGCCCCCATGAGCATGCAAGTCTCACTGCTCGCGTACCAACGCAAGGAAACAGTAAGGTAGGGGACCGTGTTGTAAAGAGCCTCACTGTTCCAGAGAGTGGAAACACTTGGAGTGTGTGTGCGTGAGAGCCTGGGAGAGGAGTCCCCTACGTTACGAGGCGAGAGAAACGAACTCGGGCATCCGCACCTCTCCCAGCAGCTCTCAGTGGCAGAATGCTAGCACTCCTCCAACATGAGTGCGTGCAGGCCTATGTTTCAGGACTCTCCTTGAAAGGCCCAACACTGTGGAGAAACCGCGCTTTACCTCCCGCCGGTCCGTAGCGGAGAGGACGCTGTATGCTGTGCGCTGTGCTTGAGAGCCCGGCGAACGGCTTCCTTATGTTAAACTGAGATAAAGAAAGGCCGGTGGCGGAGACGCCTCTCGGCTCAGCTCTTGTTCCTTGGGCTGGTACCTTTGCCACGGTGTGCTCGCAGGCCGAGAGCCAAGCAACTAAGTCGAGGGAAACACACTGTAGAAAATCCCGTGTTCGGCCAGATTAGGCCTTCCTGAGGGTGGAAACCTTTTGCTGTATGAATGCGGGCGAGAACAGCCAGCGAGTCCAAAACCTATTCCAAGGGACACTGAGGTCGTGGCAGAGGGAGAACACAACTCCCCACTTGTTTCCTGAAGCCAGTCCTGCGGCCACCCCCTTGAGCATACAAGTCTCACTGCTCCCGTACCAACGCAAGGAAACAGTAGGGTAGGGGACCATGTTGCGCAGAGCCTCACGGTTCCGGAGAGTGGAAACACTTGAAGTGTGTGTGCGTGAGAGTCTGGGAGAAGAGTCCCCTACTTTACTCGGCGAGAGAAACGAACTCGGGCAGCCGCACGTCTCCCACCAGCTCCCAGTGGTAGAATGCTAGCACTCCTTCAGCATGTGTGCGTGGAGGCCTAAGTTGCAGGCCCCTCCTTGAAAGGCCCAACACTGTGGAGAAACCGCGCTTTAGCTCCCGCCTGTCCCTAGCGGAGAGGACGCTGTATTCTGTGCGCTGTGCTTGAGAGCCCGGCGAAAGGCTTCCTTATGTAAAACCGAGGGAAAGAAAGGCCGGTGGCGGAGACCCCTCTTGGCTCAGCTCTTGTTCCTGGGGCTAGTACCTTGCCCCGGTGTGCTTGCAGGCCGAGAACCAACCACTTAAGTCGAGGGAAACACACTGTAGAAAACCCCGACTTCGGCCGTTTAGGCCTTCCTGAGGGTCGAATCCTTTTGCTCTGTGAATGCGGACGAGCACTGCCAGCGAGTCTAAAACCATTTTCCGAGGGAGACTGAGGCCGCGGCAGATGGGAGAACACCATTCCCCACTTGTTTCCTGAAGCCAGGCCTGCGGCCGCCCCTTAACCCTACAAGTCTCACTCACGTACTAACACAAGGAAACAGTAAGGTAGGGGACCGTGTTGTACCGAGCCTCACTGTTCCGGAGAGTGGAAACACTTGGAGTGTGTGTGCGTGAGAGCCTGGGAGACGAGTTCCCTACGTTACTGGGCTAGAGAAACGAATTCCGGCATCCGCTCCTCCCGCACCAGCTCTCAGTGGCAGAATGCTAGCACTCCTCTGGCCTGTGTGCGTGCAGGCTTAAGTTGCAGGCCCGTCCCTGGAAGGCACAACACTGTGGAGAAACCGCGCTTTAGCTCCCGCCGGTCCCTAGCGGAGAGAACGCTGTATGCTGTGCGCTGTGCTTGAGAGTCCGGCGAACGGCTTCCCTATGTAATTCGTTCCACTGGCCAGACTAGGCCGTCCTGAGGGTGGAAACCTTTTGCCTTGTGAATGCGGGCGAGCCCTGCCAGCGAGTCCAAAACCATTTTCCGAGGGACACTGAGGCCGCGGCATAAGGGAGAACACCACTCCCCAGTTGTTTTCTGACGCCAGGCCTGCGGCCGCCACCTTTACCATCCAACTCTCACTGCTCGCTTTCCAACGCAAGGAAACAGTAGGGTAGGGTAGCGTGCTGTAGAGACTCACTGTTCCGGAGAGTGGAAACACTTGGAGTGTGTGTGCATGAGAGCCTGGGAGAGGAGTCCCCTACGTTACTGGGCGAGAGAAACGAACTCGGGCATCCGCACCTCTCCCACCAGCTCTCAGTGACAGAATGCTAGCACTCCTCCAGCATGTGTGCGTGCAGGCCTATGTTTCAGGACTCTCCTTGAAAGTCCCCACACTCTGCAGAAACCGCGCTTTAGATCCCACCGTTTCCTAGCGGAGAGGACGCTGTATGCTCTGCGCTGTGCTTGAGAGCCCGGCGAACGGCTTTCCTATGTAAAACCGAGGGAAAGAAAGGCCGCAGCCGGAGACGCCTCTCGGCTCAGCTTTTGTTCCTGGGGCTAGTACCCTTGCCCCGGTGTGCTTGCAGGCCGAGAGCCAACCAAATAAGTCGAGGGAAACACAGTGTAGAAATTCCCGACCTCGGGCAGATTAGGCCTTCCTGAGGGTGGAAACCCTTTGCTGTATGAATGCGGGCCAGAACAGCCAGCGAGTCCAAAACCATTTTCCGAGGGAGACTGAGGCCGCGGCAGTGGGAGAACACAACTCCCCACTTGTTTCCTGAAGCCAGGCCAGCGGCTGCCCCCTTGAGCATGGAAGTCTCACTGCTCACGTACCAACGCATGGAACAGTAGGGTAGGGTACCGTGCTGTAGAGCCTCACTGTTCCGAGAGTGGAAACACTTGGAGTGTGTGTGCATGAGAGCCTGAGAGAGGAGTCCCCTACGTTACTGGGCGAGAGAAACGAACTCTGGCAACCGCACCTCTCCCACCAGCTCTCAGTGGCAGAATGCTAGCACTCCTCCAGCATGTGTGCGTGCAGGCCTATGTTTCAGGACTCTCCTTGAAAGGCCCAACACTGTGGAGAAACCGCGGTTTAGCTCCCGCCGGTCCTTATCGGAGAGGACGCTGTATGCTGTGCGCTGTGCTTGGAGACCTGGCGCACGGCTACCTTGTGTAAAACCCGAGGTAAAGAAAGGCCGTTGGCAGAGACGACTCTCGTCTCAGCTCTTGTTCCTGGTGCTCGTACCCTTGCCACGGTGTGCTTCCAGGCCGAGAGCCAAGCAACTAAGTCGAGTGAAACACACTGTAGAAAAATCCCGTCTTCGGCCAGATAAAGGGACTTCATGAGGGTGGAAACCTTTTGCTGTATGAATGCGGGCGAGGACTGACAGCGAGACTAAAACCAATTTTCCGAGGAGACTGAGGCCGCGGCAGAAGGGAGAACACAATCCCCCACTTGTTTCCTGAAGCTAGGGCAGCGGCTGCCCCCTTGAGCATGCAAGTCCCACTGCTCGTTACCAACGCAAGGGAAACAGTAGGGTAGGGTACCCTGTTGTAGAGCCTCACTGTTCCCGGAGAGTGAAACACCTGGAGTGTGTGTGCGTGAGAGCCTAGTATACGAGTGCCCTACGTTACTGGGCGAGAGAAAGGAACCGGGCAGCCGCACCTCTCCCACAGCTCTCACTGGCAGAATGCTAGCACTCCTCCTCCATGTGTGCCTACAGGCCTAAGTTGAAGGCCCCTCCTTGAAAGGCACAACACTGTGGAGAAACCGCGCTTTAACTCCCGCCGGTCCCTATCGGAGAAAATGATGAATGCTGTGCGGCTGTGCTTGAGAGCCAGGCGAACGGCTTCTCTATATAAAACCGAGGGAAAGAAAGGCCGGTGCCGGAGACGCCTCTCTGCTCAGCTCTTGTTCCTGCGTCTAGTAACGTTGCCCCGGTGTGCTTGCAGGCCGAGAGCCCAACCACCTTAGTCGAGGAAAACACACTGTAGAAATTCCCGACTTTGGCCAGATTAGGCCTTCCTGAGGGTCTAAAGCTTTTGCTGTGTGAATGGGGGGGGGAATACTGCCAGCGATTCCAAAACCATTTAGCGAGGGGAGACTGAGCCCGCGGCAGGAGGAGAACACAACTCCCCACTTGTTTCCTGAAGCCAGGCCTGCGGCCGCCACCTTTACCATGCAACTCTCACTGCTCGCGTACCAAAGCAAGGAAACAGTAGGGTAGGGGACCGTGTTGTATAGAGCCTCACTGTTCCGTGAATGGAAACACTTGGAGTGTGTGTGCGTCAGAGCCTGGGAGACGAGTCCCCTACGTTACTGGGCGAAAGAAACGAACTCGGGCATCCGCACCTCTCCCACCAGCTCTCAGTGGCAGAATGCTAGCACTCCTCCGGCCTGTGTGAGTGCAGGCCTAAGTTGCAGGCCCCTCCCTGGAAGGCACAACACTGTGGAGAAACCGCGCTTTACCTCCCGCCGTTGTCTAGCGGAGAGGACGCTGTATGCTGTGCGCTGTGCCTGAGAGTCCGGCAAACGGCTTCCCTATGTAAAACCGAGGGAAAGAAAGGCCGGTGCCGGAGACGCCTCTCGGCTCAGCTTTTGTTCCTGTGGTGGTACCCTTGCCCCGGTGTGCTTGCAGGCCGAGAGCCAACCTCCTAAGTCCAGGGAACCACACTGTAGAAATTCCTTACTTCGGCCAGACTAGGCCTTCCTGAGGGTGGAAACCTTTTGCTGTGTGAATGCGGGCGAGCACTGCCAGCAAGTCCAAAGCGATTTTCGGAGGGAGACTGAGGCCGCGGCAGAAGGGAGAACAGAACTCCCCACTTGTTTCCTGAAGCCAGCCCAGGGCCGCCCCCTTGGGTATTCAAGTCTCACTGCTCGCGTACCAAAACAAAGAAACAGTAGTGTAGGAGAACCGTGTTATAGATAGCCTCATTGTTGTGGGGAGTGGGAACACAGGCAGTGCCTGTGCGTAAGAGCCTGGCATACGAGTCCCCTAAGTTCCTGGGCGAGAGAAACGGTTTCGTGAAGCCACACCACTCCCACCATCTCAGTATCAGAATGCTAGCACTCCTCCGGCCTGTGTGTGTGCAGGCCTAAGTTGCAGGCCTCTCCGTGGAAGGCACAACACTGTGGACCGGCGGGAGTTAAAGCGCGGTTTCTCCACAGTGTTGTGCCTTTCAAGGAGGGGCCTTCAACTTAGGCCTGCAGGCACACATGGAGGAGGAGTGCTAGCATTCTGCCACTGAGAGCTGTTGGGAGAGGTGCGGCTGCCCGAGTTCGCTTCTCTCGCCCAGTAACGTAGGGGACTCGTCTCCCAAGCTCTCATGCACACACACTCCAAGTGTTTCCACACTCCGGAGCAGTGAGGCTCTGTACAACACGGTCTCCTACCCCACTGTTTCCTTGCGTTGGTACGCGAGCAGTGAGACTTGCATGGGTAAGGGGGCGGCCGCAGGCCTGGCTTCAGGAAACAAGTGGGGAGTTGTGTTCTCCCTTCTGCCGTGGCCTCAGTCTGCCTCAGAAAATGGTTTTGGACTCGCTGGCAGTGCTCGCCCGCATTCACACAGCAAAAGGTTTCGACTCTCAGGACGGCCTAATCTGGCCGAAGACGGGATTTTCTACAGTGTGTTTCCCTCGACTTAGGTGCTTGGCTCTCGGCCTGCAAGCACACCGGGGCAACGTTACTAGACGCAGGAACAAGAGCTGAGCCGAGAGGCGTCTCCGACACCGGCCTTCCTTTCCCTCGGTTTTCTATAAGGAATCCGTTCGCCGGGCTCATAAGCACAGCGCACAAAATACAACTTTTTCGCCGCTAGGGACCGGCGGGAACTAAAGCGCGGTTTCTCCTCAGGGTTGGGCCTTTCAAGTAGGGTCCTTCAACTTAGGCTTAGAGGCAAACATGCGGCAGGAGTGCTACCATTCTGCCACTGAGAGCTGGTGGGAGAGGTGCGGCTACCGAGTTCGTTTCTCTCGCCCTATAACGTAGTGGACACGTCTCCCAGGCTCGCATGCACACACACTCCAAGTGTTTCCACTCTCCGGAACACTGAGGCTCTGTACAACCCGGTACCCTACCCTACTGTTTCCGTGCGTTGTTTCGCGAGCAGTGAGTCTTGCATGGTCAAGGGGGCGGCCTCAGGCCTGACTTTAGGAAACAAGTGGGGAGTTGTGTTCTCCCTTCTGCCGCGGCCTCAGTCTCCCTCGGAAAATGGTTTTGGACTCGCTGGCAGTGCTCGCCCGCGTTCACACAGCAAAAGGCTTCCACCCTCAGGAAGGCCTAGTCCTATCGAAGTAAGGAATTTCTACAGTGTGGTTCCTACGACTTAGGAGATTGGCTCTCGGCCTGCAAGCACACTGGGGCAACGGTACTAGCCCCAGGACAAGAGCTGAGCCGAGGCGCCTCTCCGGCACCGGCCTTTCTTTCCCTCGATTTTACATAGGGAAGCCGTTCGCCGGACTCTCAAGCACAGCGCACAGCATACAGCTTCCTCTCCGCTAGGGACCGCCGTGAGCTAAAGCGCGGTTTCTCCACAGTGTTGTGCCTTCCAGGGAGGGGCCTTCAACGCAGGCCTGCACGCACACAGGCCGGAGGAGTGCTAGCATTCTGATCCTGAGAGCTGGTGGGAGAGGTGCGGCTGCACGAATCCGTTTCTCTCGCCCAGGAACTTAGGGGACTC
The DNA here is from genome assembly GCF_037043125.1 of Eumetopias jubatus. Lineage (NCBI taxonomy): Eukaryota > Metazoa > Chordata > Mammalia > Carnivora > Otariidae > Eumetopias > Eumetopias jubatus. Next base: position 222,996 of record NW_028274932.1, on the reverse strand, counting down.
GTATGCCAGGCTCTTACGCACAGGCACTGCCTGTGTTCCCACTCCCCACAACGATGAGGCTATCTATAACACGGTTCTCCCACAGTACGGTTTCTTTGTTTTGGTACGCGAGCAGTGAGACTTGAATACCCAAGGGGGCGGCCCTAGGCTGGCTTCAGGAAACAAGTGGGGAGTTGTGTTCTCCCTTCTGCCGCGGCCTCAGTCTGCCTCGGAAAATCGTTTTGGACTTGCTGGCAGAGCTCGCCAGGATTCACACAGCAAAAGGTTTCCACCCTCAGGAAGGCCTAGTCTGGCCGAAGTAAGGAATTTCTACAGTGTGGTTCCCTGGACTTAGGAGGTTGGCTCTCGGCCTGCAAGCACACCGGGGCAAGGGTACTACCTCAGGAACAAGAGCTGAGCCCAGAGGCGTCTCCAGCACCGGCCTTTCTTTCCCTCGGTTTTACATAGGGAAGACGTTCGCCGGACTCTCAGGCACAGCGCACAGCATACAGCGTCCTCTCCGCTAGGGAACGGCGGGAGGTAAAGTGCGGTTTCTCCACAGTGTTCTGCCTTCCAGGGAGGGGCCTGCAACTTAGGCCTGCACGCACACATGCCGAAGGAGTGCTAGCATTCTACCACTGAGAGCTGTTGGGAGACGTGCGGCTGCCCCTGTTCGTTTCACTCACCCAGTAAAGTAGGGGACTCGTCTTCCGGGCTCTCACGCACACACACTCCAAGTGTTTCCACTCTCTGGAACAGTGAGGCTCTGTACAACACGGTCCCTTACCTTACTGTTTCCTTGCGTTGGTACGTAAGCAGTGAGACTTGCATGCTCAAGGGGGCGGTCGCTGGGCTGGCTTCAGGAAAGAAGTGGGGAGTTGTGTTCTCCCTTCTACCGCAGCCTCAGGCTCCCTCGAAAATGGTTTTGGACGCGCTGGCAGTGCTCGCCCGCATTCACAGAGCAAAAGGTTTCCCCCCTCAGGAAGGCCAAATTGGCCGAAATCGGTGTTTTCTGCAGTGTGTTTCCACCGAGTTAGTTGGTTGGCTCTCGGCCTGCAAGTACACCGGGGCAAGGGTACTAGCCACAGGAACAAGAGCTGAGCCGAGAGGCGTATCCGACACCGGCCTTCCATTCCCTCAGTGTTTTTTTTTAATTTTTTAATTGTTATGTTAATCACCATATATTACATCATTAGTTTTTGGTGCAGTGTTCCATGATTCATTGTTTGTTCATAACACCCAGTGCTCCATGCAGAACGTGCCCTCCTCAATACCCATCACCAGGCTAACACATGCCCCTACCACCCTCCCCTATCGAACCCTCAGTTTGTTTTTCAGAGTCCATCATCTCTCATGGTTCGTCTCCCCTCTGACATACTCCCCTTCCCTTCCTCTCCTGTTATCTTCTTCTTTTTCTTTCTTCTTAAAATATGTTGCGTTATTTGATTCAGAAGGACAGATCTGTGATTCAACGGTCTTGCACAATTCAGAGCGCTCACCGTAGCACATACCCTCCCCAATGTCTATCACCGAGCCACCCCATCTCTCCCACCCCCAACCACTCCAGTAACACTCAGTTTGTTTCCTGAGATTAAGAATTCCTCATATCAGTGACGTCATGCGATACGTGTCTTTCTCTGCTTGACTTATTTCACTCAACATAACACCCTCCAGTTCCATCCACGTCGTTGCAAATGGGAAGATCTCATTCCTTTGACGGCTGCATAATATTCCATTGTGAATATATACCACATCTTCTTTATCCGTTCATCTGTCGCTGGACATCTTGGCTCTTTCCACAGTTTGGCTATTGTGGACATTGCTGCTATAAACACTGGGGTACACGTACCCCTTCCGGTCCCTACATTTGTAACGTTCGGGTAAATACCCTGTAGTGCAATTGCTGGCTCGAACAGTAGCTCTAATTTCAACCGTTTGAGGAACCTCGATACTGTTTTCCAGAGAGGTTGCAGCAGCTTGCATTCCCACCAAATGTGTAGGAGGGTTCCCCTTTCTCCACATCCCCGCCATCTGTCGTTCCCTGACTTGTTAATTTTAGCCTTTCTGACGGGTGTGAGGTGGTATCTCATTGAGGTTTTGATTTGGATTTCCCTGATGTCGAGCGATGTTGAGCACTTTTTCATCTGCCTGTTGGCCATTTGGAGGTCTTCTTTAGAAAAATGTCTGTTCATGTCTTCGGCCCATTTCTTGATTGGATTATTTGTTCTTTGGGTGTTGAGTTTGATAAGTTCTTTATAGATTTTGGATTCTACCCCTTTATCTGATATGTCATTTGTAAATATTCTCTCCCATTCTTTCGGTTGTCTTTTGGTTTTGTGGACTGTTTCTTTTGCTGTGAAAAGCTTTCTTTATTGTTATGTTAATCACCATATATTACATCGTTCGTTTTTGGTGCAGTGTTCCATGATTCATTGTTTGTTCATAACACCCAGTGCTCTATGCAGAACGTGCCCTCCTCTATACCCATCACCAGGCTAACCCAAACCCCTACCCCCCTCCCCTCTAGAACCCTCACTTTCTTTTTCAGAGTGCATCATCTCTCATGGTTCGTCTCCCCCTCTGTGATACTCCCCTTCAGTTCCTCTACTGTTATCTTCTTCTTTATCTTTTTTCGTAAATATATTGCGTTATTTGTTTCAGAAGTACAGATCTGTGATTCAACAGTGTGCACAATTCACAGCGCTCACCGTAGCACATACCCTCCCCAATGTCTCTCACCAAGCCACCCCATTCCTCACACCCACAACCACTCCAGTAACACTCTGTATCCGGAGATTAAGAATTCCTCATATCAGTGAGGTCATGCGATACGTGTCTTTCTCTGATTGACTCATTTCACTCAACATAACACCCTCCAGTTCCATCCACGTCGTTGCAAATGGCAAGATCTCATTCATTTTGACGGCTGCATAATATTCCATTGTGTTTATATACCACCTCTTCTTTATCCATTCATCTGTCGAAGGACATCTTGGCTCTTTCCAAAGTTTGGCTATTGTGGACATTGCTGCTATAAACTTTGGGGTACACGTACCACTTCGGGTCCCTACATTTGTATCTTTGTGGTAAATACCCTGTAGTACAATTGCTGGATCGAACGGTAGCTCTAATTTCATCTGTTTGAGGAACCTCCATACTGTTTTCCAGAGTGGTTACACCAGCTTGCATTCCCACCAACAGTTTAGGAGGTTTCCCCTTTCTCCACAAGCCCGCCAACATCTGTCGTTCCCTGACTTGTTAATTTTAGCCATTCTGACGGGTGTGATATGGCATCTCATTGAGGTTTTGATTTGGATTTCCCTGATGCCGAGCGATGTTCAGCACTTTTTCATGTGCCTGTTGGCGATTTGGATATCTTCTTTGAAAAAATGTCTGTTCACGTCTTCCGCCCATTTCTTGACTGGATTATTTGTTCTTTGGGTGTTTAGTTTGATAAGTTCTTTATAGATTTTGGATACTAGCCCTTTATCTGTTATGTCATTTGCACATATTTTCTCCCATTCTGTCGGTTGTCTTTTGGTTTTGTGGACTGTTTCTTTTGCTGTACAAAAGCTTTTTTTTATTGTTATGTTAATCACCATATATTACATCATTAGTTTTTCGTGCAGTGTTCCATGATTCATTGTTTGTTCATAACACCCAGTGCTCCATGCAGAACGTGCCCTCCTCAATACCCATCACCAGGCTAACCCAGACCCCTACCGCCCTCCCCTCTAGAACCCTCACTTTGTTTTTCAGAGTCCATCATCTGTCATGGTTCGTCTCCCCCTCTGACATACTCCCCTTCTCTTCCTCTCCTGTTATCTTCTTCTTTTTCTCTTTCTTAAAATATGTTGCTTTATTTGTTTCAGAAGTACAGATCTGTGATTCAACAGTCTTGCACAATTCACAGCGCTCACCGTAGCACATACCCTCCCCAATGTCTATCACCCAGCCATCCCATTCCTCCCACCCCCAACCACTCTAGTCACTCAGTTTGTTTCCTGAGATTAAAAATTCCTCATATCAGTGAGCTCATGCGATACGTGTCCTTCTCTGATTGACTCATTTCACTCAACATAACACCCTTCAGTTCCATCCACTTCGTTGCAAAAGGCAAGATCTCATTCCTTTTGACAGCTGCATAATATTCCATTGTGCATATATACCACCTCTTCTTTATCCATTCATCTGTCGATGGACATCTTGGCTCTTTCCACAGTTTGGTTATTGTCGATATTGCCGCTATAAACATTGGGATGCACGTACCCCTTCGGGTCCCTACATTTTTATCTTGTGGTAAATACCCAGTAGTGAAGTTGATGGATCGAACGGTAGCTCTGATATCAACTGTTTGAGGAACCTCCATATTGTTTCCAGAGTGGTTGCACCAGCTTGCATTCCCACCAACAGTGGAGGAGGGTTCCCCTTTCTCCACATCCCCGCCAACATCTGTCGTTACCTGACTTGTTAATTTTAGCCATTCTGACGGGTATGAGGTGGTATCTCATTGAGGTTTTGATTTGGATTTCCCTGATACCGAGCGATGTTGAGCACTTTTTCATGTCCCTGTTGGCCATTTGGATGTCTTTGGAAAAATGTCTGTTCATGTCTTCGGCCCATTTCTTGATTGGATTATATGTTCTTTGGGTGTTGAGTTTGATAAGTTCATTATAGATTTTGGATACTAGCCCTTTATCTGGTATGTCATCTGGCAATATTTTCTCCCATTCTGTCGGGTGACTTTTGGTTTTGTGGACTGTTTCTTTAGCTGTCCAAAAGCTTTTTTTTAAATTTTTTATTGTTATGTTAATCACCATATATTACATCATTAGTTTTTCGTGGAGTGTTCCATGATTCATTGTTTGTTCATAACACCCAGTGCTCCATGCAGGACGTGCCCTCCTCAAAACCCACAACGAGGCTAACCCAAACCCCTACCGCCCTCCCCTCTAGAACCCTCATTGTGTTTTTCAAAGTCCATCATCTGTCATGGTTCGTCTCCCCCTCTGACATACTCCCCTTCTCTTCCTCTCCTGTTATCTTCTTCTTTTTCTTTTTCTTAAAATATGTTGCGTTATTTGTTTCAGAAATACAGATCTGTGATTCAACAGTCCTGCACAATTCAGAGCGCTCACTGTAGCACAAACGCTCCCCAATGTCTATCACCCAGCCACCCCATCCCTCCCACCCACAACCACTCCAGTAACACTCAGTATGTTTCCTGAGATTAAGAATTCCTCATATCAGTGAGGTCATGCGATACGTGTCTTTCTCTGATTGACTTATTTCACTCAACATAACACCCTCCAGTTCCATCCACGTCTTTGCAAATGGCAACATCTCATTCCTTTTGAAGGCTGCATAATATTCCATTGTGTATATATACCACCTCTTCTTTATCCATTCATCTGTCGATGGACATCTTGGCTCTTTCCAGAGTTTGGCTATTGTGGACATTGCTGCTATAAACTTTGGGGTACACGTACACCTTCGGATCCCTACATTTGTATCTTTGTGGTAAATACCCAGTACTGCAATTGCTGGATCGAACGGTAGCTCTAATTTCAACTGTTTGAAGAACCTCCATACTCTTTTCCAGAGTGGTTGCACCAGCTTGCATTCCCACCAAAAGTGTAGGAGGGTTCCCCTTTCTCCACAACCACGCCAACATCTGTCGTTCCCTGACTTGTTAATTTTAGCCATTCTGACGGGTGTGAGGTGGTATCTCATTGAGGTTTGTTTTGGATTTCCCTGATGCCGAGCGTTGTTGAGCACTTTTTCATGTGCCTGTTGGCCATTTGGATGTCTTCTTTGGAAAAATGTCTGTTCATTTCTTCGGCCCATTTCTTGATTGGATTATTTGTTCTTTGAGTGTTCAGTTTGATAAGATCTTTATAGATTTGGGATACTAGCCCTTTATCTGATATGTCATTTGCCAATATTTTCTCCCATTCTGTCGGTTGTCTTTTGGGTATGTGGAGTGTTTCTCTTGCTGTGCAAAAGCTTTTTTCTTAATTGTTATGTTAATCATAACATAACAATGATATATTACATCATTCGTTTTTGGTGCAGTCTTCCATGATTCATTGTTTGTTCATAACACCCAGTGCTCCATGCAGAAAGTGCCCTCCTCAATATCCATCACCAGGGTAACCCATCCACCTACCCCCCTCTCCTCTAGAACCCTCAGTTTGTTTTTCAGAGTCCATCATCTCTCATGGTTCGTCTCCCCCTTTGAAATACTCCCCTTCTCTTCCTCTCCTGTTATCTTCTTCTTTTATTTTTCTTAAAATATGTTGCGTTATTTGTTTCAGAAGTACAGATCTGTGATTCAACAATCTTGCACAATTCACAGCGCTCACCATAGCACATACTCTCCCCAATGTCTATCACCCAGCCACCCCATCCCTCACACCCCAACCATTCCAGTATCAATGAATAATGGAACACTGCACCAAAAACTAATGATGTAATAATATAGTGATTAACATAATATTAAAAAATTAAAAAAAGCTTTTGCACAGCAAAAGAAACAGTCCACAACCCCAAAAGACAACCGACAGAATGGGAGGAAATATTTACAAATGACATATCAGATAAAGGGCTAGTATACAAAATCTATAAAGAACTTATCAAACTCAACACCCAAAGATCAAATAACCCAATCAAGAAATGGGCAGAAGACATGAGGAGACATTTTTCCAAATAAGACATCCAAATGGCCAACAGGCACATGAAAAAGTGCTCAACATCGCTCGGCATCAGGGAAATCCAAATCAAAACCTCAATGAGATGCCATATCACACCCGTCAGAATGGCTAAAATTAACAAGTCAGGGAACGACAGATGTTGGCGGGCATGTGGAGAAAGGGGAAACCTCCTACACTGTTGGAGGGAATGCAAGCTGGTGCAACCACTCTGGAAAACAGTATGGAGGTTCCTCAAACAGTTGAAATTAGAGCTATCGTTTGATCCAGCAATTGCAGTACTGGGTATTTACCCCAAAGATACAAATGTAGGGACCTGAAGGGGTACGTGTACACCAATGTTTATAGCAGCAATGTCCACAATAGCCAAACTGTGGAAAGAGCCAAGATGTCCATCGACAGATGAATGGATAAAGAAGTGGTGGTATATATACACAATGGAATATTATGCAGCCGTCAAAAGGAATGAGATCTTGCCATTGGCAGCGACGTGGATGGAACTGGAGGGTGTTATGTTGAGTGAAATATGTCAATCAGAGAAAGACATGTATCGCATGACCTCACGGATATGAGGAATTCTTAATCTCAGGAAACAAACTGAGTGTTACTGGAGTGTTTGGGGGTGTGAGGAATGGAGTGGCTGGGTGATAGACATTGGGGAGGGTATGTGCTACGGTGAGCCCTGTGAATTGTGCAAGAGTGTTGAATCACAGATCTGTACTACTGAAACAAATAACGCAACATATTTTAAGAAAAAAGAGAAAGAAGAAGGTAACAGGAAAGGAAGAGAAGGGGAGTATGTGAGAGGGAGAGAGGAACCATGACAGATGATGGACTCTGAAAAACAAACTGAGGGTTCTAGAGGGGAGGGGCGTAGGGGGATGTGTTAGCCTGGTGATGGGTATTGAGGAGGGCACATTCTGCATGGAGCACTGGGTGTTATGAAGAAACAATGAATCATGGAACACTGCAGCAAAAATTAATGATGTAATATATGGTGTTTAACATAAGAATAAGAAAATTTAAAAAAAACTGAGGGAAAGAAAGGCCGGTGGCGGAGATGCCTCTCGGCTCAGCTCTTGTTCCTGGGGCTAGTACCCTTTCCCCGGTGTACTTGCAGGCCGAGAGCCAACCAACTAAGTCGATGGAAACACGCTGCAGAAAACCCCGACTTCGGCCAGATTAGGCCTTCCTGAGTGTGGAAACCTTTTGCTGTGTGAATGCGGGCGAGCGCTGCCAGCGAGTCCAAAACCATTTTCCAGGGAGACGGATTCCGCGGCAGAAGGGAGAACACAATTCCCCACTTCTTTCCTGAAGCCAGCCCAGCGGCCGCCCCCATGAGCATGCAAGTCTCACTGCTCGCGTACCAACGCAAGGAAACAGTAAGGTAGGGGACCGTGTTGTAAAGAGCCTCACTGTTCCAGAGAGTGGAAACACTTGGAGTGTGTGTGCGTGAGAGCCTGGGAGAGGAGTCCCCTACGTTACGAGGCGAGAGAAACGAACTCGGGCATCCGCACCTCTCCCAGCAGCTCTCAGTGGCAGAATGCTAGCACTCCTCCAACATGAGTGCGTGCAGGCCTATGTTTCAGGACTCTCCTTGAAAGGCCCAACACTGTGGAGAAACCGCGCTTTACCTCCCGCCGGTCCGTAGCGGAGAGGACGCTGTATGCTGTGCGCTGTGCTTGAGAGCCCGGCGAACGGCTTCCTTATGTTAAACTGAGATAAAGAAAGGCCGGTGGCGGAGACGCCTCTCGGCTCAGCTCTTGTTCCTTGGGCTGGTACCTTTGCCACGGTGTGCTCGCAGGCCGAGAGCCAAGCAACTAAGTCGAGGGAAACACACTGTAGAAAATCCCGTGTTCGGCCAGATTAGGCCTTCCTGAGGGTGGAAACCTTTTGCTGTATGAATGCGGGCGAGAACAGCCAGCGAGTCCAAAACCTATTCCAAGGGACACTGAGGTCGTGGCAGAGGGAGAACACAACTCCCCACTTGTTTCCTGAAGCCAGTCCTGCGGCCACCCCCTTGAGCATACAAGTCTCACTGCTCCCGTACCAACGCAAGGAAACAGTAGGGTAGGGGACCATGTTGCGCAGAGCCTCACGGTTCCGGAGAGTGGAAACACTTGAAGTGTGTGTGCGTGAGAGTCTGGGAGAAGAGTCCCCTACTTTACTCGGCGAGAGAAACGAACTCGGGCAGCCGCACGTCTCCCACCAGCTCCCAGTGGTAGAATGCTAGCACTCCTTCAGCATGTGTGCGTGGAGGCCTAAGTTGCAGGCCCCTCCTTGAAAGGCCCAACACTGTGGAGAAACCGCGCTTTAGCTCCCGCCTGTCCCTAGCGGAGAGGACGCTGTATTCTGTGCGCTGTGCTTGAGAGCCCGGCGAAAGGCTTCCTTATGTAAAACCGAGGGAAAGAAAGGCCGGTGGCGGAGACCCCTCTTGGCTCAGCTCTTGTTCCTGGGGCTAGTACCTTGCCCCGGTGTGCTTGCAGGCCGAGAACCAACCACTTAAGTCGAGGGAAACACACTGTAGAAAACCCCGACTTCGGCCGTTTAGGCCTTCCTGAGGGTCGAATCCTTTTGCTCTGTGAATGCGGACGAGCACTGCCAGCGAGTCTAAAACCATTTTCCGAGGGAGACTGAGGCCGCGGCAGATGGGAGAACACCATTCCCCACTTGTTTCCTGAAGCCAGGCCTGCGGCCGCCCCTTAACCCTACAAGTCTCACTCACGTACTAACACAAGGAAACAGTAAGGTAGGGGACCGTGTTGTACCGAGCCTCACTGTTCCGGAGAGTGGAAACACTTGGAGTGTGTGTGCGTGAGAGCCTGGGAGACGAGTTCCCTACGTTACTGGGCTAGAGAAACGAATTCCGGCATCCGCTCCTCCCGCACCAGCTCTCAGTGGCAGAATGCTAGCACTCCTCTGGCCTGTGTGCGTGCAGGCTTAAGTTGCAGGCCCGTCCCTGGAAGGCACAACACTGTGGAGAAACCGCGCTTTAGCTCCCGCCGGTCCCTAGCGGAGAGAACGCTGTATGCTGTGCGCTGTGCTTGAGAGTCCGGCGAACGGCTTCCCTATGTAATTCGTTCCACTGGCCAGACTAGGCCGTCCTGAGGGTGGAAACCTTTTGCCTTGTGAATGCGGGCGAGCCCTGCCAGCGAGTCCAAAACCATTTTCCGAGGGACACTGAGGCCGCGGCATAAGGGAGAACACCACTCCCCAGTTGTTTTCTGACGCCAGGCCTGCGGCCGCCACCTTTACCATCCAACTCTCACTGCTCGCTTTCCAACGCAAGGAAACAGTAGGGTAGGGTAGCGTGCTGTAGAGACTCACTGTTCCGGAGAGTGGAAACACTTGGAGTGTGTGTGCATGAGAGCCTGGGAGAGGAGTCCCCTACGTTACTGGGCGAGAGAAACGAACTCGGGCATCCGCACCTCTCCCACCAGCTCTCAGTGACAGAATGCTAGCACTCCTCCAGCATGTGTGCGTGCAGGCCTATGTTTCAGGACTCTCCTTGAAAGTCCCCACACTCTGCAGAAACCGCGCTTTAGATCCCACCGTTTCCTAGCGGAGAGGACGCTGTATGCTCTGCGCTGTGCTTGAGAGCCCGGCGAACGGCTTTCCTATGTAAAACCGAGGGAAAGAAAGGCCGCAGCCGGAGACGCCTCTCGGCTCAGCTTTTGTTCCTGGGGCTAGTACCCTTGCCCCGGTGTGCTTGCAGGCCGAGAGCCAACCAAATAAGTCGAGGGAAACACAGTGTAGAAATTCCCGACCTCGGGCAGATTAGGCCTTCCTGAGGGTGGAAACCCTTTGCTGTATGAATGCGGGCCAGAACAGCCAGCGAGTCCAAAACCATTTTCCGAGGGAGACTGAGGCCGCGGCAGTGGGAGAACACAACTCCCCACTTGTTTCCTGAAGCCAGGCCAGCGGCTGCCCCCTTGAGCATGGAAGTCTCACTGCTCACGTACCAACGCATGGAAACAGTAGGGTAGGGTACCGTGCTGTAGAGCCTCACTGTTCCGGAGAGTGGAAACACTTGGAGTGTGTGTGCATGAGAGCCTGAGAGAGGAGTCCCCTACGTTACTGGGCGAGAGAAACGAACTCTGGCAACCGCACCTCTCCCACCAGCTCTCAGTGGCAGAATGCTAGCACTCCTCCAGCATGTGTGCGTGCAGGCCTATGTTTCAGGACTCTCCTTGAAAGGCCCAACACTGTGGAGAAACCGCGGTTTAGCTCCCGCCGGTCCTTATCGGAGAGGACGCTGTATGCTGTGCGCTGTGCTTGAGAGCCTGGCGCACGGCTACCTTGTGTAAAACCGAGGTAAAGAAAGGCCGTTGGCAGAGACGACTCTCGTCTCAGCTCTTGTTCCTGGTGCTCGTACCCTTGCCACGGTGTGCTTCCAGGCCGAGAGCCAAGCAACTAAGTCGAGTGAAACACACTGTAGAAAAATCCCGTCTTCGGCCAGATTAGGCCTTCCTGAGGGTGGAAACCTTTTGCTGTATGAATGCGGGCGAGGACTGACAGCGAGACTAAAACCATTTTCCGAGGGAGACTGAGGCCGCGGCAGAAGGGAGAACACAACTCCCCACTTGTTTCCTGAAGCTAGGGCAGCGGCTGCCCCCTTGAGCATGCAAGTCCCACTGCTCGTGTACCAACGCAAGGAAACAGTAGGGTAGGGTACCCTGTTGTAGAGCCTCACTGTTCCGGAGAGTGGAAACACCTGGAGTGTGTGTGCGTGAGAGCCTAGTATACGAGTGCCCTACGTTACTGGGCGAGAGAAAGGAACTCGGGCAGCCGCACCTCTCCCACCAGCTCTCACTGGCAGAATGCTAGCACTCCTCCTCCATGTGTGCCTACAGGCCTAAGTTGAAGGCCCCTCCTTGAAAGGCACAACACTGTGGAGAAACCGCGCTTTAACTCCCGCCGGTCCCTAGCGGAGAAAATGATGAATGCTGTGCGCTGTGCTTGAGAGCCAGGCGAACGGCTTCTCTATATAAAACCGAGGGAAAGAAAGGCCGGTGCCGGAGACGCCTCTCGGCTCAGCTCTTGTTCCTGCGTCTAGTAACGTTGCCCCGGTGTGCTTGCAGGCCGAGAGCCAACCACCTTAGTCGAGGAAAACACACTGTAGAAATTCCCGACTTTGGCCAGATTAGGCCTTCCTGAGGGTCTAAAGCTTTTGCTGTGTGAATGGGGGGGGGAATACTGCCAGCGATTCCAAAACCATTTAGCGAGGGAGACTGAGCCCGCGGCAGGAGGGAGAACACAACTCCCCACTTGTTTCCTGAAGCCAGGCCTGCGGCCGCCACCTTTACCATGCAACTCTCACTGCTCGCGTACCAAAGCAAGGAAACAGTAGGGTAGGGGACCGTGTTGTATAGAGCCTCACTGTTCCCGTGAATGGAAACACTTGGAGTGTGTGTGCGTCAGAGCCTGGGAGACGAGTCCCCTACGTTACTGGGCGAAAGAAACGAACTCGGGCATCCGCACCTCTCCCACCAGCTCTCAGTGGCAGAATGCTAGCACTCCTCCGGCCTGTGTGAGTGCAGGCCTAAGTTGCAGGCCCCTCCCTGGAAGGCACAACACTGTGGAGAAACCGCGCTTTACCTCCCGCCGTTGTCTAGCGGAGAGGACGCTGTATGCTGTGCGCTGTGCCTGAGAGTCCGGCAAACGGCTTCCCTATGTAAAACCGAGGGAAAGAAAGGCCGGTGCCGGAGACGCCTCTCGGCTCAGCTTTTGTTCCTGTGGTGGTACCCTTGCCCCGGTGTGCTTGCAGGCCGAGAGCCAACCTCCTAAGTCCAGGGAACCACACTGTAGAAATTCCTTACTTCGGCCAGACTAGGCCTTCCTGAGGGTGGAAACCTTTTGCTGTGTGAATGCGGGCGAGCACTGCCAGCAAGTCCAAAGCGATTTTCGGAGGGAGACTGAGGCCGCGGCAGAAGGGAGAACAGAACTCCCCACTTGTTTCCTGAAGCCAGCCCAGGGCCGCCCCCTTGGGTATTCAAGTCTCACTGCTCGCGTACCAAAACAAAGAAACAGTAGTGTAGGAGAACCGTGTTATAGATAGCCTCATTGTTGTGGGGAGTGGGAACACAGGCAGTGCCTGTGCGTAAGAGCCTGGCATACGAGTCCCCTAAGTTCCTGGGCGAGAGAAACGGTTTCGTGAAGCCACACCACTCCCACCATCTCAGTATCAGAATGCTAGCACTCCTCCGGCCTGTGTGTGTGCAGGCCTAAGTTGCAGGCCTCTCCGTGGAAGGCACAACACTGTGGACCGGCGGGAGTTAAAGCGCGGTTTCTCCACAGTGTTGTGCCTTTCAAGGAGGGGCCTTCAACTTAGGCCTGCAGGCACACATGGAGGAGGAGTGCTAGCATTCTGCCACTGAGAGCTGTTGGGAGAGGTGCGGCTGCCCGAGTTCGCTTCTCTCGCCCAGTAACGTAGGGGACTCGTCTCCCAAGCTCTCATGCACACACACTCCAAGTGTTTCCACACTCCGGAGCAGTGAGGCTCTGTACAACACGGTCTCCTACCCCACTGTTTCCTTGCGTTGGTACGCGAGCAGTGAGACTTGCATGGGTAAGGGGGCGGCCGCAGGCCTGGCTTCAGGAAACAAGTGGGGAGTTGTGTTCTCCCTTCTGCCGTGGCCTCAGTCTGCCTCAGAAAATGGTTTTGGACTCGCTGGCAGTGCTCGCCCGCATTCACACAGCAAAAGGTTTCGACTCTCAGGACGGCCTAATCTGGCCGAAGACGGGATTTTCTACAGTGTGTTTCCCTCGACTTAGGTGCTTGGCTCTCGGCCTGCAAGCACACCGGGGCAACGTTACTAGACGCAGGAACAAGAGCTGAGCCGAGAGGCGTCTCCGACACCGGCCTTCCTTTCCCTCGGTTTTCTATAAGGAATCCGTTCGCCGGGCTCATAAGCACAGCGCACAAAATACAACTTTTTCGCCGCTAGGGACCGGCGGGAACTAAAGCGCGGTTTCTCCTCAGGGTTGGGCCTTTCAAGTAGGGTCCTTCAACTTAGGCTTAGAGGCAAACATGCGGCAGGAGTGCTACCATTCTGCCACTGAGAGCTGGTGGGAGAGGTGCGGCTACCGAGTTCGTTTCTCTCGCCCTATAACGTAGTGGACACGTCTCCCAGGCTCGCATGCACACACACTCCAAGTGTTTCCACTCTCCGGAACACTGAGGCTCTGTACAACCCGGTACCCTACCCTACTGTTTCCGTGCGTTGTTTCGCGAGCAGTGAGTCTTGCATGGTCAAGGGGGCGGCCTCAGGCCTGACTTTAGGAAACAAGTGGGGAGTTGTGTTCTCCCTTCTGCCGCGGCCTCAGTCTCCCTCGGAAAATGGTTTTGGACTCGCTGGCAGTGCTCGCCCGCGTTCACACAGCAAAAGGCTTCCACCCTCAGGAAGGCCTAGTCCTATCGAAGTAAGGAATTTCTACAGTGTGGTTCCTACGACTTAGGAGATTGGCTCTCGGCCTGCAAGCACACTGGGGCAACGGTACTAGCCCCAGGACAAGAGCTGAGCCGAGGCGCCTCTCCGGCACCGGCCTTTCTTTCCCTCGATTTTACATAGGGAAGCCGTTCGCCGGACTCTCAAGCACAGCGCACAGCATACAGCTTCCTCTCCGCTAGGGACCGCCGTGAGCTAAAGCGCGGTTTCTCCACAGTGTTGTGCCTTCCAGGGAGGGGCCTTCAACGCAGGCCTGCACGCACACAGGCCGGAGGAGTGCTAGCATTCTGATCCTGAGAGCTGGTGGGAGAGGTGCGGCTGCACGAATCCGTTTCTCTCGCCCAGGAACTTAGGGGACTCGTATGCCAGGCTCTTACGCACAGGCACTGCCTGTGTTCCCACTCCCCACAACGATGAGGCTATCTATAACACGGTTCTCCCACAGTACGGTTTCTTTGTTTTGGTACGCGAGCAGTGAGACTTGAATACCCAAGGGGGCGGCCCTAGGCTGGCTTCAGGAAACAAGTGGGGAGTTGTGTTCTCCCTTCTGCCGCGGCCTCAGTCTGCCTCGGAAAATCGTTTTGGACTTGCTGGCAGAGCTCGCCAGGATTCACACAGCAAAAGGTTTCCACCCTCAGGAAGGCCTAGTCTGGCCGAAGTAAGGAATTTCTACAGTGTGGTTCCCTGGACTTAGGAGGTTGGCTCTCGGGCTGCAAGCACACCGGGGCAAGGGTACTACCTCAGGAACAAGAGCTGAGCCCAGAGGCGTCTCCAGCACCGGCCTTTCTTTCCCTCGGTTTTACATAGGGAAGACGTTCGCCGGACTCTCAGGCACAGCGCACAGCATACAGCGTCCTCTCCGCTAGGGAACGGCGGGAGGTAAAGTGCGGTTTCTCCACAGTGTTCTGCCTTCCAGGGAGGGGCCTGCAACTTAGGCCTGCACGCACACATGCCGAAGGAGTGCTAGCATTCTACCACTGAGAGCTGTTGGGAGACGTGCGGCTGCCCCTGTTCGTTTCACTCACCCAGTAAAGTAGGGGACTCGTCTTCCGGGCTCTCACGCACACACACTCCAAGTGTTTCCACTCTCTGGAACAGTGAGGCTCTGTACAACACGGTCCCTTACCTTACTGTTTCCTTGCGTTGCTACGTAAGCAGTGAGACTTGCATGCTCAAGGGGGCGGTCGCTGGGCTGGCTTCAGGAAAGAAGTGGGGAGTTGTGTTCTCCCTTCTACCGCAGCCTCAGGCTCCCTCGAAAATGGTTTTGGACTCGCTGGCAGTGCTCGCCCGCATTCACAGAGCAAAAGGTTTCCCCCCTCAGGAAGGCCAAATTGGCCGAAATCGGTGTTTTCTGCAGTGTGTTTCCACCGAGTTAGTTGGTTGGCTCTCGGCCTGCAAGTACACCGGGGCAAGGGTACTAGCCACAGGAACAAGAGCTGAGCCGAGAGGCGTATCCGACACCGGCCTTCCATTCCCTCAGTGTTTTTTTTTAATTTTTTAATTGTTATGTTAATCACCATATATTACATCATTAGTTTTTGGTGCAGTGTTCCATGATTCATTGTTTGTTCATAACACCCAGTGCTCCATGCAGAACGTGCCCTCCTCAATACCCATCACCAGGCTAACACATGCCCCTACCACCCTCCCCTATCGAACCCTCAGTTTGTTTTTCAGAGTCCATCATCTCTCATGGTTCGTCTCCCCTCTGACATACTCCCCTTCCCTTCCTCTCCTGTTATCTTCTTCTTTTTCTTTCTTCTTAAAATATGTTGCGTTATTTGATTCAGAAGGACAGATCTGTGATTCAACGGTCTTGCACAATTCAGAGCGCTCACCGTAGCACATACCCTCCCCAATGTCTATCACCGAGCCACCCCATCTCTCCCACCCCCAACCACTCCAGTAACACTCAGTTTGTTTCCTGAGATTAAGAATTCCTCATATCAGTGACGTCATGCGATACGTGTCTTTCTCTGCTTGACTTATTTCACTCAACATAACACCCTCCAGTTCCATCCACGTCGTTGCAAATGGGAAGATCTCATTCCTTTGACGGCTGCATAATATTCCATTGTGAATATATACCACATCTTCTTTATCCGTTCATCTGTCGCTGGACATCTTGGCTCTTTCCACAGTTTGGCTATTGTGGACATTGCTGCTATAAACACTGGGGTACACGTACCCCTTCCGGTCCCTACATTTGTAACGTTCGGGTAAATACCCTGTAGTGCAATTGCTGGCTCGAACAGTAGCTCTAATTTCAACCGTTTGAGGAACCTCGATACTGTTTTCCAGAGAGGTTGCAGCAGCTTGCATTCCCACCAAATGTGTAGGAGGGTTCCCCTTTCTCCACATCCCCGCCATCTGTCGTTCCCTGACTTGTTAATTTTAGCCTTTCTGACGGGTGTGAGGTGGTATCTCATTGAGGTTTTGATTTGGATTTCCCTGATGTCGAGCGATGTTGAGCACTTTTTCATCTGCCTGTTGGCCATTTGGAGGTCTTCTTTAGAAAAATGTCTGTTCATGTCTTCGGCCCATTTCTTGATTGGATTATTTGTTCTTTGGGTGTTGAGTTTGATAAGTTCTTTATAGATTTTGGATTCTACCCCTTTATCTGATATGTCATTTGTAAATATTCTCTCCCATTCTTTCGGTTGTCTTTTGGTTTTGTGGACTGTTTCTTTTGCTGTGAAAAGCTTTCTTTATTGTTATGTTAATCACCATATATTACATCGTTCGTTTTTGGTGCAGTGTTCCATGATTCATTGTTTGTTCATAACACCCAGTGCTCTATGCAGAACGTGCCCTCCTCTATACCCATCACCAGGCTAACCCAAACCCCTACCCCCCTCCCCTCTAGAACCCTCACTTTCTTTTTCAGAGTGCATCATCTCTCATGGTTCGTCTCCCCCTCTGTGATACTCCCCTTCAGTTCCTCTACTGTTATCTTCTTCTTTATCTTTTTTCGTAAATATATTGCGTTATTTGTTTCAGAAGTACAGATCTGTGATTCAACAGTGTGCACAATTCACAGCGCTCACCGTAGCACATACCCTCCCCAATGTCTCTCACCAAGCCACCCCATTCCTCACACCCACAACCACTCCAGTAACACTCTGTATCCGGAGATTAAGAATTCCTCATATCAGTGAGGTCATGCGATACGTGTCTTTCTCTGATTGACTCATTTCACTCAACATAACACCCTCCAGTTCCATCCACGTCGTTGCAAATGGCAAGATCTCATTCATTTTGACGGCTGCATAATATTCCATTGTGTTTATATACCACCTCTTCTTTATCCATTCATCTGTCGAAGGACATCTTGGCTCTTTCCAAAGTTTGGCTATTGTGGACATTGCTGCTATAAACTTTGGGGTACACGTACCACTTCGGGTCCCTACATTTGTATCTTTGTGGTAAATACCCTGTAGTACAATTGCTGGATCGAACGGTAGCTCTAATTTCATCTGTTTGAGGAACCTCCATACTGTTTTCCAGAGTGGTTACACCAGCTTGCATTCCCACCAACAGTTTAGGAGGTTTCCCCTTTCTCCACAAGCCCGCCAACATCTGTCGTTCCCTGACTTGTTAATTTTAGCCATTCTGACGGGTGTGATATGGCATCTCATTGAGGTTTTGATTTGGATTTCCCTGATGCCGAGCGATGTTCAGCACTTTTTCATGTGCCTGTTGGCGATTTGGATATCTTCTTTGAAAAAATGTCTGTTCACGTCTTCCGCCCATTTCTTGACTGGATTATTTGTTCTTTGGGTGTTTAGTTTGATAAGTTCTTTATAGATTTTGGATACTAGCCCTTTATCTGTTATGTCATTTGCACATATTTTCTCCCATTCTGTCGGTTGTCTTTTGGTTTTGTGGACTGTTTCTTTTGCTGTACAAAAGCTTTTTTTTATTGTTATGTTAATCACCATATATTACATCATTAGTTTTTCGTGCAGTGTTCCATGATTCATTGTTTGTTCATAACACCCAGTGCTCCATGCAGAACGTGCCCTCCTCAATACCCATCACCAGGCTAACCCAGACCCCTACCGCCCTCCCCTCTAGAACCCTCACTTTGTTTTTCAGAGTCCATCATCTGTCATGGTTCGTCTCCCCCTCTGACATACTCCCCTTCTCTTCCTCTCCTGTTATCTTCTTCTTTTTCTCTTTCTTAAAATATGTTGCTTTATTTGTTTCAGAAGTACAGATCTGTGATTCAACAGTCTTGCACAATTCACAGCGCTCACCGTAGCACATACCCTCCCCAATGTCTATCACCCAGCCATCCCATTCCTCCCACCCCCAACCACTCTAGTCACTCAGTTTGTTTCCTGAGATTAAAAATTCCTCATATCAGTGAGCTCATGCGATACGTGTCCTTCTCTGATTGACTCATTTCACTCAACATAACACCCTTCAGTTCCATCCACTTCGTTGCAAAAGGCAAGATCTCATTCCTTTTGACAGCTGCATAATATTCCATTGTGCATATATACCACCTCTTCTTTATCCATTCATCTGTCGATGGACATCTTGGCTCTTTCCACAGTTTGGTTATTGTCGATATTGCCGCTATAAACATTGGGATGCACGTACCCCTTCGGGTCCCTACATTTTTATCTTGTGGTAAATACCCAGTAGTGAAGTTGATGGATCGAACGGTAGCTCTGATATCAACTGTTTGAGGAACCTCCATATTGTTTCCAGAGTGGTTGCACCAGCTTGCATTCCCACCAACAGTGGAGGAGGGTTCCCCTTTCTCCACATCCCCGCCAACATCTGTCGTTACCTGACTTGTTAATTTTAGCCATTCTGACGGGTATGAGGTGGTATCTCATTGAGGTTTTGATTTGGATTTCCCTGATACCGAGCGATGTTGAGCACTTTTTCATGTCCCTGTTGGCCATTTGGATGTCTTTGGAAAAATGTCTGTTCATGTCTTCGGCCCATTTCTTGATTGGATTATATGTTCTTTGGGTGTTGAGTTTGATAAGTTCATTATAGATTTTGGATACTAGCCCTTTATCTGGTATGTCATCTGGCAATATTTTCTCCCATTCTGTCGGGTGACTTTTGGTTTTGTGGACTGTTTCTTTAGCTGTCCAAAAGCTTTTTTTTAAATTTTTTATTGTTATGTTAATCACCATATATTACATCATTAGTTTTTCGTGGAGTGTTCCATGATTCATTGTTTGTTCATAACACCCAGTGCTCCATGCAGGACGTGCCCTCCTCAAAACCCACAACGAGGCTAACCCAAACCCCTACCGCCCTCCCCTCTAGAACCCTCATTGTGTTTTTCAAAGTCCATCATCTGTCATGGTTCGTCTCCCCCTCTGACATACTCCCCTTCTCTTCCTCTCCTGTTATCTTCTTCTTTTTCTTTTTCTTAAAATATGTTGCGTTATTTGTTTCAGAAATACAGATCTGTGATTCAACAGTCCTGCACAATTCAGAGCGCTCACTGTAGCACAAACGCTCCCCAATGTCTATCACCCAGCCACCCCATCCCTCCCACCCACAACCACTCCAGTAACACTCAGTATGTTTCCTGAGATTAAGAATTCCTCATATCAGTGAGGTCATGCGATACGTGTCTTTCTCTGATTGACTTATTTCACTCAACATAACACCCTCCAGTTCCATCCACGTCTTTGCAAATGGCAACATCTCATTCCTTTTGAAGGCTGCATAATATTCCATTGTGTATATATACCACCTCTTCTTTATCCATTCATCTGTCGATGGACATCTTGGCTCTTTCCAGAGTTTGGCTATTGTGGACATTGCTGCTATAAACTTTGGGGTACACGTACACCTTCGGATCCCTACATTTGTATCTTTGTGGTAAATACCCAGTACTGCAATTGCTGGATCGAACGGTAGCTCTAATTTCAACTGTTTGAAGAACCTCCATACTCTTTTCCAGAGTGGTTGCACCAGCTTGCATTCCCACCAAAAGTGTAGGAGGGTTCCCCTTTCTCCACAACCACGCCAACATCTGTCGTTCCCTGACTTGTTAATTTTAGCCATTCTGACGGGTGTGAGGTGGTATCTCATTGAGGTTTGTTTTGGATTTCCCTGATGCCGAGCGTTGTTGAGCACTTTTTCATGTGCCTGTTGGCCATTTGGATGTCTTCTTTGGAAAAATGTCTGTTCATTTCTTCGGCCCATTTCTTGATTGGATTATTTGTTCTTTGAGTGTTCAGTTTGATAAGATCTTTATAGATTTGGGATACTAGCCCTTTATCTGATATGTCATTTGCCAATATTTTCTCCCATTCTGTCGGTTGTCTTTTGGGTATGTGGAGTGTTTCTCTTGCTGTGCAAAAGCTTTTTTCTTAATTGTTATGTTAATCATAACATAACAATGATATATTACATCATTCGTTTTTGGTGCAGTCTTCCATGATTCATTGTTTGTTCATAACACCCAGTGCTCCATGCAGAAAGTGCCCTCCTCAATATCCATCACCAGGGTAACCCATCCACCTACCCCCCTCTCCTCTAGAACCCTCAGTTTGTTTTTCAGAGTCCATCATCTCTCATGGTTCGTCTCCCCCTTTGAAATACTCCCCTTCTCTTCCTCTCCTGTTATCTTCTTCTTTTATTTTTCTTAAAATATGTTGCGTTATTTGTTTCAGAAGTACAGATCTGTGATTCAACAATCTTGCACAATTCACAGCGCTCACCATAGCACATACTCTCCCCAATGTCTATCACCCAGCCACCCCATCCCTCACACCCCAACCATTCCAGTATCAATGAATAATGGAACACTGCACCAAAAACTAATGATGTAATAATATAGTGATTAACATAATATTAAAAAATTAAAAAAAGCTTTTGCACAGCAAAAGAAACAGTCCACAACCCCAAAAGACAACCGACAGAATGGGAGGAAATATTTACAAATGACATATCAGATAAAGGGCTAGTATACAAAATCTATAAAGAACTTATCAAACTCAACACCCAAAGATCAAATAACCCAATCAAGAAATGGGCAGAAGACATGAGGAGACATTTTTCCAAATAAGACATCCAAATGGCCAACAGGCACATGAAAAAGTGCTCAACATCGCTCGGCATCAGGGAAATCCAAATCAAAACCTCAATGAGATGCCATATCACACCCGTCAGAATGGCTAAAATTAACAAGTCAGGGAACGACAGATGTTGGCGGGCATGTGGAGAAAGGGGAAACCTCCTACACTGTTGGAGGGAATGCAAGCTGGTGCAACCACTCTGGAAAACAGTATGGAGGTTCCTCAAACAGTTGAAATTAGAGCTATCGTTTGATCCAGCAATTGCAGTACTGGGTATTTACCCCAAAGATACAAATGTAGGGACCTGAAGGGGTACGTGTACACCAATGTTTATAGCAGCAATGTCCACAATAGCCAAACTGTGGAAAGAGCCAAGATGTCCATCGAAAGATGAATGGATAAAGAAGTGGTGGTATATATACACAATGGAATATTATGCAGCCGTCAAAAGGAATGAGATCTTGCCATTGGCAGCGACGTGGATGGAACTGGAGGGTGTTATGTTGAGTGAAATATGTCAATCAGAGAAAGACATGTATCGCATGACCTCACGGATATGAGGAATTCTTAATCTCAGGAAACAAACTGAGTGTTACTGGAGTGTTTGGGGGTGTGAGGAATGGAGTGGCTGGGTGATAGACATTGGGGAGGGTATGTGCTACGGTGAGCCCTGTGAATTGTGCAAGAGTGTTGAATCACAGATCTGTACTACTGAAACAAATAACGCAACATATTTTAAGAAAAAAGAGAAAGAAGAAGGTAACAGGAAAGGAAGAGAAGGGGAGTATGTGAGAGGGAGAGAGGAACCATGACAGATGATGGACTCTGAAAAACAAACTGAGGGTTCTAGAGGGGAGGGGCGTAGGGGGATGTGTTAGCCTGGTGATGGGTATTGAGGAGGGCACATTCTGCATGGAGCACTGGGTGTTATGAAGAAACAATGAATCATGGAACACTGCAGCAAAAATTAATGATGTAATATATGGTGTTTAACATAAGAATAAGAAAATTTAAAAAAAACTGAGGGAAAGAAAGGCCGGTGGCGGAGACGCCTCTCGGCTCAGCTCTTGTTCCTGGGGCTAGTACCCTTTCCCCGGTGTACTTGCAGGCCGAGAGCCAACCAACTAAGTCGATGGAAACACGCTGCAGAAAACCCCGACTTCGGCCAGATTAGGCCTTCCTGAGTGTGGAAACCTTTTGCTGTGTGAATGCGGGCGAGCGCTGCCAGCGAGTCCAAAACCATTTTCCAGGGAGACGGATTCCGCGGCAGAAGGGAGAACACAATTCCCCACTTCTTTCCTGAAGCCAGCCCAGCGGCCGCCCCCATGAGCATGCAAGTCTCACTGCTCGCGTACCAACGCAAGGAAACAGTAAGGTAGGGGACCGTGTTGTAAAGAGCCTCACTGTTCCAGAGAGTGGAAACACTTGGAGTGTGTGTGCGTGAGAGCCTGGGAGAGGAGTCCCCTATGTTACGAGGCGAGAGAAACGAACTCGGGCATCCGCACCTCTCCCAGCAGCTCTCAGTGGCAGAATGCTAGCACTCCTCCAACATGAGTGCGTGCAGGCCTATGTTTCAGGACTCTCCTTGAAAGGCCCAACACTGTGGAGAAACCGCGCTTTACCTCCCGCCGGTCCGTAGCGGAGAGGACGCTGTATGCTGTGCGCTGTGCTTGAGAGCCCGGCGAACGGCTTCCTTATGTTAAACTGAGATAAAGAAAGGCCGGTGGCGGAGACGCCTCTCGGCTCAGCTCTTGTTCCTTGGGCTGGTACCTTTGCCACGGTGTGCTCGCAGGCCGAGAGCCAAGCAACTAAGTCGAGGGAAACACACTGTAGAAAATCCCGTGTTCGGCCAGATTAGGCCTTCCTGAGGGTGGAAACCTTTTGCTGTATGAATGCGGGCGAGAACAGCCAGCGAGTCCAAAACCTATTCCAAGGGACACTGAGGTCGTGGCAGAGGGAGAACACAACTCCCCACTTGTTTCCTGAAGCCAGTCCTGCGGCCACCCCCTTGAGCATACAAGTCTCACTGCTCCCGTACCAACGCAAGGAAACAGTAGGGTAGGGGACCATGTTGCGCAGAGCCTCACGGTTCCGGAGAGTGGAAACACTTGAAGTGTGTGTGCGTGAGAGTCTGGGAGAAGAGTCCCCTACTTTACTCGGCGAGAGAAACGAACTCGGGCAGCCGCACGTCTCCCACCAGCTCCCAGTGGTAGAATGCTAGCACTCCTTCAGCATGTGTGCGTGGAGGCCTAAGTTGCAGGCCCCTCCTTGAAAGGCCCAACACTGTGGAGAAACCGCGCTTTAGCTCCCGCCTGTCCCTAGCGGAGAGGACGCTGTATTCTGTGCGCTGTGCTTGAGAGCCCGGCGAAAGGCTTCCTTATGTAAAACCGAGGGAAAGAAAGGCCGGTGGCGGAGACCCCTCTTGGCTCAGCTCTTGTTCCTGGGGCTAGTACCTTGCCCCGGTGTGCTTGCAGGCCGAGAACCAACCACTTAAGTCGAGGGAAACACACTGTAGAAAACCCCGACTTCGGCCGTTTAGGCCTTCCTGAGGGTCGAATCCTTTTGCTCTGTGAATGCGGACGAGCACTGCCAGCGAGTCTAAAACCATTTTCCGAGGGAGACTGAGGCCGCGGCAGATGGGAGAACACCATTCCCCACTTGTTTCCTGAAGCCAGGCCTGCGGCCGCCCCTTAACCCTACAAGTCTCACTCACGTACTAACACAAGGAAACAGTAAGGTAGGGGACCGTGTTGTACCGAGCCTCACTGTTCCGGAGAGTGGAAACACTTGGAGTGTGTGTGCGTGAGAGCCTGGGAGACGAGTTCCCTACGTTACTGGGCTAGAGAAACGAATTCCGGCATCCGCTCCTCCCGCACCAGCTCTCAGTGGCAGAATGCTAGCACTCCTCTGGCCTGTGTGCGTGCAGGCTTAAGTTGCAGGCCCGTCCCTGGAAGGCACAACACTGTGGAGAAACCGCGCTTTAGCTCCCGCCGGTCCCTAGCGGAGAGAACGCTGTATGCTGTGCGCTGTGCTTGAGAGTCCGGCGAACGGCTTCCCTATGTAATTCGTTCCACTGGCCAGACTAGGCCGTCCTGAGGGTGGAAACCTTTTGCCTTGTGAATGCGGGCGAGCCCTGCCAGCGAGTCCAAAACCATTTTCCGAGGGACACTGAGGCCGCGGCATAAGGGAGAACACCACTCCCCAGTTGTTTTCTGACGCCAGGCCTGCGGCCGCCACCTTTACCATCCAACTCTCACTGCTCGCTTTCCAACGCAAGGAAACAGTAGGGTAGGGTAGCGTGCTGTAGAGACTCACTGTTCCGGAGAGTGGAAACACTTGGAGTGTGTGTGCATGAGAGCCTGGGAGAGGAGTCCCCTACGTTACTGGGCGAGAGAAACGAACTCGGGCATCCGCACCTCTCCCACCAGCTCTCAGTGACAGAATGCTAGCACTCCTCCAGCATGTGTGCGTGCAGGCCTATGTTTCAGGACTCTCCTTGAAAGTCCCCACACTCTGCAGAAACCGCGCTTTAGATCCCACCGTTTCCTAGCGGAGAGGACGCTGTATGCTCTGCGCTGTGCTTGAGAGCCCGGCGAACGGCTTTCCTATGTAAAACCGAGGGAAAGAAAGGCCGCAGCCGGAGACGCCTCTCGGCTCAGCTTTTGTTCCTGGGGCTAGTACCCTTGCCCCGGTGTGCTTGCAGGCCGAGAGCCAACCAAATAAGTCGAGGGAAACACAGTGTAGAAATTCCCGACCTCGGGCAGATTAGGCCTTCCTGAGGGTGGAAACCCTTTGCTGTATGAATGCGGGCCAGAACAGCCAGCGAGTCCAAAACCATTTTCCGAGGGAGACTGAGGCCGCGGCAGTGGGAGAACACAACTCCCCACTTGTTTCCTGAAGCCAGGCCAGCGGCTGCCCCCTTGAGCATGGAAGTCTCACTGCTCACGTACCAACGCATGGAAACAGTAGGGTAGGGTACCGTGCTGTAGAGCCTCACTGTTCCGGAGAGTGGAAACACTTGGAGTGTGTGTGCATGAGAGCCTGAGAGAGGAGTCCCCTACGTTACTGGGCGAGAGAAACGAACTCTGGCAACCGCACCTCTCCCACCAGATCTCAGTGGCAGAATGCTAGCACTCCTCCAGCATGTGTGCGTGCAGGCCTATGTTTCAGGACTCTCCTTGAAAGGCCCAACACTGTGGAGAAACCGCGGTTTAGCTCCCGCCGGTCCTTATCGGAGAGGACGCTGTATGCTGTGCGCTGTGCTTGAGAGCCTGGCGCACGGCTACCTTGTGTAAAACCGAGGTAAAGAAAGGCCGTTGGCAGAGACGACTCTCGTCTCAGCTCTTGTTCCTGGTGCTCGTACCCTTGCCACGGTGTGCTTCCAGGCCGAGAGCCAAGCAACTAAGTCGAGTGAAACACACTGTAGAAAAATCCCGTCTTCGGCCAGATTAGGCCTTCCTGAGGGTGGAAACCTTTTGCTGTATGAATGCGGGCGAGGACTGACAGCGAGACTAAAACCATTTTCCGAGGGAGACTGAGGCCGCGGCAGAAGGGAGAACACAACTCCCCACTTGTTTCCTGAAGCTAGGGCAGCGGCTGCCCCCTTGAGCATGCAAGTCCCACTGCTCGTGTACCAACGCAAGGAAACAGTAGGGTAGGGTACCCTGTTGTAGAGCCTCACTGTTCCGGAGAGTGGAAACACCTGGAGTGTGTGTGCGTGAGAGCCTAGTATACGAGTGCCCTACGTTACTGGGCGAGAGAAAGGAACTCGGGCAGCCGCACCTCTCCCACCAGCTCTCACTGGCAGAATGCTAGCACTCCTCCTCCATGTGTGCCTACAGGCCTAAGTTGAAGGCCCCTCCTTGAAAGGCACAACACTGTGGAGAAACCGCGCTTTAACTCCCGCCGGTCCCTAGCGGAGAAAATGATGAATGCTGTGCGCTGTGCTTGAGAGCCAGGCGAACGGCTTCTCTATATAAAACCGAGGGAAAGAAAGGCCGGTGCCGGAGACGCCTCTCGGCTCAGCTCTTGTTCCTGCGTCTAGTAACGTTGCCCCGGTGTGCTTGCAGGCCGAGAGCCAACCACCTTAGTCGAGGAAAACACACTGTAGAAATTCCCGACTTTGGCCAGATTAGGCCTTCCTGAGGGTCTAAAGCTTTTGCTGTGTGAATGGGGGGGGGAATACTGCCAGCGATTCCAAAACCATTTAGCGAGGGAGACTGAGCCCGCGGCAGGAGGGAGAACACAACTCCCCACTTGTTTCCTGAAGCCAGGCCTGCGGCCGCCACCTTTACCATGCAACTCTCACTGCTCGCGTACCAAAGCAAGGAAACAGTAGGGTAGGGGACCGTGTTGTATAGAGCCTCACTGTTCCCGTGAATGGAAACACTTGGAGTGTGTGTGCGTCAGAGCCTGGGAGACGAGTCCCCTACGTTACTGGGCGAAAGAAACGAACTCGGGCATCCGCACCTCTCCCACCAGCTCTCAGTGGCAGAATGCTAGCACTCCTCCGGCCTGTGTGAGTGCAGGCCTAAGTTGCAGGCCCCTCCCTGGAAGGCACAACACTGTGGAGAAACCGCGCTTTACCTCCCGCCGTTGTCTAGCGGAGAGGACGCTGTATGCTGTGCGCTGTGCCTGAGAGTCCGGCAAACGGCTTCCCTATGTAAAACCGAGGGAAAGAAAGGCCGGTGCCGGAGACGCCTCTCGGCTCAGCTTTTGTTCCTGTGGTGGTACCCTTGCCCCGGTGTGCTTGCAGGCCGAGAGCCAACCTCCTAAGTCCAGGGAACCACACTGTAGAAATTCCTTACTTCGGCCAGACTAGGCCTTCCTGAGGGTGGAAACCTTTTGCTGTGTGAATGCGGGCGAGCACTGCCAGCAAGTCCAAAGCGATTTTCGGAGGGAGACTGAGGCCGCGGCAGAAGGGAGAACAGAACTCCCCACTTGTTTCCTGAAGCCAGCCCAGGGCCGCCCCCTTGGGTATTCAAGTCTCACTGCTCGCGTACCAAAACAAAGAAACAGTAGTGTAGGAGAACCGTGTTATAGATAGCCTCATTGTTGTGGGGAGTGGGAACACAGGCAGTGCCTGTGCGTAAGAGCCTGGCATACGAGTCCCCTAAGTTCCTGGGCGAGAGAAACGGTTTCGTGAAGCCACACCACTCCCACCATCTCAGTATCAGAATGCTAGCACTCCTCCGGCCTGTGTGTGTGCAGGCCTAAGTTGCAGGCCTCTCCGTGGAAGGCACAACACTGTGGACCGGCGGGAGTTAAAGCGCGGTTTCTCCACAGTGTTGTGCCTTTCAAGGAGGGGCCTTCAACTTAGGCCTGCAGGCACACATGGAGGAGGAGTGCTAGCATTCTGCCACTGAGAGCTGTTGGGAGAGGTGCGGCTGCCCGAGTTCGCTTCTCTCGCCCAGTAACGTAGGGGACTCGTCTCCCAAGCTCTCATGCACACACACTCCAAGTGTTTCCACACTCCGGAGCAGTGAGGCTCTGTACAACACGGTCTCCTACCCCACTGTTTCCTTGCGTTGGTACGCGAGCAGTGAGACTTGCATGGGTAAGGGGGCGGCCGCAGGCCTGGCTTCAGGAAACAAGTGGGGAGTTGTGTTCTCCCTTCTGCCGTGGCCTCAGTCTGCCTCAGAAAATGGTTTTGGACTCGCTGGCAGTGCTCGCCCGCATTCACACAGCAAAAGGTTTCGACTCTCAGGACGGCCTAATCTGGCCGAAGACGGGATTTTCTACAGTGTGTTTCCCTCGACTTAGGTGCTTGGCTCTCGGCCTGCAAGCACACCGGGGCAACGTTACTAGACGCAGGAACAAGAGCTGAGCCGAGAGGCGTCTCCGACACCGGCCTTCCTTTCCCTCGGTTTTCTATAAGGAATCCGTTCGCCGGGCTCATAAGCACAGCGCACAAAATACAACTTTTTCGCCGCTAGGGACCGGCGGGAACTAAAGCGCGGTTTCTCCTCAGGGTTGGGCCTTTCAAGTAGGGTCCTTCAACTTAGGCTTAGAGGCAAACATGCGGCAGGAGTGCTACCATTCTGCCACTGAGAGCTGGTGGGAGAGGTGCGGCTACCGAGTTCGTTTCTCTCGCCCTATAACGTAGTGGACACGTCTCCCAGGCTCGCATGCACACACACTCCAAGTGTTTCCACTCTCCGGAACACTGAGGCTCTGTACAACCCGGTACCCTACCCTACTGTTTCCGTGCGTTGTTTCGCGAGCAGTGAGTCTTGCATGGTCAAGGGGGCGGCCTCAGGCCTGACTTTAGGAAACAAGTGGGGAGTTGTGTTCTCCCTTCTGCCGCGGCCTCAGTCTCCCTCGGAAAATGGTTTTGGACTCGCTGGCAGTGCTCGCCCGCGTTCACACAGCAAAAGGCTTCCACCCTCAGGAAGGCCTAGTCCTATCGAAGTAAGGAATTTCTACAGTGTGGTTCCTACGACTTAGGAGATTGGCTCTCGGCCTGCAAGCACACTGGGGCAACGGTACTAGCCCCAGGACAAGAGCTGAGCCGAGGCGCCTCTCCGGCACCGGCCTTTCTTTCCCTCGATTTTACATAGGGAAGCCGTTCGCCGGACTCTCAAGCACAGCGCACAGCATACAGCTTCCTCTCCGCTAGGGACCGCCGTGAGCTAAAGCGCGGTTTCTCCACAGTGTTGTGCCTTCCAGGGAGGGGCCTTCAACGCAGGCCTGCACGCACACAGGCCGGAGGAGTGCTAGCATTCTGATCCTGAGAGCTGGTGGGAGAGGTGCGGCTGCACGAATCCGTTTCTCTCGCCCAGGAACTTAGGGGACTCGTATGCCAGGCTCTTACGCACAGGCACTGCCTGTGTTCCCACTCCCCACAACGATGAGGCTATCTATAACACGGTTCTCCCACAGTACGGTTTCTTTGTTTTGGTACGCGAGCAGTGAGACTTGAATACCCAAGGGGGCGGCCCTAGGCTGGCTTCAGGAAACAAGTGGGGAGTTGTGTTCTCCCTTCTGCCGCGGCCTCAGTCTGCCTCGGAAAATCGTTTTGGACTTGCTGGCAGAGCTCGCCAGGATTCACACAGCAAAAGGTTTCCACCCTCAGGAAGGCCTAGTCTGGCCGAAGTAAGGAATTTCTACAGTGTGGTTCCCTGGACTTAGGAGGTTGGCTCTCGGCCTGCAAGCACACCGGGGCAAGGGTACTACCTCAGGAACAAGAGCTGAGCCCAGAGGCGTCTCCAGCACCGGCCTTTCTTTCCCTCGGTTTTACATAGGGAAGACGTTCGCCGGACTCTCAGGCACAGCGCACAGCATACAGCGTCCTCTCCGCTAGGGAACGGCGGGAGGTAAAGTGCGGTTTCTCCACAGTGTTCTGCCTTCCAGGGAGGGGCCTGCAACTTAGGCCTGCACGCACACATGCCGAAGGAGTGCTAGCATTCTACCACTGAGAGCTGTTGGGAGACGTGCGGCTGCCCCTGTTCGTTTCACTCACCCAGTAAAGTAGGGGACTCGTCTTCCGGGCTCTCACGCACACACACTCCAAGTGTTTCCACTCTCTGGAACAGTGAGGCTCTGTACAACACGGTCCCTTACCTTACTGTTTCCTTGCGTTGGTACGTAAGCAGTGAGACTTGCATGCTCAAGGGGGCGGTCGCTGGGCTGGCTTCAGGAAAGAAGTGGGGAGTTGTGTTCTCCCTTCTACCGCAGCCTCAGGCTCCCTCGAAAATGGTTTTGGACTCGCTGGCAGTGCTCGCCCGCATTCACAGAGCAAAAGGTTTCCCCCCTCAGGAAGGCCAAATTGGCCGAAATCGGTGTTTTCTGCAGTGTGTTTCCACCGAGTTAGTTGGTTGGCTCTCGGCCTGCAAGTACACCGGGGCAAGGGTACTAGCCACAGGAACAAGAGCTGAGCCGAGAGGCGTATCCGACACCGGCCTTCCATTCCCTCAGTGTTTTTTTTTAATTTTTTAATTGTTATGTTAATCACCATATATTACATCATTAGTTTTTGGTGCAGTGTTCCATGATTCATTGTTTGTTCATAACACCCAGTGCTCCATGCAGAACGTGCCCTCCTCAATACCCATCACCAGGCTAACACATGCCCCTACCACCCTCCCCTATCGAACCCTCAGTTTGTTTTTCAGAGTCCATCATCTCTCATGGTTCGTCTCCCCTCTGACATACTCCCCTTCCCTTCCTCTCCTGTTATCTTCTTCTTTTTCTTTCTTCTTAAAATATGTTGCGTTATTTGATTCAGAAGGACAGATCTGTGATTCAACAGTCTTGCACAATTCAGAGCGCTCACCGTAGCACATACCCTCCCCAATGTCTATCACCGAGCCACCCCATCTCTCCCACCCCCAACCACTCCAGTAACACTCAGTTTGTTTCCTGAGATTAAGAATTCCTCATATCAGTGACGTCATGCGATACGTGTCTTTCTCTGCTTGACTTATTTCACTCAACATAACACCCTCCAGTTCCATCCACGTCGTTGCAAATGGGAAGATCTCATTCCTTTGACGGCTGCATAATATTCCATTGTGAATATATACCACATCTTCTTTATCCGTTCATCTGTCGCTGGACATCTTGGCTCTTTCCACAGTTTGGCTATTGTGGACATTGCTGCTATAAACACTGGGGTACACGTACCCCTTCCGGTCCCTACATTTGTAACGTTCGGGTAAATACCCTGTAGTGCAATTGCTGGCTCGAACAGTAGCTCTAATTTCAACCGTTTGAGGAACCTCGATACTGTTTTCCAGAGAGGTTGCAGCAGCTTGCATTCCCACCAAATGTGTAGGAGGGTTCCCCTTTCTCCACATCCCCGCCATCTGTCGTTCCCTGACTTGTTAATTTTAGCCTTTCTGACGGGTGTGAGGTGGTATCTCATTGAGGTTTTGATTTGGATTTCCCTGATGTCGAGCGATGTTGAGCACTTTTTCATCTGCCTGTTGGCCATTTGGAGGTCTTCTTTAGAAAAATGTCTGTTCATGTCTTCGGCCCATTTCTTGATTGGATTATTTGTTCTTTGGGTGTTGAGTTTGATAAGTTCTTTATAGATTTTGGATTCTACCCCTTTATCTGATATGTCATTTGTAAATATTCTCTCCCATTCTTTCGGTTGTCTTTTGGTTTTGTGGAGTGTTTCTTTTGCTGTGCAAAAGCTTTTTTTATTGTTATGTTAATCACCATATATTACATCATTAGTTTTTGGTGCAGTGTTCCACGATTCATTGTTTGTTCCTAACACCCAGTGCTCCATGCAGAACGTGCCCTCCTCAATACCCATCCCCAGGCTAATCCATCCCCCTCCCCCCCTCCCCTCTAGAACCCTCACTTTGTTTTTCAGAGTCCATCATCTCTCATGGTTCGTCTCCCCCTCTGGCATATTCCCCTTCTCTTCCTCTCCTGTTATCTTCTTCTTTTTCTTTCTTCTAAAAATATGTTGCGTTATTTGATTCAGAAGTATAGGTCTGGGATTCAACAGTCTTGCACAATTCACAGCGCTCACTGTAGCACATACCCTCCCCAATGTCTATCACCCAGCCATCCCATCCCTCCCACCCCCAACCACTCTAGTCACTCAGTTTGTTTCCTGAGATTAAAAATTCCTCATATCAGTGAGCTCATGCGATACGTGTCTTTCTCTGATTGACTCATTTCACTCAACATAACACCCTTCAGTTCCATCCACTTCGTTGAAAATGGCAAGATCTCATTCATTTTGACAGCTGCATAATATTCCATTGTGTATATATACCACCTCTTCTTTATCCATTCATCTGTCGATGGACATCTTGGCTCTTTCCACAGTTTGGCTATTGTGGACATTGCTGCTATAAACTTTGGGGTACACGTACCCCTTCGGGTCCCTAGATTTGTATCTTTGTGTTAAATAACCAGTAGTCAATTGCTGGATCGAACGGTGGCACTATTTTCAACTGTTTGAGGATCCTCAATAGTGTTTTCCAGAGTGGTTGCACCAGCTTGCCTTCCCACCAACAGTGGAGGAGGGTTCCCCTTTCTCCACATGCCCGCCAACATCTGTCGTTCCCTGACTTGATAATTTTATCCATTCTGACGGGTGTGATGTGGTATCTCATTGAGGTTTTGATTTGGATTTCCCTGATACCGAGCTATGTTGAGCACTTTTTCATGTGCCTGTTGGCCATGTGGATGTCTTCTTTGAAAAAATATCTGTTCATGTCTTCTGCCAATTTCTTCATTGGATTATGTGTTCTTTGGGTGTTGAGTTTGATAAGTTCTTTATCGATTTTGGATACAAGCCCTTTATCTGATACGTCATTTGCACATATTTTCTCCCATTCTCTCGGTTGTCTTTTGGTTTTGTGGACTGTTTCTTTTGCTGTGCAAAATCTTTTTTTTTTTTTATTTTTTTATTGATATGTGAATCACCATATATTACATCATTAGTTTTTGGTGCACTGTTCCATGATTAATTGTTTGTTCATAACACCCACTGCTCCATGCAGAACGTGCCCTCCTCAATACCCATCACCAGGCTAACCGATCCCTCTAACCCCCTCCCCTCTAGAACCCTCAGTTTGTTTTTCAGATTCCATCATTTCTCATGGTTCGTCTCCCCGTCTGACATACACCCCCTCTCTTCATCTCCTGTTATCTACTTCTTTTTTTCTATTTTCTTAAAATATGTTGCGTTATTTGATTCAGAAGTACAGATCTGTGATTCAACAGTCTTGCACAATTCACAGCGCTCACCGTGGCACATACCCTCCCCAATGTCTATCACCCAGCCACCCCATCACTCCCAGCCCCAACCACTCCATTCAAACAGTTTCTTTCCTGAGATTAAAAATTCCTCATATCAGTGAGGTCATGCGATAGGTGTCTTTCTCTGATTGACTTATTTCACTCTACATAACACCCTCCAGTTCCATCCGCGTCGTTGCAAATGGCAAGATCTCATTCCTTTTGACGGCTGCATAATATTCCATTGTGTATATACACCACTTCTTCTTTATCCGTTCATCTGTCGATGGACATCTTCGCTCTTTCCACAATTTACCTATTTTGGACATTGCTGCTATAAACATTGGGGTACACGTACCCGTTCGGGTCCCTACATTTGTATCTTTGTGGTAAATACCCAGTAGTGCAATTGCTGGATCGAACGGTAGCTCTAATTTCAACTGTTTGAGGATCCTCCATACTGTTTTCCAGAGTGGTTGCACCAGCTTGCCTTCCCACCAACAGTGGAGGAGGGTTCCCCTTTATCCACATGCCCGCAAACATCTGGCGTTCCCTGACTTGTTAGTTTTAGCCATTCTGACGGGTGTGATATGGTATCTCATTGAGGTTTTGATTTGGATTTCCCTGTTGCCGAGCTATGTTGAGCACTTTTTCATGTGCCTGTTGGCGATTTGGATATCTTCTTTGGAAAAATGTCTGTTCATGTCTTCGGCCCATTTCTTGATTGGATTATTTGTTCTTTTGGTGTTGAGTTTGATAAGTTCTTTAGAGATTTGGATATTAGCCCTTTATCTGTTATGTCATTTGCACATATTTTCTCCCATTCTGTCGGTTGTCTTTTGGTTTTCTGGACTGTTATTTTTGCTGTGCAAAAGCTTTTTTTTATTGTTATGTTAATCACCATATATTACATCATTAGTTTTTGGTTCAGTGTTCCATGATTCATTGTTTGTTCATAACACCCAGTGCTCCATGCAGAACGTGTCCTCCTCAATACCCATCACCAGTCTAACCCAAACCCTTACCCCCCCTCCCCTCTAGACCCCTCACTTTCTTTTTCAGAGTGCATCATCTCTCATGGTTCGTCTCCCCCTCTGTGATACTCCCCTTCAGTTCCTCTACTGTTATCTTCTTCTTTTTATCTTTTCTTAAAATATGTTGCGTTATTTGTTTCAGAAGTACAGATCTGTGATTCAACAGTGTGCACAATTCACAGCACTCACCGTAACACATAACTTCCCCAATGTCTATCACCCAGCAACCCCATCCGTCCCACCCCCAACCACTCCAGTAACACTCAGTTTGTTTCCTAAGATTAAGAATTCCTCATATCAGTGAGGTCATGCGATACGTGTCTTTCTCTGATTGACTCATTTCACTCAACATAACACCCTCCAGTTCCATCCACGTCGTTCCAAATGGCAAGATCTCATTCCTTTTGACGGCTGCATAATATTCCCTTGTGTATATATACCACTTCTTCTTTATCCATTCATCTGTCTATGGACATCTTGGCTCTTTCCACAGTTTGGCTATTTTGGACATTGCTGCTATAAATTTGGGGTACACGTACCCCTTCGGGTCCCTACATTTGTATCTTTGTGGTAAATACCCTTTAGTGCAATTGCTGGATCGAACGGTAGCTCTAATTTCAACTGTTTGAGGAACCTCCATACTGTTTTCCAGAGTGCTTACACCAGCTTGCCTTCCCACCAACAGTGTAGGAGGGTTCCCCTTTCTCCACATCCCCGCCAACATCTGTCGTTCCCTGACTTGTTAATTTTAGCCATTCTGACGGGTGTGAGGTGGTATCTCATTGAGGTTTTGATTTGGATTTCCCTGATACCGAGCTATGTTGAGCACTTTTTCATGTGCCTGTTGGCCATTTGGATGTCTTCTTTGAAAAAATGTCTGTTCATGTCTTCTGCCAATTTCTTCATTGGATTATGTGTTCTTTGGGTGTTGAGTTTGATAAGTTCTTTATGGATTTTGGAGACTAGCCCTTTATCTGATATGACATTTGTAAATATTTTCTCCCATTTTGTCGGTTGTCTTTTGGTTTTGTGGACTGTTTCTTTTGCTGTGAAAAGCTTTCTTTATTGTTATGTTAATCACCATATATTACATCGTTCGTTTTTGGTGCAGTGTTCCATGATTCATTGTTTGTTCATAACACCCAGTGCTCTATGCAGAACGTGCCCTCCTCTATACCCATCACCAGGCTAACCCAAACCCCTACCCCCCTCCCCTCTAGAACCCTCACTTTCTTTTTCAGAGTGCATCATCTCTCATGGTTCGTCTCCCCCTCTGTGATACTCCCCTTCAGTTCCTCTACTGTTATCTTCTTCTTTATCTTTTTTCGTAAATATATTGCGTTATTTGTTTCAGAAGTACAGATCTGTGATTCAACAGTGTGCACAATTCACAGCGCTCACCGTAGCACATACCCTCCCCAATGTCTCTCACCAAGCCACCCCATTCCTCACACCCACAACCACTCCAGTAACACTCTGTATCCGGAGATTAAGAATTCCTCATATCAGTGAGGTCATGCGATACGTGTCTTTCTCTGATTGACTCATTTCACTCAACATAACACCCTCCAGTTCCATCCACGTCGTTGCAAATGGCAAGATCTCATTCATTTTGACGGCTGCATAATATTCCATTGTGTTTATATACCACCTCTTCTTTATCCATTCATCTGTCGAAGGACATCTTGGCTCTTTCCAAAGTTTGGCTATTGTGGACATTGCTGCTATAAACTTTGGGGTACACGTACCCCTTCGGGTCCCTACATTTGTATCTTTGTGGTAAATACCCTGTAGTACAATTGCTGGATCGAACGGTAGCTCTAATTTCAGCTGTTTGAGGAACCTCCATACTGTTTTCCAGAGTGGTTACACCAGCTTGCATTCCCACCAACAGTTTAGGAGGTTTCCCCTTTCTCCACAAGCCCGCCAACATCTGTCGTTCCCTGACTTGTTAATTTTAGCCATTCTGACGGGTGTGATATGGCATCTCATTGAGGTTTTGATTTGGATTTCCCTGATGCCGAGCGATGTTCAGCACTTTTTCATGTGCCTGTTGGCGATTTGGATATCTTCTTTGAAAAAATGTCTGTTCACGTCTTCCGCCCATTTCTTGACTGGATTATTTGTTCTTTGGGTGTTTAGTTTGATAAG
Source organism: Eumetopias jubatus (assembly GCF_037043125.1). NCBI lineage: Eukaryota > Metazoa > Chordata > Mammalia > Carnivora > Otariidae > Eumetopias > Eumetopias jubatus. The sequence continues at coordinate 186,907 of NW_028274932.1, read as the reverse complement.
TTCTTTATAGATTTTGGATACTAGCCCTTTATCTGTTATGTCATTTGCACATATTTTCTCCCATTCTGTCGGTTGTCTTTTGGTTTTGTGGACTGTTTCTTTTGCTGTACAAAAGCTTTTTTTTATTGTTATGTTAATCACCATATATTACATCATTAGTTTTTCGTGCAGTGTTCCATGATTCATTGTTTGTTCATAACACCCAGTGCTCCATGCAGAACGTGCCCTCCTCAATACCCATCACCAGGCTAACCCAGACCCCTACCGCCCTCCCCTCTAGAACCCTCACTTTGTTTTTCAGAGTCCATCATCTGTCATGGTTCGTCTCCCCCTCTGACATACTCCCCTTCTCTTCCTCTCCTGTTATCTTCTTCTTTTTCTCTTTCTTAAAATATGTTGCTTTATTTGTTTCAGAAGTACAGATCTGTGATTCAACAGTCTTGCACAATTCACAGCGCTCACCGTAGCACATACCCTCCCCAATGTCTATCACCCAGCCATCCCATTCCTCCCACCCCCAACCACTCTAGTCACTCAGTTTGTTTCCTGAGATTAAAAATTCCTCATATCAGTGAGCTCATGCGATACGTGTCCTTCTCTGATTGACTCATTTCACTCAACATAACACCCTTCAGTTCCATCCACTTCGTTGCAAAAGGCAAGATCTCATTCCTTTTGACAGCTGCATAATATTCCATTGTGCATATATACCACCTCTTCTTTATCCATTCATCTGTCGATGGACATCTTGGCTCTTTCCACAGTTTGGTTATTGTCGATATTGCCGCTATAAACATTGGGATGCACGTACCCCTTCGGGTCCCTACATTTTTATCTTGTGGTAAATACCCAGTAGTGAAGTTGATGGATCGAACGGTAGCTCTGATATCAACTGTTTGAGGAACCTCCATATTGTTTCCAGAGTGGTTGCACCAGCTTGCATTCCCACCAACAGTGGAGGAGGGTTCCCCTTTCTCCACATACCCGCCAACATCTGTCGTTACCTGACTTGTTAATTTTAGCCATTCTGACGGGTATGAGGTGGTATCTCATTGAGGTTTTGATTTGGATTTCCCTGATACCGAGCGATGTTGAGCACTTTTTCATGTCCCTGTTGGCCATTTGGATGTCTTTGGAAAAATGTCTGTTCATGTCTTCGGCCCATTTCTTGATTGGATTATATGTTCTTTGGGTGTTGAGTTTGATAAGTTCATTATAGATTTTGGATACTAGCCCTTTATCTGATATGTCATCTGGCAATATTTTCTCCCATTCTGTCGGGTGACTTTTGGTTTTGTGGACTGTTTCTTTAGCTGTCCAAAAGCTTTTTTTAAAATTTTTTATTGTTATGTTAATCACCATATATTACATCATTAGTTTTTCGTGGAGTGTTCCATGATTCATTGTTTGTTCATAACACCCAGTGCTCCATGCAGGACGTGCCCTCCTCAAAACCCACAACGAGGCTAACCCAAACCCCTACCGCCCTCCCCTCTAGAACCCTCATTGTGTTTTTCAAAGTCCATCATCTGTCATGGTTCGTCTCCCCCTCTGACATACTCCCCTTCTCTTCCTCTCCTGTTATCTTCTTCTTTTTCTTTTTCTTAAAATATGTTGCGTTATTTGTTTCAGAAATACAGATCTGTGATTCAACAGTCCTGCACAATTCAGAGCGCTCACTGTAGCACAAACGCTCCCCAATGTCTATCACCCAGCCACCCCATCCCTCCCACCCACAACCACTCCAGTAACACTCAGTATGTTTCCTGAGATTAAGAATTCCTCATATCAGTGAGGTCATGCGATACGTGTCTTTCTCTGATTGACTTATTTCACTCAACATAACACCCTCCAGTTCCATCCACGTCTTTGCAAATGGCAACATCTCATTCCTTTTGAAGGCTGCATAATATTCCATTGTGTATATATACCACCTCTTCTTTATCCATTCATCTGTCGATGGACATCTTGGCTCTTTCCAGAGTTTGGCTATTGTGGACATTGCTGCTATAAACTTTGGGGTACACGTACACCTTCGGATCCCTACATTTGTATCTTTGTGGTAAATACCCAGTACTGCAATTGCTGGATCGAACGGTAGCTCTAATTTCAACTGTTTGAAGAACCTCCATACTCTTTTCCAGAGTGGTTGCACCAGCTTGCATTCCCACCAAAAGTGTAGGAGGGTTCCCCTTTCTCCACAACCACGCCAACATCTGTCGTTCCCTGACTTGTTAATTTTAGCCATTCTGACGGGTGTGAGGTGGTATCTCATTGAGGTTTGTTTTGGATTTCCCTGATGCCGAGCGTTGTTGAGCACTTTTTCATGTGCCTGTTGGCCATTTGGATGTCTTCTTTGGAAAAATGTCTGTTCATTTCTTCGGCCCATTTCTTGATTGGATTATTTGTTCTTTGAGTGTTCAGTTTGATAAGATCTTTATAGATTTGGGATACTAGCCCTTTATCTGATATGTCATTTGCCAATATTTTCTCCCATTCTGTCGGTTGTCTTTTGGGTATGTGGAGTGTTTCTCTTGCTGTGCAAAAGCTTTTTTCTTAATTGTTATGTTAATCATAACATAACAATGATATATTACATCATTCGTTTTTGGTGCAGTCTTCCATGATTCATTGTTTGTTCATAACACCCAGTGCTCCATGCAGAAAGTGCCCTCCTCAATATCCATCACCAGGGTAACCCATCCACCTACCCCCCTCTCCTCTAGAACCCTCAGTTTGTTTTTCAGAGTCCATCATCTCTCATGGTTCGTCTCCCCCTTTGAAATACTCCCCTTCTCTTCCTCTCCTGTTATCTTCTTCTTTTATTTTTCTTAAAATATGTTGCGTTATTTGTTTCAGAAGTACAGATCTGTGATTCAACAATCTTGCACAATTCACAGCGCTCACCATAGCACATACTCTCCCCAATGTCTATCACCCAGCCACCCCATCCCTCACACCCCAACCATTCCAGTATCAATGAATAATGGAACACTGCACCAAAAACTAATGATGTAATAATATAGTGATTAACATAATATTAAAAAATTAAAAAAAGCTTTTGCACAGCAAAAGAAACAGTCCACAACCCCAAAAGACAACCGACAGAATGGGAGGAAATATTTACAAATGACATATCAGATAAAGGGCTAGTATACAAAATCTATAAAGAACTTATCAAACTCAACACCCAAAGATCAAATAACCCAATCAAGAAATGGGCAGAAGACATGAGGAGACATTTTTCCAAATAAGACATCCAAATGGCCAACAGGCACATGAAAAAGTGCTCAACATCGCTCGGCATCAGGGAAATCCAAATCAAAACCTCAATGAGATGCCATATCACACCCGTCAGAATGGCTAAAATTAACAAGTCAGGGAACGACAGATGTTGGCGGGCATGTGGAGAAAGGGGAAACCTCCTACACTGTTGGAGGGAATGCAAGCTGGTGCAACCACTCTGGAAAACAGTATGGAGGTTCCTCAAACAGTTGAAATTAGAGCTATCGTTTGATCCAGCAATTGCAGTACTGGGTATTTACCCCAAAGATACAAATGTAGGGACCTGAAGGGGTACGTGTACACCAATGTTTATAGCAGCAATGTCCACAATAGCCAAACTGTGGAAAGAGCCAAGATGTCCATCGACAGATGAATGGATAAAGAAGTGGTGGTATATATACACAATGGAATATTATGCAGCCGTCAAAAGGAATGAGATCTTGCCATTGGCAGCGACGTGGATGGAACTGGAGGGTGTTATGTTGAGTGAAATATGTCAATCAGAGAAAGACATGTATCGCATGACCTCACGGATATGAGGAATTCTTAATCTCAGGAAACAAACTGAGTGTTACTGGAGTGTTTGGGGGTGTGAGGAATGGGGTGGCTGGGTGATAGACATTGGGGAGGGTATGTGCTACGGTGAGCCCTGTGAATTGTGCAAGAGTGTTGAATCACAGATCTGTACTACTGAAACAAATAACGCAACATATTTTAAGAAAAAAGAGAAAGAAGAAGGTAACAGGAAAGGAAGAGAAGGGGAGTATGTGAGAGGGAGAGAGGAACCATGACAGATGATGGACTCTGAAAAACAAACTGAGGGTTCTAGAGGGGAGGGGCGTAGGGGGATGTGTTAGCCTGGTGATGGGTATTGAGGAGGGCACATTCTGCATGGAGCACTGGGTGTTATGAAGAAACAATGAATCATGGAACACTGCAGCAAAAATTAATGATGTAATATATGGTGTTTAACATAAGAATAAGAAAATTAAAAAAAAACTGAGGGAAAGAAAGGCCGGTGGCGGAGATGCCTCTCGGCTCAGCTCTTGTTCCTGGGGCTAGTACCCTTTCCCCGGTGTACTTGCAGGCCGAGAGCCAACCAACTAAGTCGATGGAAACACGCTGCAGAAAACCCCGACTTCGGCCAGATTAGGCCTTCCTGAGTGTGGAAACCTTTTGCTGTGTGAATGCGGGCGAGCGCTGCCAGCGAGTCCAAAACCATTTTCCAGGGAGACGGATTCCGCGGCAGAAGGGAGAACACAATTCCCCACTTCTTTCCTGAAGCCAGCCCAGCGGCCGCCCCCATGAGCATGCAAGTCTCACTGCTCGCGTACCAACGCAAGGAAACAGTAAGGTAGGGGACCGTGTTGTAAAGAGCCTCACTGTTCCAGAGAGTGGAAACACTTGGAGTGTGTGTGCGTGAGAGCCTGGGAGAGGAGTCCCCTACGTTACGAGGCGAGAGAAACGAACTCGGGCATCCGCACCTCTCCCACCAGCTCTCAGTGGCAGAATGCTAGCACTCCTCCAACATGAGTGCGTGCAGGCCTATGTTTCAGGACTCTCCTTGAAAGGCCCAACACTGTGGAGAAACCGCGCTTTACCTCCCGCCGGTCCGTAGCGGAGAGGACGCTGTATGCTGTGCGCTGTGCTTGAGAGCCCGGCGAACGGCTTCCTTATGTTAAACTGAGATAAAGAAAGGCCGGTGGCGGAGACGCCTCTCGGCTCAGCTCTTGTTCCTTGGGCTGGTACCCTTGCCACGGTGTGCTCGCAGGCCGAGAGCCAAGCAACTAAGTCGAGGGAAACACACTGTAGAAAATCCCGTGTTCGGCCAGATTAGGCCTTCCTGAGGGTGGAAACCTTTTGCTGTATGAATGCGGGCGAGAACAGCCAGCGAGTCCAAAACCTATTCCAAGGGACACTGAGGTCGTGGCAGAGGGAGAACACAACTCCCCACTTGTTTCCTGAAGCCAGTCCTGCGGCCACCCCCTTGAGCATACAAGTCTCACTGCTCCCGTACCAACGCAAGGAAACAGTAGGGTAGGGGACCATGTTGCGCAGAGCCTCACGGTTCCGGAGAGTGGAAACACTTGAAGTGTGTGTGCGTGAGAGTCTGGGAGAAGAGTCCCCTACTTTACTCGGCGAGAGAAACGAACTCGGGCAGCCGCACGTCTCCCACCAGCTCCCAGTGGTAGAATGCTAGCACTCCTTCAGCATGTGTGCGTGGAGGCCTAAGTTGCAGGCCCCTCCTTGAAAGGCCCAACACTGTGGAGAAACCGCGCTTTAGCTCCCGCCTGTCCCTAGCGGAGAGGACGCTGTATTCTGTGCGCTGTGCTTGAGAGCCCGGCGAAAGGCTTCCTTATGTAAAACCGAGGGAAAGAAAGGCCGGTGGCGGAGACCCCTCTTGGCTCAGCTCTTGTTCCTGGGGCTAGTACCTTGCCCCGGTGTGCTTGCAGGCCGAGAACCAACCACTTAAGTCGAGGGAAACACACTGTAGAAAACCCCGACTTCGGCCGTTTAGGCCTTCCTGAGGGTCGAATCCTTTTGCTCTGTGAATGCGGACGAGCACTGCCAGCGAGTCTAAAACCATTTTCCGAGGGAGACTGAGGCCGCGGCAGATGGGAGAACACCATTCCCCACTTGTTTCCTGAAGCCAGGCCTGCGGCCGCCCCTTAACCCTACAAGTCTCACTCACGTACTAACACAAGGAAACAGTAAGGTAGGGGACCGTGTTGTACCGAGCCTCACTGTTCCGGAGAGTGGAAACACTTGGAGTGTGTGTGCGTGAGAGCCTGGGAGACGAGTTCCCTACGTTACTGGGCTAGAGAAACGAATTCCGGCATCCGCTCCTCCCGCACCAGCTCTCAGTGGCAGAATGCTAGCACTCCTCTGGCCTGTGTGCGTGCAGGCTTAAGTTGCAGGCCCGTCCCTGGAAGGCACAACACTGTGGAGAAACCGCGCTTTAGCTCCCGCCGGTCCCTAGCGGAGAGAACGCTGTATGCTGTGCGCTGTGCTTGAGAGTCCGGCGAACGGCTTCCCTATGTAATTCGTTCCACTGGCCAGACTAGGCCGTCCTGAGGGTGGAAACCTTTTGCCTTGTGAATGCGGGCGAGCCCTGCCAGCGAGTCCAAAACCATTTTCCGAGGGACACTGAGGCCGCGGCATAAGGGAGAACACCACTCCCCAGTTGTTTTCTGACGCCAGGCCTGCGGCCGCCACCTTTACCATCCAACTCTCACTGCTCGCTTTCCAACGCAAGGAAACAGTAGGGTAGGGTAGCGTGCTGTAGAGACTCACTGTTCCGGAGAGTGGAAACACTTGGAGTGTGTGTGCATGAGAGCCTGGGAGAGGAGTCCCCTACGTTACTGGGCGAGAGAAACGAACTCGGGCATCCGCACCTCTCCCACCAGCTCTCAGTGACAGAATGCTAGCACTCCTCCAGCATGTGTGCGTGCAGGCCTATGTTTCAGGACTCTCCTTGAAAGTCCCCACACTCTGCAGAAACCGCGCTTTAGATCCCACCGTTTCCTAGCGGAGAGGACGCTGTATGCTCTGCGCTGTGCTTGAGAGCCCGGCGAACGGCTTTCCTATGTAAAACCGAGGGAAAGAAAGGCCGCAGCCGGAGACGCCTCTCGGCTCAGCTTTTGTTCCTGGGGCTAGTACCCTTGCCCCGGTGTGCTTGCAGGCCGAGAGCCAACCAAATAAGTCGAGGGAAACACAGTGTAGAAATTCCCGACCTCGGGCAGATTAGGCCTTCCTGAGGGTGGAAACCCTTTGCTGTATGAATGCGGGCCAGAACAGCCAGCGAGTCCAAAACCATTTTCCGAGGGAGACTGAGGCCGCGGCAGTGGGAGAACACAACTCCCCACTTGTTTCCTGAAGCCAGGCCAGCGGCTGCCCCCTTGAGCATGGAAGTCTCACTGCTGACGTACCAACGCATGGAAACAGTAGGGTAGGGTACCGTGCTGTAGAGCCTCACTGTTCCGGAGAGTGGAAACACTTGGAGTGTGTGTGCATGAGAGCCTGAGAGAGGAGTCCCCTACGTTACTGGGCGAGAGAAACGAACTCTGGCAACCGCACCTCTCCCACCAGCTCTCAGTGGCAGAATGCTAGCACTCCTCCAGCATGTGTGCGTGCAGGCCTATGTTTCAGGACTCTCCTTGAAAGGCCCAACACTGTGGAGAAACCGCGGTTTAGCTCCCGCCGGTCCTTATCGGAGAGGACGCTGTATGCTGTGCGCTGTGCTTGAGAGCCTGGCGCACGGCTACCTTGTGTAAAACCGAGGTAAAGAAAGGCCGTTGGCAGAGACGACTCTCGTCTCAGCTCTTGTTCCTGGTGCTCGTACCCTTGCCACGGTGTGCTTCCAGGCCGAGAGCCAAGCAACTAAGTCGAGTGAAACACACTGTAGAAAAATCCCGTCTTCGGCCAGATTAGGCCTTCCTGAGGGTGGAAACCTTTTGCTGTATGAATGCGGGCGAGGACTGACAGCGAGACTAAAACCATTTTCCGAGGGAGACTGAGGCCGCGGCAGAAGGGAGAACACAACTCCCCACTTGTTTCCTGAAGCTAGGGCAGCGGCTGCCCCCTTGAGCATGCAAGTCCCACTGCTCGTGTACCAACGCAAGGAAACAGTAGGGTAGGGTACCCTGTTGTAGAGCCTCACTGTTCCGGAGAGTGGAAACACCTGGAGTGTGTGTGCGTGAGAGCCTAGTATACGAGTGCCCTACGTTACTGGGCGAGAGAAAGGAACTCGGGCAGCCGCACCTCTCCCACCAGCTCTCACTGGCAGAATGCTAGCACTCCTCCTCCATGTGTGCCTACAGGCCTAAGTTGAAGGCCCCTCCTTGAAAGGCACAACACTGTGGAGAAACCGCGCTTTAACTCCCGCCGGTCCCTAGCGGAGAAAATGATGAATGCTGTGCGCTGTGCTTGAGAGCCAGGCGAACGGCTTCTCTATATAAAACCGAGGGAAAGAAAGGCCGGTGCCGGAGACGCCTCTCAGCTCAGCTCTTGTTCCTGCGTCTAGTAACGTTGCCCCGGTGTGCTTGCAGGCCGAGAGCCAACCACCTTAGTCGAGGAAAACACACTGTAGAAATTCCCGACTTTGGCCAGATTAGGCCTTCCTGAGGGTCTAAAGCTTTTGCTGTGTGAATGGGGGGGGGAATACTGCCAGCGATTCCAAAACCATTTAGCGAGGGAGACTGAGCCCGCGGCAGGAGGGAGAACACAACTCCCCACTTGTTTCCTGAAGCCAGGCCTGCGGCCGCCACCTTTACCATGCAACTCTCACTGCTCGCGTACCAAAGCAAGGAAACAGTAGGGTAGGGGACCGTGTTGTATAGAGCCTCACTGTTCCCGTGAATGGAAACACTTGGAGTGTGTGTGCGTCAGAGCCTGGGAGACGAGTCCCCTACGTTACTGGGCGAAAGAAACGAACTCGGGCATCCGCACCTCTCCCACCAGCTCTCAGTGGCAGAATGCTAGCACTCCTCCGGCCTGTGTGAGTGCAGGCCTAAGTTGCAGGCCCCTCCCTGGAAGGCACAACACTGTGGAGAAACCGCGCTTTACCTCCCGCCGTTGTCTAGCGGAGAGGACGCTGTATGCTGTGCGCTGTGCCTGAGAGTCCGGCAAACGGCTTCCCTATGTAAAACCGAGGGAAAGAAAGGCCGGTGCCGGAGACGCCTCTCGGCTCAGCTTTTGTTCCTGTGGTGGTACCCTTGCCCCGGTGTGCTTGCAGGCCGAGAGCCAACCTCCTAAGTCCAGGGAACCACACTGTAGAAATTCCTTACTTCGGCCAGACTAGGCCTTCCTGAGGGTGGAAACCTTTTGCTGTGTGAATGCGGGCGAGCACTGCCAGCAAGTCCAAAGCGATTTTCGGAGGGAGACTGAGGCCGCGGCAGAAGGGAGAACAGAACTCCCCACTTGTTTCCTGAAGCCAGCCCAGGGCCGCCCCCTTGGGTATTCAAGTCTCACTGCTCGCGTACCAAAACAAAGAAACAGTAGTGTAGGAGAACCGTGTTATAGATAGCCTCATTGTTGTGGGGAGTGGGAACACAGGCAGTGCCTGTGCGTAAGAGCCTGGCATACGAGTCCCCTAAGTTCCTGGGCGAGAGAAACGGTTTCGTGAAGCCACACCACTCCCACCATCTCAGTATCAGAATGCTAGCACTCCTCCGGCCTGTGTGTGTGCAGGCCTAAGTTGCAGGCCTCTCCGTGGAAGGCACAACACTGTGGACCGGCGGGAGTTAAAGCGCGGTTTCTCCACAGTGTTGTGCCTTTCAAGGAGGGGCCTTCAACTTAGGCCTGCAGGCACACATGGAGGAGGAGTGCTAGCATTCTGCCACTGAGAGCTGTTGGGAGAGGTGCGGCTGCCCGAGTTCGCTTCTCTCGCCCAGTAACGTAGGGGACTCGTCTCCCAAGCTCTCATGCACACACACTCCAAGTGTTTCCACACTCCGGAGCAGTGAGGCTCTGTACAACACGGTCTCCTACCCCACTGTTTCCTTGCGTTGGTACGCGAGCAGTGAGACTTGCATGGGTAAGGGGGCGGCCGCAGGCCTGGCTTCAGGAAACAAGTGGGGAGTTGTGTTCTCCCTTCTGCCGTGGCCTCAGTCTGCCTCAGAAAATGGTTTTGGACTCGCTGGCAGTGCTCGCCCGCATTCACACAGCAAAAGGTTTCGACTCTCAGGACGGCCTAATCTGGCCGAAGACGGGATTTTCTACAGTGTGTTTCCCTCGACTTAGGTGCTTGGCTCTCGGCCTGCAAGCACACCGGGGCAACGTTACTAGACGCAGGAACAAGAGCTGAGCCGAGAGGCGTCTCCGACACCGGCCTTCCTTTCCCTCGGTTTTCTATAAGGAATCCGTTCGCCGGGCTCATAAGCACAGCGCACAAAATACAACTTTTTCGCCGCTAGGGACCGGCGGGAACTAAAGCGCGGTTTCTCCTCAGGGTTGGGCCTTTCAAGTAGGGTCCTTCAACTTAGGCTTAGAGGCAAACATGCGGCAGGAGTGCTACCATTCTGCCACTGAGAGCTGGTGGGAGAGGTGCGGCTACCGAGTTCGTTTCTCTCGCCCTATAACGTAGTGGACACGTCTCCCAGGCTCGCATGCACACACACTCCAAGTGTTTCCACTCTCCGGAACACTGAGGCTCTGTACAACCCGGTACCCTACCCTACTGTTTCCGTGCGTTGTTTCGCGAGCAGTGAGTCTTGCATGGTCAAGGGGGCGGCCTCAGGCCTGACTTTAGGAAACAAGTGGGGAGTTGTGTTCTCCCTTCTGCCGCGGCCTCAGTCTCCCTCGGAAAATGGTTTTGGACTCGCTGGCAGTGCTCGCCCGCGTTCACACAGCAAAAGGCTTCCACCCTCAGGAAGGCCTAGTCCTATCGAAGTAAGGAATTTCTACAGTGTGGTTCCTACGACTTAGGAGATTGGCTCTCGGCCTGCAAGCACACTGGGGCAACGGTACTAGCCCCAGGACAAGAGCTGAGCCGAGGCGCCTCTCCGGCACCGGCCTTTCTTTCCCTCGATTTTACATAGGGAAGCCGTTCGCCGGACTCTCAAGCACAGCGCACAGCATACAGCTTCCTCTCCGCTAGGGACCGCCGTGAGCTAAAGCGCGGTTTCTCCACAGTGTTGTGCCTTCCAGGGAGGGGCCTTCAACGCAGGCCTGCACGCACACAGGCCGGAGGAGTGCTAGCATTCTGATCCTGAGAGCTGGTGGGAGAGGTGCGGCTGCACGAATCCGTTTCTCTCGCCCAGGAACTTAGGGGACTCGTATGCCAGGCTCTTACGCACAGGCACTGCCTGTGTTCCCACTCCCCACAACGATGAGGCTATCTATAACACGGTTCTCCCACAGTACGGTTTCTTTGTTTTGGTACGCGAGCAGTGAGACTTGAATACCCAAGGGGGCGGCCCTAGGCTGGCTTCAGGAAACAAGTGGGGAGTTGTGTTCTCCCTTCTGCCGCGGCCTCAGTCTGCCTCGGAAAATCGTTTTGGACTTGCTGGCAGAGCTCGCCAGGATTCACACAGCAAAAGGTTTCCACCCTCAGGAAGGCCTAGTCTGGCCGAAGTAAGGAATTTCTACAGTGTGGTTCCCTGGACTTAGGAGGTTGGCTCTCGGCCTGCAAGCACACCGGGGCAAGGGTACTACCTCAGGAACAAGAGCTGAGCCCAGAGGCGTCTCCAGCACCGGCCTTTCTTTCCCTCGGTTTTACATAGGGAAGACGTTCGCCGGACTCTCAGGCACAGCGCACAGCATACAGCGTCCTCTCCGCTAGGGAACGGCGGGAGGTAAAGTGCGGTTTCTCCACAGTGTTCTGCCTTCCAGGGAGGGGCCTGCAACTTAGGCCTGCACGCACACATGCCGAAGGAGTGCTAGCATTCTACCACTGAGAGCTGTTGGGAGACGTGCGGCTGCCCCTGTTCGTTTCACTCACCCAGTAAAGTAGGGGACTCGTCTTCCGGGCTCTCACGCACACACACTCCAAGTGTTTCCACTCTCTGGAACAGTGAGGCTCTGTACAACACGGTCCCTTACCTTACTGTTTCCTTGCGTTGGTACGTAAGCAGTGAGACTTGCATGCTCAAGGGGGCGGTCGCTGGGCTGGCTTCAGGAAAGAAGTGGGGAGTTGTGTTCTCCCTTCTACCGCAGCCTCAGGCTCCCTCGAAAATGGTTTTGGACGCGCTGGCAGTGCTCGCCCGCATTCACAGAGCAAAAGGTTTCCCCCCTCAGGAAGGCCAAATTGGCCGAAATCGGTGTTTTCTGCAGTGTGTTTCCACCGAGTTAGTTGGTTGGCTCTCGGCCTGCAAGTACACCGGGGCAAGGGTACTAGCCACAGGAACAAGAGCTGAGCCGAGAGGCGTATCCGACACCGGCCTTCCATTCCCTCAGTGTTTTTTTTTAATTTTTTAATTGTTATGTTAATCACCATATATTACATCATTAGTTTTTGGTGCAGTGTTCCATGATTCATTGTTTGTTCATAACACCCAGTGCTCCATGCAGAACGTGCCCTCCTCAATACCCATCACCAGGCTAACACATGCCCCTACCACCCTCCCCTATCGAACCCTCAGTTTGTTTTTCAGAGTCCATCATCTCTCATGGTTCGTCTCCCCTCTGACATACTCCCCTTCCCTTCCTCTCCTGTTATCTTCTTCTTTTTCTTTCTTCTTAAAATATGTTGCGTTATTTGATTCAGAAGTACAGATCTGTGATTCAACAGTCTTGCACAATTCAGAGCGCTCACCGTAGCACATACCCTCCCCAATGTCTATCACCGAGCCACCCCATCTCTCCCACCCCCAACCACTCCAGTAACACTCAGTTTGTTTCCTGAGATTAAGAATTCCTCATATCAGTGACGTCATGCGATACGTGTCTTTCTCTGCTTGACTTATTTCACTCAACATAACACCCTCCAGTTCCATCCACGTCGTTGCAAATGGGAAGATCTCATTCCTTTGACGGCTGCATAATATTCCATTGTGAATATATACCACATCTTCTTTATCCGTTCATCTGTCGCTGGACATCTTGGCTCTTTCCACAGTTTGGCTATTGTGGACATTGCTGCTATAAACACTGGGGTACACGTACCCCTTCCGGTCCCTACATTTGTAACGTTCGGGTAAATACCCTGTAGTGCAATTGCTGGCTCGAACAGTAGCTCTAATTTCAACCGTTTGAGGAACCTCGATACTGTTTTCCAGAGAGGTTGCAGCAGCTTGCATTCCCACCAAATGTGTAGGAGGGTTCCCCTTTCTCCACATCCCCGCCATCTGTCGTTCCCTGACTTGTTAATTTTAGCCTTTCTGACGGGTGTGAGGTGGTATCTCATTGAGGTTTTGATTTGGATTTCCCTGATGTCGAGCGATGTTGAGCACTTTTTCATCTGCCTGTTGGCCATTTGGAGGTCTTCTTTAGAAAAATGTCTGTTCATGTCTTCGGCCCATTTCTTGATTGGATTATTTGTTCTTTGGGTGTTGAGTTTGATAAGTTCTTTATAGATTTTGGATTCTACCCCTTTATCTGATATGTCATTTGTAAATATTCTCTCCCATTCTTTCGGTTGTCTTTTGGTTTTGTGGAGTGTTTCTTTTGCTGTGCAAAAGCTTTTTTTATTGTTATGTTAATCACCATATATTACATCATTAGTTTTTGGTGCAGTGTTCCACGATTCATTGTTTGTTCCTAACACCCAGTGCTCCATGCAGAACGTGCCCTCCTCAATACCCATCCCCAGGCTAATCCATCCCCCTCCCCCCCTCCCCTCTAGAACCCTCACTTTGTTTTTCAGACTCCATCATCTCTCATGGTTCGTCTCCCCCTCTGGCATATTCCCCTTCTCTTCCTCTCCTGTTATCTTCTTCTTTTTCTTTCTTCTAAAAATATGTTGCGTTATTTGATTCAGATGTATAGATCTGGGATTCAACAGTCTTGCACAATTCACAGCGCTCACTGTAGCACATACCCTCCCCAATGTCTATCACCCAGCCATCCCATCCCTCCCACCCCCAACCACTCTAGTCACTCAGTTTGTTTCCTGAGATTAAAAATTCCTCATATCAGTGAGCTCATGCGATACGTGTCTTTCTCTGATTGACTCATTTCACTCAACATAACACCCTTCAGTTCCATCCACTTCGTTGAAAATGGCAAGATCTCATTCATTTTGACAGCTGCATAATATTCCATTGTGTATATATACCACCTCTTCTTTATCCATTCATCTGTCGATGGACATCTTGGCTCTTTCCACAGTTTGGCTATTGTGGACATTGCTGCTATAAACTTTGGGGTACACGTACCCCTTCGGGTCCCTAGATTTGTATCTTTGTGTTAAATAACCAGTAGTCAATTGCTGGATCGAACGGTGGCACTATTTTCAACTGTTTGAGGATCCTCAATAGTGTTTTCCAGAGTGGTTGCACCAGCTTGCCTTCCCACCAACAGTGGAGGAGGGTTCCCCTTTCTCCACATGCCCGCCAACATCTGTCATTCCCTGACTTGATAATTTTATCCATTCTGACGGGTGTGATGTGGTATCTCATTGAGGTTTTGATTTGGATTTCCCTGATACCGAGCTATGTTGAGCACTTTTTCATGTGCCTGTTGGCCATGTGGATGTCTTCTTTGAAAAAATATCTGTTCATGTCTTCTGCCAATTTCTTCATTGGATTATGTGTTCTTTGGGTGTTGAGTTTGATAAGTTCTTTATCGATTTTGGATACAAGCCCTTTATCTGATACGTCATTTGCACATATTTTCTCCCATTCTCTCGGTTGTCTTTTGGTTTTGTGGACTGTTTCTTTTGCTGTGCAAAATCTTTTTTTTTTTTTATTTTTTTATTGATATGTGAATCACCATATATTACATCATTAGTTTTTGGTGCACTGTTCCATGATTAATTGTTTGTTCATAACACCCACTGCTCCATGCAGAACGTGCCCTCCTCAATACCCATCACCAGGCTAACCGATCCCTCTAACCCCCTCCCCTCTAGAACCCTCAGTTTGTTTTTCAGATTCCATCATTTCTCATGGTTCGTCTCCCCGTCTGACATACACCCCCTCTCTTCATCTCCTGTTATCTACTTCTTTTTTTCTATTTTCTTAAAATATGTTGCGTTATTTGATTCAGAAGTACAGATCTGTGATTCAACAGTCTTGCACAATTCACAGCGCTCACCGTGGCACATACCCTCCCCAATGTCTATCACCCAGCCACCCCATCACTCCCAGCCCCAACCACTCCATTCAAACAGTTTCTTTCCTGAGATTAAAAATTCCTCATATCAGTGAGGTCATGCGATAGGTGTCTTTCTCTGATTGACTTATTTCACTCTACATAACACCCTCCAGTTCCATCCGCGTCGTTGCAAATGGCAAGATCTCATTCCTTTTGACGGCTGCATAATATTCCATTGTGTATATACACCACTTCTTCTTTATCCGTTCATCTGTCGATGGACATCTTCGCTCTTTCCACAATTTACCTATTTTGGACATTGCTGCTATAAACATTGGGGTACACGTACCCGTTCGGGTCCCTACATTTGTATCTTTGTGGTAAATACCCAGTAGTGCAATTGCTGGATCGAACGGTAGCTCTAATTTCAACTGTTTGAGGATCCTCCATAGTGTTTTCCAGAGTGGTTGCACCAGCTTGCCTTCCCACCAACAGTGGAGGAGGGTTCCCCTTTATCCACATGCCCGCAAACATCTGGCGTTCCCTGACTTGTTAGTTTTAGCCATTCTGACGGGTGTGATATGGTATCTCATTGAGGTTTTGATTTGGATTTCCCTGTTGCCGAGCTATGTTGAGCACTTTTTCATGTGCCTGTTGGCGATTTGGATATCTTCTTTGGAAAAATGTCTGTTCATGTCTTCGGCCCATTTCTTGATTGGATTATTTGTTCTTTTGGTGTTGAGTTTGATAAGTTCTTTAGAGATTTGGATATTAGCCCTTTATCTGTTATGTCATTTGCACATATTTTCTCCCATTCTGTCGGTTGTCTTTTGGTTTTCTGGACTGTTATTTTTGCTGTGCAAAAGCTTTTTTTTATTGTTATGTTAATCACCATATATTACATCATTAGTTTTTGGTTCAGTGTTCCATGATTCATTGTTTGTTCATAACACCCAGTGCTCCATGCAGAACGTGTCCTCCTCAATACCCATCACCAGTCTAACCCAAACCCTTACCCCCCCTCCCCTCTAGACCCCTCACTTTCTTTTTCAGAGTGCATCATCTCTCATGGTTCGTCTCCCCCTCTGTGATACTCCCCTTCAGTTCCTCTACTGTTATCTTCTTCTTTTTATCTTTTCTTAAAATATGTTGCGTTATTTGTTTCAGAAGTACAGATCTGTGATTCAACAGTGTGCACAATTCACAGCACTCACCGTAACACATAACTTCCCCAATGTCTATCACCCAGCAACCCCATCCGTCCCACCCCCAACCACTCCAGTAACACTCAGTTTGTTTCCTAAGATTAAGAATTCCTCATATCAGTGAGGTCATGCGATACGTGTCTTTCTCTGATTGACTCATTTCACTCAACATAACACCCTCCAGTTCCATCCACGTCGTTCCAAATGGCAAGATCTCATTCCTTTTGACGGCTGCATAATATTCCCTTGTGTATATATACCACTTCTTCTTTATCCATTCATCTGTCTATGGACATCTTGGCTCTTTCCACAGTTTGGCTATTTTGGACATTGCTGCTATAAATTTGGGGTACACGTACCCCTTCGGGTCCCTACATTTGTATCTTTGTGGTAAATACCCTTTAGTGCAATTGCTGGATCGAACGGTAGCTCTAATTTCAACTGTTTGAGGAACCTCCATACTGTTTTCCAGAGTGCTTACACCAGCTTGCCTTCCCACCAACAGTGTAGGAGGGTTCCCCTTTCTCCACATCCCCGCCAACATCTGTCGTTCCCTGACTTGTTAATTTTAGCCATTCTGACGGGTGTGAGGTGGTATCTCATTGAGGTTTTGATTTGGATTTCCCTGATACCGAGCTATGTTGAGCACTTTTTCATGTGCCTGTTGGCCATTTGGATGTCTTCTTTGAAAAAATGTCTGTTCATGTCTTCTGCCAATTTCTTCATTGGATTATGTGTTCTTTGGGTGTTGAGTTTGATAAGTTCTTTATGGATTTTGGAGACTAGCCCTTTATCTGATATGACATTTGTAAATATTTTCTCCCATTTTGTCGGTTGTCTTTTGGTTTTGTGGACTGTTTCTTTTGCTGTGAAAAGCTTTCTTTATTGTTATGTTAATCACCATATATTACATCGTTCGTTTTTGGTGCAGTGTTCCATGATTCATTGTTTGTTCATAACACCCAGTGCTCTATGCAGAACGTGCCCTCCTCTATACCCATCACCAGGCTAACCCAAACCCCTACCCCCCTCCCCTCTAGAACCCTCACTTTCTTTTTCAGAGTGCATCATCTCTCATGGTTCGTCTCCCCCTCTGTGATACTCCCCTTCAGTTCCTCTACTGTTATCTTCTTCTTTATCTTTTTTCTTAAATATATTGCGTTATTTGTTTCAGAAGTACAGATCTGTGATTCAACAGTGTGCACAATTCACAGCGCTCACCGTAGCACATACCCTCCCCAATGTCTCTCACCAAGCCACCCCATTCCTCACACCCACAACCACTCCAGTAACACTCTGTATCCGGAGATTAAGAATTCCTCATATCAGTGAGGTCATGCGATACGTGTCTTTCTCTGATTGACTCATTTCACTCAACATAACACCCTCCAGTTCCATCCACGTCGTTGCAAATGGCAAGATCTCATTCATTTTGACGGCTGCATAATATTCCATTGTGTTTATATACCACCTCTTCTTTATCCATTCATCTGTCGAAGGACATCTTGGCTCTTTCCAAAGTTTGGCTATTGTGGACATTGCTGCTATAAACTTTGGGGTACACGTACCCCTTCGGGTCCCTACATTTGTATCTTTGTGGTAAATACCCTGTAGTACAATTGCTGGATCGAACGGTAGCTCTAATTTCAGCTGTTTGAGGAACCTCCATACTGTTTTCCAGAGTGGTTACACCAGCTTGCATTCCCACCAACAGTTTAGGAGGTTTCCCCTTTCTCCACAAGCCCGCCAACATCTGTCGTTCCCTGACTTGTTAATTTTAGCCATTCTGACGGGTGTGATATGGCATCTCATTGAGGTTTTGATTTGGATTTCCCTGATGCCGAGCGATGTTCAGCACTTTTTCATGTGCCTGTTGGTGATTTGGATATCTTCTTTGAAAAAATGTCTGTTCACGTCTTCCGCCCATTTCTTGACTGGATTATTTGTTCTTTGGGTGTTTAGTTTGATAAGTTCTTTATAGATTTTGGATACTAGCCCTTTATCTGTTATGTCATTTGCACATATTTTCTCCCATTCTGTCGGTTGTCTTTTGGTTTTGTGGACTGTTTCTTTTGCTGTACAAAAGCTTTTTTTTATTGTTATGTTAATCACCATATATTACATCATTAGTTTTTCGTGCAGTGTTCCATGATTCATTGTTTGTTCATAACACCCAGTGCTCCATGCAGAACGTGCCCTCCTCAATACCCATCACCAGGCTAACCCAGACCCCTACCGCCCTCCCCTCTAGAACCCTCACTTTGTTTTTCAGAGTCCATCATCTGTCATGGTTCGTCTCCCCCTCTGACATACTCCCCTTCTCTTCCTCTCCTGTTATCTTCTTCTTTTTCTCTTTCTTAAAATATGTTGCTTTATTTGTTTCAGAAGTACAGATCTGTGATTCAACAGTCTTGCACAATTCACAGCGCTCACCGTAGCACATACCCTCCCCAATGTCTATCACCCAGCCATCCCATTCCTCCCACCCCCAACCACTCTAGTCACTCAGTTTGTTTCCTGAGATTAAAAATTCCTCATATCAGTGAGCTCATGCGATACGTGTCCTTCTCTGATTGACTCATTTCACTCAACATAACACCCTTCAGTTCCATCCACTTCGTTGCAAAAGGCAAGATCTCATTCCTTTTGACAGCTGCATAATATTCCATTGTGCATATATACCACCTCTTCTTTATCCATTCATCTGTCGATGGACATCTTGGCTCTTTCCACAGTTTGGTTATTGTCGATATTGCCGCTATAAACATTGGGATGCACGTACCCCTTCGGGTCCCTACATTTTTATCTTGTGGTAAATACCCAGTAGTGAAGTTGATGGATCGAACGGTAGCTCTGATATCAACTGTTTGAGGAACCTCCATATTGTTTCCAGAGTGGTTGCACCAGCTTGCATTCCCACCAACAGTGGAGGAGGGTTCCCCTTTCTCCACATCCCCGCCAACATCTGTCGTTACCTGACTTGTTAATTTTAGCCATTCTGACGGGTATGAGGTGGTATCTCATTGAGGTTTTGATTTGGATTTCCCTGATACCGAGCGATGTTGAGCACTTTTTCATGTCCCTGTTGGCCATTTGGATGTCTTTGGAAAAATGTCTGTTCATGTCTTCGGCCCATTTCTTGATTGGATTATATGTTCTTTGGGTGTTGAGTTTGATAAGTTCATTATAGATTTTGGATACTAGCCCTTTATCTGATATGTCATCTGGCAATATTTTCTCCCATTCTGTCGGGTGACTTTTGGTTTTGTGGACTGTTTCTTTAGCTGTCCAAAAGCTTTTTTTTAAATTTTTTATTGTTATGTTAATCACCATATATTACATCATTAGTTTTTCGTGCAGTGTTCCATGATTCATTGTTTGTTCATAACACCCAGTGCTCCATGCAGGACGTACCCTCCTCAAAACCCACAACGAGGCTAACCCAAACCCCTACCGCCCTCCCCTCTAGAACCCTCATTGTGTTTTTCAAAGTCCATCATCTGTCATGGTTCGTCTCCCCCTCTGACATACTCCCCTTCTCTTCCTCTCCTGTTATCTTCTTCTTTTTCTTTTTCTTAAAATATGTTGCGTTATTTGTTTCAGAAATACAGATCTGTGATTCAACAGTCCTGCACAATTCAGAGCGCTCACTGTAGCACAAACGCTCCCCAATGTCTATCACCCAGCCACCCCATCCCTCCCACCCACAACCACTCCAGTAACACTCAGTATGTTTCCTGAGATTAAGAATTCCTCATATCAGTGAGGTCATGCGATACGTGTCTTTCTCTGATTGACTTATTTCACTCAACATAACACCCTCCAGTTCCATCCACGTC
Source organism: Eumetopias jubatus (assembly GCF_037043125.1). Taxonomy (NCBI): domain Eukaryota; kingdom Metazoa; phylum Chordata; class Mammalia; order Carnivora; family Otariidae; genus Eumetopias; species Eumetopias jubatus. The sequence continues at coordinate 166,884 of NW_028274932.1, read as the reverse complement.
TTTGCAAATGGCAACATCTCATTCCTTTTGAAGGCTGCATAATATTCCATTGTGTATATATACCACCTCTTCTTTATCCATTCATCTGTCGATGGACATCTTGGCTCTTTCCAGAGTTTGGCTATTGTGGACATTGCTGCTATAAACTTTGGGGTACACGTACACCTTCGGATCCCTACATTTGTATCTTTGTGGTAAATACCCAGTACTGCAATTGCTGGATCGAACGGTAGCTCTAATTTCAACTGTTTGAAGAACCTCCATACTCTTTTCCAGAGTGGTTGCACCAGCTTGCATTCCCACCAAAAGTGTAGGAGGGTTCCCCTTTCTCCACAACCACGCCAACATCTGTCGTTCCCTGACTTGTTAATTTTAGCCATTCTGACGGGTGTGAGGTGGTATCTCATTGAGGTTTGTTTTGGATTTCCCTGATGCCGAGCGTTGTTGAGCACTTTTTCATGTGCCTGTTGGCCATTTGGATGTCTTCTTTGGAAAAATGTCTGTTCATTTCTTCGGCCCATTTCTTGATTGGATTATTTGTTCTTTGAGTGTTCAGTTTGATAAGTTCTTTATAGATTTGGGATACTAGCCCTTTATCTGATATGTCATTTGCCAATATTTTCTCCCATTCTGTCGGTTGTCTTTTGGGTATGTGGAGTGTTTCTCTTGCTGTGCAAAAGCTTTTTTCTTAATTGTTATGTTAATCATAACATAACAATGATATATTACATCATTCGTTTTTGGTGCAGTCTTCCATGATTCATTGTTTGTTCATAACACCCAGTGCTCCATGCAGAAAGTGCCCTCCTCAATATCCATCACCAGGGTAACCCATCCACCTACCCCCCTCTCCTCTAGAACCCTCAGTTTGTTTTTCAGAGTCCATCATCTCTCATGGTTCGTCTCCCCCTTTGAAATACTCCCCTTCTCTTCCTCTCCTGTTATCTTCTTCTTTTATTTTTCTTAAAATATGTTGCGTTATTTGTTTCAGAAGTACAGATCTGTGATTCAACAATCTTGCACAATTCACAGCGCTCACCATAGCACATACTCTCCCCAATGTCTATCACCCAGCCACCCCATCCCTCACACCCCAACCATTCCAGTATCAATGAATAATGGAACACTGCACCAAAAACTAATGATGTAATAATATAGTGATTAACATAATATTAAAAAATTAAAAAAAGCTTTTGCACAGCAAAAGAAACAGTCCACAACCCCAAAAGACAACCGACAGAATGGGAGGAAATATTTACAAATGACATATCAGATAAAGGGCTAGTATACAAAATCTATAAAGAACTTATCAAACTCAACACCCAAAGATCAAATAACCCAATCAAGAAATGGGCAGAAGACATGAGGAGACATTTTTCCAAATAAGACATCCAAATGGCCAACAGGCACATGAAAAAGTGCTCAACATCGCTCGGCATCAGGGAAATCCAAATCAAAACCTCAATGAGATGCCATATCACACCCGTCAGAATGGCTAAAATTAACAAGTCAGGGAACGACAGATGTTGGCGGGCATGTGGAGAAAGGGGAAACCTCCTACACTGTTGGAGGGAATGCAAGCTGGTGCAACCACTCTGGAAAACAGTATGGAGGTTCCTCAAACAGTTGAAATTAGAGCTATCGTTTGATCCAGCAATTGCAGTACTGGGTATTTACCCCAAAGATACAAATGTAGGGACCTGAAGGGGTACGTGTACACCAATGTTTATAGCAGCAATGTCCACAATAGCCAAACTGTGGAAAGAGCCAAGATGTCCATCGACAGATGAATGGATAAAGAAGTGGTGGTATATATACACAATGGAATATTATGCAGCCGTCAAAAGGAATGAGATCTTGCCATTGGCAGCGACGTGGATGGAACTGGAGGGTGTTATGTTGAGTGAAATATGTCAATCAGAGAAAGACATGTATCGCATGACCTCACGGATATGAGGAATTCTTAATCTCAGGAAACAAACTGAGTGTTACTGGAGTGTTTGGGGGTGTGAGGAATGGGGTGGCTGGGTGATAGACATTGGGGAGGGTATGTGCTACGGTGAGCCCTGTGAATTGTGCAAGAGTGTTGAATCACAGATCTGTACTACTGAAACAAATAACGCAACATATTTTAAGAAAAAAGAGAAAGAAGAAGGTAACAGGAAAGGAAGAGAAGGGGAGTATGTGAGAGGGAGAGAGGAACCATGACAGATGATGGACTCTGAAAAACAAACTGAGGGTTCTAGAGGGGAGGGGCGTAGGGGGATGTGTTAGCCTGGTGATGGGTATTGAGGAGGGCACATTCTGCATGGAGCACTGGGTGTTATGAAGAAACAATGAATCATGGAACACTGCAGCAAAAATTAATGATGTAATATATGGTGTTTAACATAAGAATAAGAAAATTAAAAAAAAACTGAGGGAAAGAAAGGCCGGTGGCGGAGATGCCTCTCGGCTCAGCTCTTGTTCCTGGGGCTAGTACCCTTTCCCCGGTGTACTTGCAGGCCGAGAGCCAACCAACTAAGTCGATGGAAACACGCTGCAGAAAACCCCGACTTCGGCCAGATTAGGCCTTCCTGAGTGTGGAAACCTTTTGCTGTGTGAATGCGGGCGAGCGCTGCCAGCGAGTCCAAAACCATTTTCCAGGGAGACGGATTCCGCGGCAGAAGGGAGAACACAATTCCCCACTTCTTGCCTGAAGCCAGCCCAGCGGCCGCCCCCATGAGCATGCAAGTCTCACTGCTCGCGTACCAACGCAAGGAAACAGTAAGGTAGGGGACCGTGTTGTAAAGAGCCTCACTGTTCCAGAGAGTGGAAACACTTGGAGTGTGTGTGCGTGAGAGCCTGGGAGAGGAGTCCCCTACGTTACGAGGCGAGAGAAACGAACTCGGGCATCCGCACCTCTCCCACCAGCTCTCAGTGGCAGAATGCTAGCACTCCTCCAACATGAGTGCGTGCAGGCCTATGTTTCAGGACTCTCCTTGAAAGGCCCAACACTGTGGAGAAACCGCGCTTTACCTCCCGCCGGTCCGTAGCGGAGAGGACGCTGTATGCTGTGCGCTGTGCTTGAGAGCCCGGCGAACGGCTTCCTTATGTTAAACTGAGATAAAGAAAGGCCGGTGGCGGAGACGCCTCTCGGCTCAGCTCTTGTTCCTTGGGCTGGTACCCTTGCCACGGTGTGCTCGCAGGCCGAGAGCCAAGCAACTAAGTCGAGGGAAACACACTGTAGAAAATCCCGTCTTCGGCCAGATTAGGCCTTCCTGAGGGTGGAAACCTTTTGCTGTATGAATGCGGGCGAGAACAGCCAGCGAGTCCAAAACCTATTCCAAGGGACACTGAGGTCGTGGCAGAGGGAGAACACAACTCCCCACTTGTTTCCTGAAGCCAGTCCTGCGGCCACCCCCTTGAGCATACAAGTCTCACTGCTCCCGTACCAACGCAAGGAAACAGTAGGGTAGGGGACCATGTTGCACAGAGCCTCACGGTTCCGGAGAGTGGAAACACTTGAAGTGTGTGTGCGTGAGAGTCTGGGAGAAGAGTCCCCTACTTTACTCGGCGAGAGAAACGAACTCGGGCAGCCGCACGTCTCCCACCAGCTCCCAGTGGTAGAATGCTAGCACTCCTTCAGCATGTGTGCGTGGAGGCCTAAGTTGCAGGCCCCTCCTTGAAAGGCCCAACACTGTGGAGAAACCGCGCTTTAGCTCCCGCCTGTCCCTAGCGGAGAGGACGCTGTATTCTGTGCGCTGTGCTTGAGAGCCCGGCGAAAGGCTTCCTTATGTAAAACCGAGGGAAAGAAAGGCCGGTGGCGGAGACCCCTCGTGGCTCAGCTCTTGTTCCTATGGGCTAGTACCTTGCCCCGGTGTGCTTGCAGGCCGAGAACCAACCACTTAAGTCGAGGGAAACACACTGTAGAAAACCCCGACTTCGGCCGTTTAGGCCTTCCTGAGGGTCGAAACCTTTTGCTCTGTGAATGCGGACGAGCACTGCCAGCCTGTCTAAAACCATTTTCCGAGGGAGACTGAGGCCGCGGCAGATGGGAGAACACCATTCCCCACTTGTTTCCTGAAGCCAGGCCTGCGGCCGCCCCTTAACCCTACAAGTCTCACTCACGTACTAACACAAGGAAACAGTAAGGTAGGGGACCGTGTTGTACCGAGCCTCACTGTTCCGGAGAGTGGAAACACTTGGAGTGTGTGTGCGTGAGAGCCTGGGAGACGAGTTCCCTACGTTACTGGGCTAGAGAAACGAATTCCGGCATCCGCTCCTCCCGCACCAGCTCTCAGTGGCAGAATGCTAGCACTCCTCTGGCCTGTGTGCGTGCAGGCTTAAGTTGCAGGCCCGTCCCTGGAAGGCACAACACTGTGGAGAAACCGCGCTTTAGCTCCCGCCGGTCCCTAGCGGAGAGAACGCTGTATGCTGTGCGCTGTGCTTGAGAGTCCGGCGAACGGCTTCCCTATGTAATTCGTTCCACTGGCTAGACTAGGCCGTCCTGAGGGTGGAAACCTTTTGCCTTGTGAATGCGGGCGAGCACTGCCAGCGAGTCCAAAACCATTTTCCGAGGGACACTGAGGCCGCGGCAGAAGGGAGAACACCACTCCCCAGTTGTTTTCTGACGCCAGGCCTGCGGCCGCCACCTTTACCATCCAACTCTCACTGCTCGCTTTCCAACGCAAGGAAACAGTAGGGTAGGGTAGCGTGCTGTAGAGACTCACTGTTCCGGAGAGTGGAAACACTTGGAGTGTGTGTGCATGAGAGCCTGGGAGAGGAGTCCCCTACGTTACTGGGCGAGAGAAACGAACTCGGGCATCCGCACCTCTCCCACCAGCTCTCAGTGACAGAATGCTAGCACTCCTCCAGCATGTGTGCGTGCAGGCCTATGTTTCAGGACTCTCCTTGAAAGTCCCCACACTCTGCAGAAACCGCGCTTTAGATCCCACCGTTTCCTAGCGGAGAGGACGCTGTATGCTCTGCGCTGTGCTTGAGAGCCCGGCGAACGGCTTTCCTATGTAAAACCGAGGGAAAGAAAGGCCGCAGCCGGAGACGCCTCTCGGCTCAGCTTTTGTTCCTGGGGCTAGTACCCTTGCCCCGGTGTGCTTGCAGGCCGAGAGCCAACCAAATAAGTCGAGGGAAACACAGTGTAGAAATTCCCGACCTCGGGCAGATTAGGCCTTCCTGAGGGTGGAAACCCTTTGCTGTATGAATGCGGGCCAGAACAGCCAGCGAGTCCAAAACCATTTTCCGAGGGAGACTGAGGCCGCGGCAGTGGGAGAACACAACTCCCCACTTGTTTCCTGAAGCCAGGCCAGCGGCTGCCCCCTTGAGCATGGAAGTCTCACTGCTGACGTACCAACGCATGGAAACAGTAGGGTAGGGTACCGTGCTGTAGAGCCTCACTGTTCCGGAGAGTGGAAACACTTGGAGTGTGTGTGCATGAGAGCCTGAGAGAGGAGTCCCCTATGTTAGTGGGCGAGAGAAACGAACTCTGGCAACCGCACCTCTCCCACCAGCTCTCAGTGGCAGAATGCTAGCACTCCTCCAGCATGTGTGCGTGCAGGCCTATGTTTCAGGACTCTCCTTGAAAGTCCCAACACTGTGGAGAAACCGCGGTTTAGCTCCCGCCGGTCCTTATCGGAGAGGACGCTGTATGCTGTGCGCTGTGCTTGAGAGCCTGGCGCACGGCTACCTTGTGTAAAACCGAGGTAAAGAAAGGCCGTTGGCAGAGACGACTCTCGTCTCAGCTCTTGTTCCTGGTGCTCGTACCCTTGCCACGGTGTGCTTCCAGGCCGAGAGCCAAGCAACTAAGTCGAGTGAAACACACTGTAGAAAAATCCCGTCTTCGGCCAGATTAGGCCTTCCTGAGGGTGGAAACCTTTTGCTGTATGAATGCGGGCGAGGACTGACAGCGAGACTAAAACCATTTTCCGAGGGAGACTGAGGCCGCGGCAGAAGGGAGAACACAACTCCCCACTTGTTTCCTGAAGCTAGGGCAGCGGCTGCCCCCTTGAGCATGCAAGTCCCACTGCTCGTGTACCAACGCAAGGAAACAGTAGGGTAGGGTACCCTGTTGTAGAGCCTCACTGTTCCGGAGAGTGGAAACACCTGGAGTGTGTGTGCGTGAGAGCCTAGTATACGAGTGCCCTACGTTACTGGGCGAGAGAAAGGAACTCGGGCAGCCGCACCTCTCCCACCAGCTCTCACTGGCAGAATGCTAGCACTCCTCCTCCATGTGTGCCTACAGGCCTAAGTTGAAGGCCCCTCCTTGAAAGGCACAACACTGTGGAGAAACCGCGCTTTAACTCCCGCCGGTCCCTAGCGGAGAAAATGATGAATGCTGTGCGCTGTGCTTGAGAGCCAGGCGAACGGCTTCTCTATATAAAACCGAGGGAAAGAAAGGCCGGTGCCGGAGACGCCTCTCGGCTCAGCTCTTGTTCCTGCGTCTAGTAACGTTGCCCCGGTGTGCTTGCAGGCCGAGAGCCAACCACCTTAGTCGAGGAAAACACACTGTAGAAATTCCCGACTTTGGCCAGATTAGGCCTTCCTGAGGGTCTAAAGCTTTTGCTGTGTGAATGGGGGGGGGAATACTGCCAGCGATTCCAAAACCATTTAGCGAGGGAGACTGAGCCCGCGGCAGGAGGGAGAACACAACTCCCCACTTGTTTCCTGAAGCCAGGCCTGCGGCCGCCACCTTTACCATGCAACTCTCACTGCTCGCGTACCAAAGCAAGGAAACAGTAGGGTAGGGGACCGTGTTGTATAGAGCCTCACTGTTCCCGTGAATGGAAACACTTGGAGTGTGTGTGCGTCAGAGCCTGGGAGACGAGTCCCCTACGTTACTGGGCGAAAGAAACGAACTCGGGCATCCGCACCTCTCCCACCAGCTCTCAGTGGCAGAATGCTAGCACTCCTCCGGCCTGTGTGAGTGCAGGCCTAAGTTGCAGGCCCCTCCCTGGAAGGCACAACACTGTGGAGAAACCGCGCTTTACCTCCCGCCGTTGTCTAGCGGAGAGGACGCTGTATGCTGTGCGCTGTGCCTGAGAGTCCGGCAAACGGCTTCCCTATGTAAAACCGAGGGAAAGAAAGGCCGGTGCCGGAGACGCCTCTCGGCTCAGCTTTTGTTCCTGTGGTGGTACCCTTGCCCCGGTGTGCTTGCAGGCCGAGAGCCAACCTCCTAAGTCCAGGGAACCACACTGTAGAAATTCCTTACTTCGGCCAGACTAGGCCTTCCTGAGGGTGGAAACCTTTTGCTGTGTGAATGCGGGCGAGCACTGCCAGCAAGTCCAAAGCGATTTTCGGAGGGAGACTGAGGCCGCGGCAGAAGGGAGAACAGAACTCCCCACTTGTTTCCTGAAGCCAGCCCAGGGCCGCCCCCTTGGGTATTCAAGTCTCACTGCTCGCGTACCAAAACAAAGAAACAGTAGTGTAGGAGAACCGTGTTATAGATAGCCTCATTGTTGTGGGGAGTGGGAACACAGGCAGTGCCTGTGCGTAAGAGCCTGGCATACGAGTCCCCTAAGTTCCTGGGCGAGAGAAACGGTTTCGTGAAGCCACACCACTCCCACCATCTCAGTATCAGAATGCTAGCACTCCTCCGGCCTGTGTGTGTGCAGGCCTAAGTTGCAGGCCTCTCCGTGGAAGGCACAACACTGTGGACCGGCGGGAGTTAAAGCGCGGTTTCTCCACAGTGTTGTGCCTTTCAAGGAGGGGCCTTCAACTTAGGCCTGCAGGCACACATGGAGGAGGAGTGCTAGCATTCTGCCACTGAGAGCTGGTGGGAGAGGTGCGGCTGCCCGAGTTCGCTTCTCTCGCCCAGTAACGTAGGGGACTCGTCTCCCAAGCTCTCATGCACACACACTCCAAGTGTTTCCACACTCCGGAGCAGTGAGGCTCTGTACAACACGGTCTCCTACCCCACTGTTTCCTTGCGTTGGTACGCGAGCAGTGAGACTTGCATGGGTAAGGGGGCGGCCGCAGGCCTGGCTTCAGGAAACAAGTGGGGAGTTGTGTTCTCCCTTCTGCCGTGGCCTCAGTCTGCCTCAGAAAATGGTTTTGGACTCGCTGGCAGTGCTCGCCCGCATTCACACAGCAAAAGGTTTCGACTCTCAGGACGGCCTAATCTGGCCGAAGACGGGATTTTCTACAGTGTGTTTCCCTCGACTTAGGTGCTTGGCTCTCGGCCTGCAAGCACACCGGGGCAACGTTACTAGACGCAGGAACAAGAGCTGAGCCGAGAGGCGTCTCCGACACCGGCCTTCCTTTCCCTCGGTTTTCTATAAGGAATCCGTTCGCCGGGCTCATAAGCACAGCGCACAAAATACAACTTTTTCGCCGCTAGGGACCGGCGGGAACTAAAGCGCGGTTTCTCCTCAGGGTTGGGCCTTTCAAGTAGGGTCCTTCAACTTAGGCATAGAGGCAAACATGCGGCAGGAGTGCTACCATTCTGCCACTGAGAGCTGGTGGGAGAGGTGCGGCTACCGAGTTCGTTTCTCTCGCCCTATAACGTAGTGGACACGTCTCCCAGGCTCGCATGCACACACACTCCAAGTGTTTCCACTCTCCGGAACACTGAGGCTCTGTACAACCCGGTACCCTACCCTACTGTTTCCGTGCGTTGTTTCGCGAGCAGTGAGTCTTGCATGGTCAAGGGGGCGGCCTCAGGCCTGACTTTAGGAAACAAGTGGGGAGTTGTGTTCTCCCTTCTGCCGCGGCCTCAGTCTCCCTCGGAAAATGGTTTTGGACTCGCTGGCAGTGCTCGCCCGCGTTCACACAGCAAAAGGCTTCCACCCTCAGGAAGGCCTAGTCCTATCGAAGTAAGGAATTTCTACAGTGTGGTTCCTACGACTTAGGAGATTGGCTCTCGGCCTGCAAGCACACTGGGGCAACGGTACTAGCCCCAGGACAAGAGCTGAGCCGAGGCGCCTCTCCGGCACCGGCCTTTCTTTCCCTCGATTTTACATAGGGAAGCCGTTCGCCGGACTCTCAAGCACAGCGCACAGCATACAGCTTCCTCTCCGCTAGGGACCGCCGTGAGCTAAAGCGCGGTTTCTCCACAGTGTTGTGCCTTCCAGGGAGGGGCCTTCAACGCAGGCCTGCACGCACACAGGCCGGAGGAGTGCTAGCATTCTGATCCTGAGAGCTGGTGGGAGAGGTGCGGCTGCACGAATCCGTTTCTCTCGCCCAGGAACTTAGGGGACTCGTATGCCAGGCTCTTACGCACAGGCACTGCCTGTGTTCCCACTCCCCACAACGATGAGGCTATCTATAACACGGTTCTCCCACAGTACGGTTTCTTTGTTTTGGTACGCGAGCAGTGAGACTTGAATACCCAAGGGGGCGGCCCTAGGCTGGCTTCAGGAAACAAGTGGGGAGTTGTGTTCTCCCTTCTGCCGCGGCCTCAGTCTGCCTCGGAAAATCGTTTTGGACTTGCTGGCAGAGCTCGCCAGGATTCACACAGCAAAAGGTTTCCACCCTCAGGAAGGCCTAGTCTGGCCGAAGTAAGGAATTTCTACAGTGTGGTTCCCTGGACTTAGGAGGTTGGCTCTCGGCCTGCAAGCACACCGGGGCAAGGGTACTACCTCAGGAACAAGAGCTGAGCCCAGAGGCGTCTCCAGCACCGGCCTTTCTTTCCCTCGGTTTTACATAGGGAAGACGTTCGCCGGACTCTCAGGCACAGCGCACAGCATACAGCGTCCTCTCCGCTAGGGAACGGCGGGAGGTAAAGTGCGGTTTCTCCACAGTGTTCTGCCTTCCAGGGAGGGGCCTGCAACTTAGGCCTGCACGCACACATGCCGAAGGAGTGCTAGCATTCTACCACTGAGAGCTGTTGGGAGACGTGCGGCTGCCCCTGTTCGTTTCACTCACCCAGTAAAGTAGGGGACTCGTCTTCCGGGCTCTCACGCACACACACTCCAAGTGTTTCCACTCTCTGGAACAGTGAGGCTCTGTACAACACGGTCCCTTACCTTACTGTTTCCTTGCGTTGGTACGTAAGCAGTGAGACTTGCATGCTCAAGGGGGCGGTCGCTGGGCTGGCTTCAGGAAAGAAGTGGGGAGTTGTGTTCTCCCTTCTACCGCAGCCTCAGGCTCCCTCGAAAATGGTTTTGGACTCGCTGGCAGTGCTCGCCCGCATTCACAGAGCAAAAGGTTTCCCCCCTCAGGAAGGCCAAATTGGCCGAAATCGGTGTTTTCTGCAGTGTGTTTCCACCGAGTTAGTTGGTTGGCTCTCGGCCTGCAAGTACACCGGGGCAAGGGTACTAGCCACAGGAACAAGAGCTGAGCCGAGAGGCGTATCCGACACCGGCCTTCCATTCCCTCAGTGTTTTTTTTTAATTTTTTAATTGTTATGTTAATCACCATATATTACATCATTAGTTTTTGGTGCAGTGTTCCATGATTCATTGTTTGTTCATAACACCCAGTGCTCCATGCAGAACGTGCCCTCCTCAATACCCATCACCAGGCTAACACATGCCCCTACCACCCTCCCCTATCGAACCCTCAGTTTGTTTTTCAGAGTCCATCATCTCTCATGGTTCGTCTCCCCTCTGACATACTCCCCTTCCCTTCCTCTCCTGTTATCTTCTTCTTTTTCTTTCTTCTTAAAATATGTTGCGTTATTTGATTCAGAAGGACAGATCTGTGATTCAACAGTCTTGCACAATTCAGAGCGCTCACCGTAGCACATACCCTCCCCAATGTCTATCACCGAGCCACCCCATCTCTCCCACCCCCAACCACTCCAGTAACACTCAGTTTGTTTCCTGAGATTAAGAATTCCTCATATCAGTGACGTCATGCGATACGTGTCTTTCTCTGCTTGACTTATTTCACTCAACATAACACCCTCCAGTTCCATCCACGTCGTTGCAAATGGGAAGATCTCATTCCTTTGACGGCTGCATAATATTCCATTGTGAATATATACCACATCTTCTTTATCCGTTCATCTGTCGCTGGACATCTTGGCTCTTTCCACAGTTTGGCTATTGTGGACATTGCTGCTATAAACACTGGGGTACACGTACCCCTTCCGGTCCCTACATTTGTAACGTTCGGGTAAATACCCTGTAGTGCAATTGCTGGCTCGAACAGTAGCTCTAATTTCAACCGTTTGAGGAACCTCGATACTGTTTTCCAGAGAGGTTGCAGCAGCTTGCATTCCCACCAAATGTGTAGGAGGGTTCCCCTTTCTCCACATCCCCGCCATCTGTCGTTCCCTGACTTGTTAATTTTAGCCTTTCTGACGGGTGTGAGGTGGTATCTCATTGAGGTTTTGATTTGGATTTCCCTGATGTCGAGCGATGTTGAGCACTTTTTCATCTGCCTGTTGGCCATTTGGAGGTCTTCTTTAGAAAAATGTCTGTTCATGTCTTCGGCCCATTTCTTGATTGGATTATTTGTTCTTTGGGTGTTGAGTTTGATAAGTTCTTTATAGATTTTGGATTCTACCCCTTTATCTGATATGTCATTTGTAAATATTCTCTCCCATTCTTTCGGTTGTCTTTTGGTTTTGTGGAGTGTTTCTTTTGCTGTGCAAAAGCTTTTTTTATTGTTATGTTAATCACCATATATTACATCATTAGTTTTTGGTGCAGTGTTCCACGATTCATTGTTTGTTCCTAACACCCAGTGCTCCATGCAGAACGTGCCCTCCTCAATACCCATCCCCAGGCTAATCCATCCCCCGACCCCCCTCCCCTCTAGAACCCTCACTTTGTTTTTCAGAGTCCATCATCTCTCATGGTTCGTCTCCCCCTCTGGCATATTCCCCTTCTCTTCCTCTCCTGTTATCTTCTTCTTTTTCTTTCTTCTAAAAATATGTTGCGTTATTTGATTCAGAAGTATAGATCTGGGATTCAACAGTCTTGCACAATTCACAGCGCTCACTGTAGCACATACCCTCCCCAATGTCTATCACCCAGCCATCCCATCCCTCCCACCCCCAACCACTCTAGTCACTCAGTTTGTTTCCTGAGATTAAAAATTCCTCATATCAGTGAGCTCATGCGATACGTGTCTTTCTCTGATTGACTCATTTCACTCAACATAACACCCTTCAGTTCCATCCACTTCGTTGAAAATGGCAAGATCTCATTCATTTTGACAGCTGCATAATATTCCATTGTGTATATATACCACCTCTTCTTTATCCATTCATCTGTCGATGGACATCTTGGCTCTTTCCACAGTTTGGCTATTGTGGACATTGCTGCTATAAACTTTGGGGTACACGTACCCCTTCGGGTCCCTAGATTTGTATCTTTGTGTTAAATAACCAGTAGTCAATTGCTGGATCGAACGGTGGCACTATTTTCAACTGTTTGAGGATCCTCAATAGTGTTTTCCAGAGTGGTTGCACCAGCTTGCCTTCCCACCAACAGTGGAGGAGGGTTCCCCTTTCTCCACATGCCCGCCAACATCTGTCGTTCCCTGACTTGATAATTTTATCCATTCTGACGGGTGTGATGTGGTATCTCATTGAGGTTTTGATTTGGATTTCCCTGATACCGAGCTATGTTGAGCACTTTTTCATGTGCCTGTTGGCCATGTGGATGTCTTCTTTGAAAAAATATCTGTTCATGTCTTCTGCCAATTTCTTCATTGGATTATGTGTTCTTTGGGTGTTGAGTTTGATAAGTTCTTTATCGATTTTGGATACAAGCCCTTTATCTGATACGTCATTTGCACATATTTTCTCCCATTCTCTCGGTTGTCTTTTGGTTTTGTGGACTGTTTCTTTTGCTGTGCAAAATCTTTTTTTTTTTTATTTTTTTATTGATATGTGAATCACCATATATTACATCATTAGTTTTTGGTGCACTGTTCCATGATTAATTGTTTGTTCATAACACCCACTGCTCCATGCAGAACGTGCCCTCCTCAATACCCATCACCAGGCTAACCGATCCCTCTAACCCCCTCCCCTCTAGAACCCTCAGTTTGTTTTTCAGATTCCATCATTTCTCATGGTTCGTCTCCCCGTCTGACATACACCCCCTCTCTTCATCTCCTGTTATCTACTTCTTTTTTTCTATTTTCTTAAAATATGTTGCGTTATTTGATTCAGAAGTACAGATCTGTGATTCAACAGTCTTGCACAATTCACAGCGCTCACCGTGGCACATACCCTCCCCAATGTCTATCACCCAGCCACCCCATCACTCCCAGCCCCAACCACTCCATTCAAACAGTTTCTTTCCTGAGATTAAAAATTCCTCATATCAGTGAGGTCATGCGATAGGTGTCTTTCTCTGATTGACTTATTTCACTCTACATAACACCCTCCAGTTCCATCCGCGTCGTTGCAAATGGCAAGATCTCATTCCTTTTGACGGCTGCATAATATTCCATTGTGTATATATACCACTTCTTCTTTATCCGTTCATCTGTCGATGGACATCTTCGCTCTTTCCACAATTTACCTATTTTGGACATTGCTGCTATAAACATTGGGGTACACGTACCCGTTCGGGTCCCTACATTTGTATCTTTGTGGTCAATACCCAGTAGTGCAATTGCTGGATCGAACGGTAGCTCTAATTTCAACTGTTTGAGGATCCTCCATAGTGTTTTCCAGAGTGGTTGCACCAGCTTGCCTTCCCACCAACAGTGGAGGAGGGTTCCCCTTTATCCACATGCCCGCAAACATCTGGCGTTCCCTGACTTGTTAGTTTTAGCCATTCTGACGGGTGTGATATGGTATCTCATTGAGGATTTGATTTGGATTTCCCTGTTGCCGAGCTATGTTGAGCACTTTTTCATGTGCCTGTTGGCGATTTGGATATCTTCTTTGGAAAAATGTCTGTTCATGTCTTCGGCCCATTTCTTCATTGGATTATTTGTTCTTTTGGTGTTGAGTTTGATAAGTTCTTTAGAGATTTGGATATTAGCCCTTTATCTGTTATGTCATTTGCACATATTTTCTCCCATTCTGTCGGTTGTCTTTTGCTTTTCTGGACTGTTATTTTTGCTGTGCAAAAGCTTTTTTTTATTGTTATGTTAATCACCATATATTACATCATTAGTTTTTGGTTCAGTGTTCCATGATTCATTGTTTGTTCATTACACCCAGTGCTCTATGCAGAACGTGTCCTCCTCAATACCCATCACCAGTCTAACCCAAACCCTTACCCCCCCTCCCCTCTAGACCCCTCACTTTCTTTTTCAGAGTGCATCATCTCTCATGGTTCGTCTCCCCCTCTGTGATACTCCCCTTCAGTTCCTCTACTGTTATCTTCTTCTTTTTATCTTTTCTTAAAATATGTTGCGTTATTTGTTTCAGAAGTACAGATCTGTGATTCAACAGTGTGCACAATTCACAGCACTCACCGTAACACATAACTTCCCCAATGTCTATCACCCAGCAACCCCATCCGTCCCACCCCCAACCACTCCAGTAACACTCAGTTTGTTTCCTAAGATTAAGAATTCCTCATATCAGTGAGGTCATGCGATACGTGTCTTTCTCTGATTGACTCATTTCACTCAACATAACACCCTCCAGTTCCATCCACGTCGTTCCCAATGGCAAGATCTCATTCCTTTTGACGGCTGCATAATATTCCCTTGTGTATATATACCACTTCTTCTTTATCCATTCATCTGTCTATGGACATCTTGGCTCTTTCCACAGTTTGGCTATTTTGGACATTGCTGCTATAAATTTGGGGTACACGTACCCCTTCGGGTCCCTACATTTGTATCTTTGTGGTAAATACCCTTTAGTGCAATTGCTGGATCGAACGGTAGCTCTAATTTCAACTGTTTGAGGAACCTCCATACTGTTTTCCAGAGTGCTTACACCAGCTTGCCTTCCCACCAACAGTGTAGGAGGGTTCCCCTTTCTCCACATCCCCGCCAACATCTGTCGTTCCCTGACTTGTTAGTTTTAGCCATTCTGACGGGTGTGAGGTGGTATCTCATTGAGGTTTTGATTTGGATTTCCCTGATACCGAGCTATGTTGAGCACTTTTTCATGTGCCTGTTGGCCATTTGGATGTCTTCTTTGAAAAAATGTCTGTTCATGTCTTCTGCCAATTTCTTCATTGGATTATGTGTTCTTTGGGTGTTGAGTTTGATAAGTTCTTTATGGATTTTGGAGACTAGCCCTTTATCTGATATGACATTTGTAAATATTTTCTCCCATTTTGTCGGTTGTCTTTTGGTTTTGTGGACTGTTTCTTTTGCTGTGAAAAGCTTTCTTTATTGTTATGTTAATCACCATATATTACATCGTTCGTTTTTGGTGCAGTGTTCCATGATTCATTGTTTGTTCATAACACCCAGTGCTCTATGCAGAACGTGCCCTCCTCTATACCCATCACCAGGCTAACCCAAACCCCTACCCCCCTCCCCTCTAGAACCCTCACTTTCTTTTTCAGAGTGCATCATCTCTCATGGTTCGTCTCCCCCTCTGTGATACTCCCCTTCAGTTCCTCTACTGTTATCTTCTTCTTTATCTTTTTTCGTAAATATATTGCGTTATTTGTTTCAGAAGTACAGATCTGTGATTCAACAGTGTGCACAATTCACAGCGCTCACCGTAGCACATACCCTCCCCAATGTCTCTCACCAAGCCACCCCATTCCTCACACCCACAACCACTCCAGTAACACTCTGTATCCGGAGATTAAGAATTCCTCATATCAGTGAGGTCATGCGATACGTGTCTTTCTCTGATTGACTCATTTCACTCAACATAACACCCTCCAGTTCCATCCACGTCGTTGCAAATGGCAAGATCTCATTCATTTTGACGGCTGCATAATATTCCATTGTGTTTATATACCACCTCTTCTTTATCCATTCATCTGTCGAAGGACATCTTGGCTCTTTCCAAAGTTTGGCTATTGTGGACATTGCTGCTATAAACTTTGGGGTACACGTACCCCTTCGGGTCCCTACATTTGTATCTTTGTGGTAAATACCCTGTAGTACAATTGCTGGATCGAACGGTAGCTCTAATTTCAGCTGTTTGAGGAACCTCCATACTGTTTTCCAGAGTGGTTACACCAGCTTGCATTCCCACCAACAGTTTAGGAGGTTTCCCCTTTCTCCACAAGCCCGCCAACATCTGTCGTTCCCTGACTTGTTAATTTTAGCCATTCTGACGGGTGTGATATGGCATCTCATTGAGGTTTTGATTTGGATTTCCCTGATGCCGAGCGATGTTCAGCACTTTTTCATGTGCCTGTTGGCGATTTGGATATCTTCTTTGAAAAAATGTCTGTTCACGTCTTCCGCCCATTTCTTGACTGGATTATTTGTTCTTTGGGTGTTTAGTTTGATAAGTTCTTTATAGATTTTGGATACTAGCCCTTTATCTGTTATGTCATTTGCACATATTTTCTCCCATTCTGTCGGTTGTCTTTTGGTTTTGTGGACTGTTTCTTTTGCTGTACAAAAGCTTTTTTTTATTGTTATGTTAATCACCATATATTACATCATTAGTTTTTCGTGCAGTGTTCCATGATTCATTGTTTGTTCATAACACCCAGTGCTCCATGCAGAACGTGCCCTCCTCAATACCCATCACCAGGCTAACCCAGACCCCTACCGCCCTCCCCTCTAGAACCCTCACTTTGTTTTTCAGAGTCCATCATCTGTCATGGTTCGTCTCCCCCTCTGACATACTCCCCTTCTCTTCCTCTCCTGTTATCTTCTTCTTTTTCTCTTTCTTAAAATATGTTGCTTTATTTGTTTCAGAAGTACAGATCTGTGATTCAACAGTCTTGCACAATTCACAGCGCTCACCGTAGCACATACCCTCCCCAATGTCTATCACCCAGCCATCCCATTCCTCCCACCCCCAACCACTCTAGTCACTCAGTTTGTTTCCTGAGATTAAAAATTCCTCATATCAGTGAGCTCATGCGATACGTGTCCTTCTCTGATTGACTCATTTCACTCAACATAACACCCTTCAGTTCCATCCACTTCGTTGCAAAAGGCAAGATCTCATTTCTTTTGACAGCTGCATAATATTCCATTGTGCATATATACCACCTCTTCTTTATCCATTCATCTGTCGATGGACATCTTGGCTCTTTCCACAGTTTGGTTATTGTCGATATTGCCGCTATAAACATTGGGATGCACGTACCCCTTCGGGTCCCTACATTTTTATCTTGTGGTAAATACCCAGTAGTGAAGTTGATGGATCGAACGGTAGCTCTGATATCAACTGTTTGAGGAACCTCCATATTGTTTCCAGAGTGGTTGCACCAGCTTGCATTCCCACCAACAGTGGAGGAGGGTTCCCCTTTCTCCACATCCCCGCCAACATCTGTCGTTACCTGACTTGTTAATTTTAGCCATTCTGACGGGTATGAGGTGGTATCTCATTGAGGTTTTGATTTGGATTTCCCTGATACCGAGCGATGTTGAGCACTTTTTCATGTCCCTGTTGGCCATTTGGATGTCTTTGGAAAAATGTCTGTTCATGTCTTCGGCCCATTTCTTGATTGGATTATATGTTCTTTGGGTGTTGAGTTTGATAAGTTCATTATAGATTTTGGATACTAGCCCTTTATCTGATATGTCATCTGGCAATATTTTCTCCCATTCTGTCGGGTGACTTTTGGTTTTGTGGACTGTTTCTTTAGCTGTCCAAAAGCTTTTTGTTAAATTTTTTATTGTTATGTTAATCACCATATATTACATCATTAGTTTTTCGTGCAGTGTTCCATGATTCATTGTTTGTTCATAACACCCAGTGCTCCATGCAGGACGTGCCCTCCTCAAAACCCACAACGAGGCTAACCCAAACCCCTACCGCCCTCCCCTCTAGAACCCTCATTGTGTTTTTCAAAGTCCATCATCTGTCATGGTTCGTCTCCCCCTCTGACATACTCCCCTTCTCTTCCTCTCCTGTTATCTTCTTCTTTTTCTTTTTCTTAAAATATGTTGCGTTATTTGTTTCAGAAATACAGATCTGTGATTCAACAGTCCTGCACAATTCAGAGCGCTCACTGTAGCACAAACGCTCCCCAATGTCTATCACCCAGCCACCCCATCCCTCCCACCCACAACCACTCCAGTAACACTCAGTATGTTTCCTGAGATTAAGAATTCCTCATATCAGTGAGGTCATGCGATACGTGTCTTTCTCTGATTGACTTATTTCACTCAACATAACACCCTCCAGTTCCATCCACGTCTTTGCAAATGGCAACATCTCATTCCTTTTGAAGGCTGCATAATATTCCATTGTGTATATATACCACCTCTTCTTTATCCATTCATCTGTCGATGGACATCTTGGCTCTTTCCAGAGTTTGGCTATTGTGGACATTGCTGCTATAAACTTTGGGGTACACGTACACCTTCGGATCCCTACATTTGTATCTTTGTGGTAAATACCCAGTACTGCAATTGCTGGATCGAACGGTAGCTCTAATTTCAACTGTTTGAAGAACCTCCATACTCTTTTCCAGAGTGGTTGCACCAGCTTGCATTCCCACCAAAAGTGTAGGAGGGTTCCCCTTTCTCCACAACCACGCCAACATCTGTCGTTCCCTGACTTGTTAATTTTAGCCATTCTGACGGGTGTGAGGTGGTATCTCATTGAGGTTTGTTTTGGATTTCCCTGATGCCGAGCGTTGTTGAGCACTTTTTCATGTGCCTGTTGGCCATTTGGATGTCTTCTTTGGAAAAATGTCTGTTCATTTCTTCGGCCCATTTCTTGATTGGATTATTTGTTCTTTGAGTGTTCAGTTTGATAAGTTCTTTATAGATTTGGGATACTAGCCCTTTATCTGATATGTCATTTGCCAATATTTTCTCCCATTCTGTCGGTTGTCTTTTGGGTATGTGGAGTGTTTCTCTTGCTGTGCAAAAGCTTTTTTCTTAATTGTTATGTTAATCATAACATAACAATGATATATTACATCATTCGTTTTTGGTGCAGTCTTCCATGATTCATTGTTTGTTCATAACACCCAGTGCTCCATGCAGAAAGTGCCCTCCTCAATATCCATCACCAGGGTAACCCATCCACCTACCCCCCTCTCCTCTAGAACCCTCAGTTTGTTTTTCAGAGTCCATCATCTCTCATGGTTCGTCTCCCCCTTTGAAATACTCCCCTTCTCTTCCTCTCCTGTTATCTTCTTCTTTTATTTTTCTTAAAATATGTTGCGTTATTTGTTTCAGAAGTACAGATCTGTGATTCAACAATCTTGCACAATTCACAGCGCTCACCATAGCACATACTCTCCCCAATGTCTATCACCCAGCCACCCCATCCCTCACACCCCAACCATTCCAGTATCAATGAATAATGGAACACTGCACCAAAAACTAATGATGTAATAATATAGTGATTAACATAATATTAAAAAATTAAAAAAAGCTTTTGCACAGCAAAAGAAACAGTCCACAACCCCAAAAGACAACCGACAGAATGGGAGGAAATATTTACAAATGACATATCAGATAAAGGGCTAGTATACAAAATCTATAAAGAACTTATCAAACTCAACACCCAAAGATCAAATAACCCAATCAAGAAATGGGCAGAAGACATGAGGAGACATTTTTCCAAATAAGACATCCAAATGGCCAACAGGCACATGAAAAAGTGCTCAACATCGCTCGGCATCAGGGAAATCCAAATCAAAACCTCAATGAGATGCCATATCACACCCGTCAGAATGGCTAAAATTAACAAGTCAGGGAACGACAGATGTTGGCGGGCATGTGGAGAAAGGGGAAACCTCCTACACTGTTGGAGGGAATGCAAGCTGGTGCAACCACTCTGGAAAACAGTATGGAGGTTCCTCAAACAGTTGAAATTAGAGCTATCGTTTGATCCAGCAATTGCAGTACTGGGTATTTACCCCAAAGATACAAATGTAGGGACCTGAAGGGGTACGTGTACACCAATGTTTATAGCAGCAATGTCCACAATAGCCAAACTGTGGAAAGAGCCAAGATGTCCATCGACAGATGAATGGATAAAGAAGTGGTGGTATATATACACAATGGAATATTATGCAGCCGTCAAAAGGAATGAGATCTTGCCATTGGCAGCGACGTGGATGGAACTGGAGGGTGTTATGTTGAGTGAAATATGTCAATCAGAGAAAGACATGTATCGCATGACCTCACGGATATGAGGAATTCTTAATCTCAGGAAACAAACTGAGTGTTACTGGAGTGTTTGGGGGTGTGAGGAATGGGGTGGCTGGGTGATAGACATTGGGGAGGGTATGTGCTACGGTGAGCCCTGTGAATTGTGCAAGAGTGTTGAATCACAGATCTGTACTACTGAAACAAATAACGCAACATATTTTAAGAAAAAAGAGAAAGAAGAAGGTAACAGGAAAGGAAGAGAAGGGGAGTATGTGAGAGGGAGAGAGGAACCATGACAGATGATGGACTCTGAAAAACAAACTGAGGGTTCTAGAGGGGAGGGGCGTAGGGGGATGTGTTAGCCTGGTGATGGGTATTGAGGAGGGCACATTCTGCATGGAGCACTGGGTGTTATGAAGAAACAATGAATCATGGAACACTGCAGCAAAAATTAATGATGTAATATATGGTGTTTAACATAAGAATAAGAAAATTTAAAAAAAACTGAGGGAAAGAAAGGCCGGTGGCGGAGATGCCTCTCGGCTCAGCTCTTGTTCCTGGGGCTAGTACCCTTTCCCCGGTGTACTTGCAGGCCGAGAGCCAACCAACTAAGTCGATGGAAACACGCTGCAGAAAACCCCGACTTCGGCCAGATTAGGCCTTCCTGAGTGTGGAAACCTTTTGCTGTGTGAATGCGGGCGAGCGCTGCCAGCGAGTCCAAAACCATTTTCCAGGGAGACGGATTCCGCGGCAGAAGGGAGAACACAATTCCCCACTTCTTTCCTGAAGCCAGCCCAGCGGCCGCCCCCATGAGCATGCAAGTCTCACTGCTCGCGTACCAACGCAAGGAAACAGTAAGGTAGGGGACCGTGTTGTAAAGAGCCTCACTGTTCCAGAGAGTGGAAACACTTGGAGTGTGTGTGCGTGAGAGCCTGGGAGAGGAGTCCCCTACGTTACGAGGCGAGAGAAACGAACTCGGGCATCCGCACCTCTCCCAGCAGCTCTCAGTGGCAGAATGCTAGCACTCCTCCAACATGAGTGCGTGCAGGCCTATGTTTCAGGACTCTCCTTGAAAGGCCCAACACTGTGGAGAAACCGCGCTTTACCTCCCGCCGGTCCGTAGCGGAGAGGACGCTGTATGCTGTGCGCTGTGCTTGAGAGCCCGGCGAACGGCTTCCTTATGTTAAACTGAGATAAAGAAAGGCCGGTGGCGGAGACGCCTCTCGGCTCAGCTCTTGTTCCTTGGGCTGGTACCCTTGCCACGGTGTGCTCGCAGGCCGAGAGCCAAGCAACTAAGTCGAGGGAAACACACTGTAGAAAATCCCGTCTTCGGCCAGATTAGGCCTTCCTGAGGGTGGAAACCTTTTGCTGTATGAATGCGGGCGAGAACAGCCAGCGAGTCCAAAACCTATTCCAAGGGACACTGAGGTCGTGGCAGAGGGAGAACACAACTCCCCACTTGTTTCCTGAAGCCAGTCCTGCGGCCACCCCCTTGAGCATACAAGTCTCACTGCTCCCGTACCAACGCAAGGAAACAGTAGGGTAGGGGACCATGTTGCGCAGAGCCTCACGGTTCCGGAGAGTGGAAACACTTGAAGTGTGTGTGCGTGAGAGTCTGGGAGAAGAGTCCCCTACTTTACTCGGCGAGAGAAACGAACTCGGGCAGCCGCACGTCTCCCACCAGCTCCCAGTGGTAGAATGCTAGCACTCCTTCAGCATGTGTGCGTGGAGGCCTAAGTTGCAGGCCCCTCCTTGAAAGGCCCAACACTGTGGAGAAACCGCGCTTTAGCTCCCGCCTGTCCCTAGCGGAGAGGACGCTGTATTCTGTGCGCTGTGCTTGAGAGCCCGGCGAAAGGCTTCCTTATGTAAAACCGAGGGAAAGAAAGGCCGGTGGCGGAGACCCCTCTTGGCTCAGCTCTTGTTCCTGGGGCTAGTACCTTGCCCCGGTGTGCTTGCAGGCCGAGAACCAACCACTTAAGTCGAGGGAAACACACTGTAGAAAACCCCGACTTCGGCCGTTTAGGCCTTCCTGAGGGTCGAAACCTTTTGCTCTGTGAATGCGGACGAGCACTGCCAGCCTGTCTAAAACCATTTTCCGAGGGAGACTGAGGCCGCGGCAGATGGGAGAACACCATTCCCCACTTGTTTCCTGAAGCCAGGCCTGCGGCCGCCCCTTAACCCTACAAGTCTCACTCACGTACTAACACAAGGAAACAGTAAGGTAGGGGACCGTGTTGTACCGAGCCTCACTGTTCCGGAGAGTGGAAACACTTGGAGTGTGTGTGCGTGAGAGCCTGGGAGACGAGTTCCCTACGTTACTGGGCTAGAGAAACGAATTCCGGCATCCGCTCCTCCCGCACCAGCTCTCAGTGGCAGAATGCTAGCACTCCTCTGGCCTGTGTGCGTGCAGGCTTAAGTTGCAGGCCCGTCCCTGGAAGGCACAACACTGTGGAGAAACCGCGCTTTAGCTCCCGCCGGTCCCTAGCGGAGAGAACGCTGTATGCTGTGCGCTGTGCTTGAGAGTCCGGCGAACGGCTTCCCTATGTAATTCGTTCCACTGGCCAGACTAGGCCGTCCTGAGGGTGGAAACCTTTTGCCTTGTGAATGCGGGCGAGCCCTGCCAGCGAGTCCAAAACCATTTTCCGAGGGACACTGAGGCCGCGGCAGAAGGGAGAACACAACTCCCCAGTTGTTTTCTGACGCCAGGCCTGCGGCCGCCACCTTTACCATCCAACTCTCACTGCTCGCTTTCCAACGCAAGGAAACAGTAGGGTAGGGTAGCGTGCTGTAGAGACTCACTGTTCCGGAGAGTGGAAACACTTGGAGTGTGTGTGCATGAGAGCCTGGGAGAGGAGTCCCCTACGTTACTGGGCGAGAGAAACGAACTCGGGCATCCGCACCTCTCCCACCAGCTCTCAGTGACAGAATGCTAGCACTCCTCCAGCATGTGTGCGTGCAGGCCTATGTTTCAGGACTC
Organism: Eumetopias jubatus; assembly: GCF_037043125.1. Taxonomy (NCBI): domain Eukaryota; kingdom Metazoa; phylum Chordata; class Mammalia; order Carnivora; family Otariidae; genus Eumetopias; species Eumetopias jubatus. The sequence goes on along the minus strand of NW_028274932.1, from coordinate 143,840 downwards.
TCCTTGAAAGTCCCCACACTCTGCAGAAACCGCGCTTTAGATCCCACCGTTTCCTAGCGGAGAGGACGCTGTATGCTCTGCGCTGTGCTTGAGAGCCCGGCGAACGGCTTTCCTATGTAAAACCGAGGGAAAGAAAGGCCGCAGCCGGAGACGCCTCTCGGCTCAGCTTTTGTTCCTGGGGCTAGTACCCTTGCCCCGGTGTGCTTGCAGGCCGAGAGCCAACCAAATAAGTCGAGGGAAACACAGTGTAGAAATTCCCGACCTCGGGCAGATTAGGCCTTCCTGAGGGTGGAAACCCTTTGCTGTATGAATGCGGGCCAGAACAGCCAGCGAGTCCAAAACCATTTTCCGAGGGAGACTGAGGCCGCGGCAGTGGGAGAACACAACTCCCCACTTGTTTCCTGAAGCCAGGCCAGCGGCTGCCCCCTTGAGCATGGAAGTCTCACTGCTCACGTACCAACGCATGGAAACAGTAGGGTAGGGTACCGTGCTGTAGAGCCTCACTGTTCCGGAGAGTGGAAACACTTGGAGTGTGTGTGCATGAGAGCCTGAGAGAGGAGTCCCCTACGTTACTGGGCGAGAGAAACGAACTCTGGCAACCGCACCTCTCCCACCAGCTCTCAGTGGCAGAATGCTAGCACTCCTCCAGCATGTGTGCGTGCAGGCCTATGTTTCAGGACTCTCCTTGAAAGGCCCAACACTGTGGAGAAACCGCGGTTTAGCTCCCGCCGGTCCTTATCGGAGAGGACGCTGTATGCTGTGCGCTGTGCTTGAGAGCCTGGCGCACGGCTACCTTGTGTAAAACCGAGGTAAAGAAAGGCCGTTGGCAGAGACGACTCTCGTCTCAGCTCTTGTTCCTGGTGCTCGTACCCTTGCCACGGTGTGCTTCCAGGCCGAGAGCCAAGCAACTAAGTCGAGTGAAACACACTGTAGAAAAATCCCGTCTTCGGCCAGATTAGGCCTTCCTGAGGGTGGAAACCTTTTGCTGTATGAATGCGGGCGAGGACTGACAGCGAGACTAAAACCATTTTCCGAGGGAGACTGAGGCCGCGGCAGAAGGGAGAACACAACTCCCCACTTGTTTCCTGAAGCTAGGGCAGCGGCTGCCCCCTTGAGCATGCAAGTCCCACTGCTCGTGTACCAACGCAAGGAAACAGTAGGGTAGGGTACCCTGTTGTAGAGCCTCACTGTTCCGGAGAGTGGAAACACCTGGAGTGTGTGTGCGTGAGAGCCTAGTATACGAGTGCCCTACGTTACTGGGCGAGAGAAAGGAACTCGGGCAGCCGCACCTCTCCCACCAGCTCTCACTGGCAGAATGCTAGCACTCCTCCTCCATGTGTGCCTACAGGCCTAAGTTGAAGGCCCCTCCTTGAAAGGCACAACACTGTGGAGAAACCGCGCTTTAACTCCCGCCGGTCCCTAGCGGAGAAAATGATGAATGCTGTGCGCTGTGCTTGAGAGCCAGGCGAACGGCTTCTCTATATAAAACCGAGGGAAAGAAAGGCCGGTGCCGGAGACGCCTCTCGGCTCAGCTCTTGTTCCTGCGTCTAGTAACGTTGCCCCGGTGTGCTTGCAGGCCGAGAGCCAACCACCTTAGTCGAGGAAAACACACTGTAGAAATTCCCGACTTTGGCCAGATTAGGCCTTCCTGAGGGTCTAAAGCTTTTGCTGTGTGAATGGGGGGGGGGAATACTGCCAGCGATTCCAAAACCATTTAGCGAGGGAGACTGAGCCCGCGGCAGGAGGGAGAACACAACTCCCCACTTGTTTCCTGAAGCCAGGCCTGCGGCCGCCACCTTTACCATGCAACTCTCACTGCTCGCGTACCAAAGCAAGGAAACAGTAGGGTAGGGGACCGTGTTGTATAGAGCCTCACTGTTCCCGTGAATGGAAACACTTGGAGTGTGTGTGCGTCAGAGCCTGGGAGACGAGTCCCCTACGTTACTGGGCGAAAGAAACGAACTCGGGCATCCGCACCTCTCCCACCAGCTCTCAGTGGCAGAATGCTAGCACTCCTCCGGCCTGTGTGAGTGCAGGCCTAAGTTGCAGGCCCCTCCCTGGAAGGCACAACACTGTGGAGAAACCGCGCTTTACCTCCCGCCGTTGTCTAGCGGAGAGGACGCTGTATGCTGTGCGCTGTGCCTGAGAGTCCGGCAAACGGCTTCCCTATGTAAAACCGAGGGAAAGAAAGGCCGGTGCCGGAGACGCCTCTCGGCTCAGCTTTTGTTCCTGTGGTGGTACCCTTGCCCCGGTGTGCTTGCAGGCCGAGAGCCAACCTCCTAAGTCCAGGGAACCACACTGTAGAAATTCCTTACTTCGGCCAGACTAGGCCTTCCTGAGGGTGGAAACCTTTTGCTGTGTGAATGCGGGCGAGCACTGCCAGCAAGTCCAAAGCGATTTTCGGAGGGAGACTGAGGCCGCGGCAGAAGGGAGAACAGAACTCCCCACTTGTTTCCTGAAGCCAGCCCAGGGCCGCCCCCTTGGGTATTCAAGTCTCACTGCTCGCGTACCAAAACAAAGAAACAGTAGTGTAGGAGAACCGTGTTATAGATAGCCTCATTGTTGTGGGGAGTGGGAACACAGGCAGTGCCTGTGCGTAAGAGCCTGGCATACGAGTCCCCTAAGTTCCTGGGCGAGAGAAACGGTTTCGTGAAGCCACACCACTCCCACCATCTCAGTATCAGAATGCTAGCACTCCTCCGGCCTGTGTGTGTGCAGGCCTAAGTTGCAGGCCTCTCCGTGGAAGGCACAACACTGTGGACCGGCGGGAGTTAAAGCGCGGTTTCTCCACAGTGTTGTGCCTTTCAAGGAGGGGCCTTCAACTTAGGCCTGCAGGCACACATGGAGGAGGAGTGCTAGCATTCTGCCACTGAGAGCTGTTGGGAGAGGTGCGGCTGCCCGAGTTCGCTTCTCTCGCCCAGTAACGTAGGGGACTCGTCTCCCAAGCTCTCATGCACACACACTCCAAGTGTTTCCACACTCCGGAGCAGTGAGGCTCTGTACAACACGGTCTCCTACCCCACTGTTTCCTTGCGTTGGTACGCGAGCAGTGAGACTTGCATGGGTAAGGGGGCGGCCGCAGGCCTGGCTTCAGGAAACAAGTGGGGAGTTGTGTTCTCCCTTCTGCCGTGGCCTCAGTCTGCCTCAGAAAATGGTTTTGGACTCGCTGGCAGTGCTCGCCCGCATTCACACAGCAAAAGGTTTCGACTCTCAGGACGGCCTAATCTGGCCGAAGACGGGATTTTCTACAGTGTGTTTCCCTCGACTTAGGTGCTTGGCTCTCGGCCTGCAAGCACACCGGGGCAACGTTACTAGACGCAGGAACAAGAGCTGAGCCGAGAGGCGTCTCCGACACCGGCCTTCCTTTCCCTCGGTTTTCTATAAGGAATCCGTTCGCCGGGCTCATAAGCACAGCGCACAAAATACAACTTTTTCGCCGCTAGGGACCGGCGGGAACTAAAGCGCGGTTTCTCCTCAGGGTTGGGCCTTTCAAGTAGGGTCCTTCAACTTAGGCTTAGAGGCAAACATGCGGCAGGAGTGCTACCATTCTGCCACTGAGAGCTGGTGGGAGAGGTGCGGCTACCGAGTTCGTTTCTCTCGCCCTATAACGTAGTGGACACGTCTCCCAGGCTCGCATGCACACACACTCCAAGTGTTTCCACTCTCCGGAACACTGAGGCTCTGTACAACCCGGTACCCTACCCTACTGTTTCCGTGCGTTGTTTCGCGAGCAGTGAGTCTTGCATGGTCAAGGGGGCGGCCTCAGGCCTGACTTTAGGAAACAAGTGGGGAGTTGTGTTCTCCCTTCTGCCGCGGCCTCAGTCTCCCTCGGAAAATGGTTTTGGACTCGCTGGCAGTGCTCGCCCGCGTTCACACAGCAAAAGGCTTCCACCCTCAGGAAGGCCTAGTCCTATCGAAGTAAGGAATTTCTACAGTGTGGTTCCTACGACTTAGGAGATTGGCTCTCGGCCTGCAAGCACACTGGGGCAACGGTACTAGCCCCAGGACAAGAGCTGAGCCGAGGCGCCTCTCCGGCACCGGCCTTTCTTTCCCTCGATTTTACATAGGGAAGCCGTTCGCCGGACTCTCAAGCACAGCGCACAGCATACAGCTTCCTCTCCGCTAGGGACCGCCGTGAGCTAAAGCGCGGTTTCTCCACAGTGTTGTGCCTTCCAGGGAGGGGCCTTCAACGCAGGCCTGCACGCACACAGGCCGGAGGAGTGCTAGCATTCTGATCCTGAGAGCTGGTGGGAGAGGTGCGGCTGCACGAATCCGTTTCTCTCGCCCAGGAACTTAGGGGACTCGTATGCCAGGCTCTTACGCACAGGCACTGCCTGTGTTCCCACTCCCCACAACGATGAGGCTATCTATAACACGGTTCTCCCACAGTACGGTTTCTTTGTTTTGGTACGCGAGCAGTGAGACTTGAATACCCAAGGGGGCGGCCCTAGGCTGGCTTCAGGAAACAAGTGGGGAGTTGTGTTCTCCCTTCTGCCGCGGCCTCAGTCTGCCTCGGAAAATCGTTTTGGACTTGCTGGCAGAGCTCGCCAGGATTCACACAGCAAAAGGTTTCCACCCTCAGGAAGGCCTAGTCTGGCCGAAGTAAGGAATTTCTACAGTGTGGTTCCCTGGACTTAGGAGGTTGGCTCTCGGGCTGCAAGCACACCGGGGCAAGGGTACTACCTCAGGAACAAGAGCTGAGCCCAGAGGCGTCTCCAGCACCGGCCTTTCTTTCCCTCGGTTTTACATAGGGAAGACGTTCGCCGGACTCTCAGGCACAGCGCACAGCATACAGCGTCCTCTCCGCTAGGGAACGGCGGGAGGTAAAGTGCGGTTTCTCCACAGTGTTCTGCCTTCCAGGGAGGGGCCTGCAACTTAGGCCTGCACGCACACATGCCGAAGGAGTGCTAGCATTCTACCACTGAGAGCTGTTGGGAGACGTGCGGCTGCCCCTGTTCGTTTCACTCACCCAGTAAAGTAGGGGACTCGTCTTCCGGGCTCTCACGCACACACACTCCAAGTGTTTCCACTCTCTGGAACAGTGAGGCTCTGTACAACACGGTCCCTTACCTTACTGTTTCCTTGCGTTGGTACGTAAGCAGTGAGACTTGCATGCTCAAGGGGGCGGTCGCTGGGCTGGCTTCAGGAAAGAAGTGGGGAGTTGTGTTCTCCCTTCTACCGCAGCCTCAGGCTCCCTCGAAAATGGTTTTGGACTCGCTGGCAGTGCTCGCCCGCATTCACAGAGCAAAAGGTTTCCCCCCTCAGGAAGGCCAAATTGGCCGAAATCGGTGTTTTCTGCAGTGTGTTTCCACCGAGTTAGTTGGTTGGCTCTCGGCCTGCAAGTACACCGGGGCAAGGGTACTAGCCACAGGAACAAGAGCTGAGCCGAGAGGCGTATCCGACACCGGCCTTCCATTCCCTCAGTGTTTTTTTTTAATTTTTTAATTGTTATGTTAATCACCATATATTACATCATTAGTTTTTGGTGCAGTGTTCCATGATTCATTGTTTGTTCATAACACCCAGTGCTCCATGCAGAACGTGCCCTCCTCAATACCCATCACCAGGCTAACACATGCCCCTACCACCCTCCCCTATCGAACCCTCAGTTTGTTTTTCAGAGTCCATCATCTCTCATGGTTCGTCTCCCCTCTGACATACTCCCCTTCCCTTCCTCTCCTGTTATCTTCTTCTTTTTCTTTCTTCTTAAAATATGTTGCGTTATTTGATTCAGAAGGACAGATCTGTGATTCAACAGTCTTGCACAATTCAGAGCGCTCACCGTAGCACATACCCTCCCCAATGTCTATCACCGAGCCACCCCATCTCTCCCACCCCCAACCACTCCAGTAACACTCAGTTTGTTTCCTGAGATTAAGAATTCCTCATATCAGTGACGTCATGCGATACGTGTCTTTCTCTGCTTGACTTATTTCACTCAACATAACACCCTCCAGTTCCATCCACGTCGTTGCAAATGGGAAGATCTCATTCCTTTGACGGCTGCATAATATTCCATTGTGAATATATACCACATCTTCTTTATCCGTTCATCTGTCGCTGGACATCTTGGCTCTTTCCACAGTTTGGCTATTGTGGACATTGCTGCTATAAACACTGGGGTACACGTACCCCTTCCGGTCCCTACATTTGTAACGTTCGGGTAAATACCCTGTAGTGCAATTGCTGGCTCGAACAGTAGCTCTAATTTCAACCGTTTGAGGAACCTCGATACTGTTTTCCAGAGAGGTTGCAGCAGCTTGCATTCCCACCAAATGTGTAGGAGGGTTCCCCTTTCTCCACATCCCCGCCATCTGTCGTTCCCTGACTTGTTAATTTTAGCCTTTCTGACGGGTGTGAGGTGGTATCTCATTGAGGTTTTGATTTGGATTTCCCTGATGTCGAGCGATGTTGAGCACTTTTTCATCTGCCTGTTGGCCATTTGGAGGTCTTCTTTAGAAAAATGTCTGTTCATGTCTTCGGCCCATTTCTTGATTGGATTATTTGTTCTTTGGGTGTTGAGTTTGATAAGTTCTTTATAGATTTTGGATTCTACCCCTTTATCTGATATGTCATTTGTAAATATTCTCTCCCATTCTTTCGGTTGTCTTTTGGTTTTGTGGAGTGTTTCTTTTGCTGTGCAAAAGCTTTTTTTATTGTTATGTTAATCACCATATATTACATCATTAGTTTTTGGTGCAGTGTTCCACGATTCATTGTTTGTTCCTAACACCCAGTGCTCCATGCAGAACGTGCCCTCCTCAATACCCATCCCCAGGCTAATCCATCCCCCTCCCCCCCTCCCCTCTAGAACCCTCACTTTGTTTTTCAGAGTCCATCATCTCTCATGGTTCGTCTCCCCCTCTGGCATATTCCCCTTCTCTTCCTCTCCTGTTATCTTCTTCTTTTTCTTTCTTCTAAAAATATGTTGCGTTATTTGATTCAGAAGTATAGATCTGGGATTCAACAGTCTTGCACAATTCACAGCGCTCACTGTAGCACATACCCTCCCCAATGTCTATCACCCAGCCATCCCATCCCTCCCACCCCCAACCACTCTAGTCACTCAGTTTGTTTCCTGAGATTAAAAATTCCTCATATCAGTGAGCTCATGCGATACGTGTCTTTCTCTGATTGACTCATTTCACTCAACATAACACCCTTCAGTTCCATCCACTTCGTTGAAAATGGCAAGATCTCATTCATTTTGACAGCTGCATAGTATTCCATTGTGTATATATACCACCTCTTCTTTATCCATTCATCTGTCGATGGACATCTTGGCTCTTTCCACAGTTTGGCTATTGTGGACATTGCTGCTATAAACTTTGGGGTACACGTACCCCTTCGGGTCCCTAGATTTGTATCTTTGTGTTAAATAACCAGTAGTCAATTGCTGGATCGAACGGTGGCACTATTTTCAACTGTTTGAGGATCCTCAATAGTGTTTTCCAGAGTGGTTGCACCAGCTTGCCTTCCCACCAACAGTGGAGGAGGGTTCCCCTTTCTCCACATGCCCGCCAACATCTGTCGTTCCCTGACTTGATAATTTTATCCATTCTGACGGGTGTGATGTGGTATCTCATTGAGGTTTTGATTTGGATTTCCCTGATACCGAGCTATGTTGAGCACTTTTTCATGTGCCTGTTGGCCATGTGGATGTCTTCTTTGAAAAAATATCTGTTCATGTCTTCTGCCAATTTCTTCATTGGATTATGTGTTCTTTGGGTGTTGAGTTTGATAAGTTCTTTATCGATTTTGGATACAAGCCCTTTATCTGATACGTCATTTGCACATATTTTCTCCCATTCTCTCGGTTGTCTTTTGGTTTTGTGGACTGTTCTTTTGCTGTGCAAAATCTTTTTTTTTTTTTATTTTTTTATTGATATGTGAATCACCATATATTACATCATTAGTTTTTGGTGCACTGTTCCATGATTAATTGTTTGATCATAACACCCACTGCTCCATGCAGAACGTGCCCTCCTCAATACCCATCACCAGGCTAACCGATCCCTCTAACCCCCTCCCCTCTAGAACCCTCAGTTTGTTTTTCAGATTCCATCATTTCTCATGGTTCGTCTCCCCGTCTGACATACACCCCCTCTCTTCATCTCCTGTTATCTACTTCTTTTTTTCTATTTTCTTAAAATATGTTGCGTTATTTGATTCAGAAGTACAGATCTGTGATTCAACAGTCTTGCACAATTCACAGCGCTCACCGTGGCACATACCCTCCCAATGTCTATCACCCAGCCACCCCATCACTCCCAGCCCCAACCACTCCATTCAAACAGTTTCTTTCCTGAGATTAAAAATTCCTCATATCAGTGAGGTCATGCGATAGGTGTCTTTCTCTGATTGACTTATTTCACTCTACATAACACCCTCCAGTTCCATCCGCGTCGTTGCAAATGGCAAGATCTCATTCCTTTTGACGGCTGCATAATATTCCATTGTGTATATACACCACTTCTTCTTTATCCGTTCATCTGTCGATGGACATCTTCGCTCTTTCCACAATTTACCTATTTTGGACATTGCTGCTATAAACATTGGGGTACACGTACCCGTTCGGGTCCCTACATTTGTATCTTTGTGGTAAATACCCAGTAGTGCAATTGCTGGGATCGAACGGTAGCTCTAATTTCAACTGTTTGAGGATCCTCCATAGTGTTTTCCAGAGTGGTTGGCACCAGCTTGCCTTCCCACCAACAGTGGAGGAGGGTTCCCCTTTATCCACATGCCCGCAAACATCTGGCGTTCCCTGACTTGTTAGTTTTAGCCATTCTGACGGGTGTGATATGGTATCTCATTGAGGTTTTGATTTGGATTTCCCTGTTGCCGAGCTATGTTGAGCACTTTTTCATGTGCCTGTTGGCGATTTGGATATCTTCTTTGGAAAAATGTCTGTTCATGTCTTCGGCCCATTTCTTCATTGGATTATTTGTTCTTTTGGTGTTGAGTTTGATAAGTTCTTTAGAGATTTGGATATTAGCCCTTTATCTGTTATGTCATTTGCACATATTTTCTCCCATTCTGTCGGTTGTCTTTTGGTTTTCTGGACTGTTATTTTTGCTGTGCAAAAGCTTTTTTTTATTGTTATGTTAATCACCATATATTACATCATTAGTTTTTGGTTCAGTGTTCCATGATTCATTGTTTGTTCATAACACCCAGTGCTCCATGCAGAACGTGTCCTCCTCAATACCCATCACCAGTCTAACCCAAACCCTTACCCCCCCTCCCCTCTAGACCCCTCACTTTCTTTTTCAGAGTGCATCATCTCTCATGGTTCGTCTCCCCCTCTGTGATACTCCCCTTCAGTTCCTCTACTGTTATCTTCTTCTTTTTATCTTTTCTTAAAATATGTTGCGTTATTTGTTTCAGAAGTACAGATCTGTGATTCAACAGTGTGCACAATTCACAGCACTCACCGTAACACATAACTTCCCCAATGTCTATCACCCAGCAACCCCATCCGTCCCACCCCCAACCACTCCAGTAACACTCAGTTTGTTTCCTAAGATTAAGAATTCCTCATATCAGTGAGGTCATGCGATACGTGTCTTTCTCTGATTGACTCATTTCACTCAACATAACACCCTCCAGTTCCATCCACGTCGTTCCCAATGGCAAGATCTCATTCCTTTTGACGGCTGCATAATATTCCCTTGTGTATATATACCACTTCTTCTTTATCCATTCATCTGTCTATGGACATCTTGGCTCTTTCCACAGTTTGGCTATTTTGGACATTGCTGCTATAAATTTGGGGTACACGTACCCCTTCGGGTCCCTACATTTGTATCTTTGTGGTAAATACCCTTTAGTGCAATTGCTGGATCGAACGGTAGCTCTAATTTCAACTGTTTGAGGAACCTCCATACTGTTTTCCAGAGTGCTTACACCAGCTTGCCTTCCCACCAACAGTGTAGGAGGGTTCCCCTTTCTCCACATCCCCGCCAACATCTGTCGTTCCCTGACTTGTTAGTTTTAGCCATTCTGACGGGTGTGAGGTGGTATCTCATTGAGGTTTTGATTTGGATTTCCCTGATACCGAGCTATGTTGAGCACTTTTTCATGTGCCTGTTGGCCATTTGGATGTCTTCTTTGAAAAAATGTCTGTTCATGTCTTCTGCCAATTTCTTCATTGGATTATGTGTTCTTTGGGTGTTGAGTTTGATAAGTTCTTTATGGATTTTGGAGACTAGCCCTTTATCTGATATGACATTTGTAAATATTTTCTCCCATTTTGTCGGTTGTCTTTTGGTTTTGTGGACTGTTTCTTTTGCTGTGAAAAGCTTTCTTTATTGTTATGTTAATCACCATATATTACATCGTTCGTTTTTGGTGCAGTGTTCCATGATTCATTGTTTGTTCATAACACCCAGTGCTCTATGCAGAACGTGCCCTCCTCTATACCCATCACCAGGCTAACCCAAACCCCTACCCCCCTCCCCTCTAGAACCCTCACTTTCTTTTTCAGAGTGCATCATCTCTCATGGTTCGTCTCCCCCTCTGTGATACTCCCCTTCAGTTCCTCTACTGTTATCTTCTTCTTTATCTTTTTTCGTAAATATATTGCGTTATTTGTTTCAGAAGTACAGATCTGTGATTCAACAGTGTGCACAATTCACAGCGCTCACCGTAGCACATACCCTCCCCAATGTCTCTCACCAAGCCACCCCATTCCTCACACCCACAACCACTCCAGTAACACTCTGTATCCGGAGATTAAGAATTCCTCATATCAGTGAGGTCATGCGATACGTGTCTTTCTCTGATTGACTCATTTCACTCAACATAACACCCTCCAGTTCCATCCACGTCGTTGCAAATGGCAAGATCTCATTCATTTTGACGGCTGCATAATATTCCATTGTGTTTATATACCACCTCTTCTTTATCCATTCATCTGTCGAAGGACATCTTGGCTCTTTCCAAAGTTTGGCTATTGTGGACATTGCTGCTATAAACTTTGGGGTACACGTACCCCTTCGGGTCCCTACATTTGTATCTTTGTGGTAAATACCCAGTAGTACAATTGCTGGATCGAACGGTAGCTCTAATTTCAGCTGTTTGAGGAACCTCCATACTGTTTTCCAGAGTGGTTACACCAGCTTGCATTCCCACCAACAGTTTAGGAGGTTTCCCCTTTCTCCACAAGCCCGCCAACATCTGTCGTTCCCTGACTTGTTAATTTTAGCCATTCTGACGGGTGTGATATGGCATCTCATTGAGGTTTTGATTTGGATTTCCCTGATGCCGAGCGATGTTCAGCACTTTTTCATGTGCCTGTTGGCGATTTGGATATCTTCTTTGAAAAAATGTCTGTTCACGTCTTCCGCCCATTTCTTGACTGGATTATTTGTTCTTTGGGTGTTTAGTTTGATAAGTTCTTTATAGATTTTGGATACTAGCCCTTTATCTGTTATGTCATTTGCACATATTTTCTCCCATTCTGTCGGTTGTCTTTTGGTTTTGTGGACTGTTTCTTTTGCTGTACAAAAGCTTTTTTTTATTGTTATGTTAATCACCATATATTACATCATTAGTTTTTCGTGCAGTGTTCCATGATTCATTGTTTGTTCATAACACCCAGTGCTCCATGCAGAACGTGCCCTCCTCAATACCCATCACCAGGCTAACCCAGACCCCTACCGCCCTCCCCTCTAGAACCCTCACTTTGTTTTTCAGAGTCCATCATCTGTCATGGTTCGTCTCCCCCTCTGACATACTCCCCTTCTCTTCCTCTCCTGTTATCTTCTTCTTTTTCTCTTTCTTAAAATATGTTGCTTTATTTGTTTCAGAAGTACAGATCTGTGATTCAACAGTCTTGCACAATTCACAGCGCTCACCGTAGCACATACCCTCCCCAATGTCTATCACCCAGCCATCCCATTCCTCCCACCCCCAACCACTCTAGTCACTCAGTTTGTTTCCTGAGATTAAAAATTCCTCATATCAGTGAGCTCATGCGATACGTGTCCTTCTCTGATTGACTCATTTCACTCAACATAACACCCTTCAGTTCCATCCACTTCGTTGCAAAAGGCAAGATCTCATTCCTTTTGACAGCTGCATAATATTCCATTGTGCATATATACCACCTCTTCTTTATCCATTCATCTGTCGATGGACATCTTGGCTCTTTCCACAGTTTGGTTATTGTCGATATTGCCGCTATAAACATTGGGATGCACGTACCCCTTCGGGTCCCTACATTTTTATCTTGTGGTAAATACCCAGTAGTGAAGTTGATGGATCGAACGGTAGCTCTGATATCAACTGTTTGAGGAACCTCCATATTGTTTCCAGAGTGGTTGCACCAGCTTGCATTCCCACCAACAGTGGAGGAGGGTTCCCCTTTCTCCACATCCCCGCCAACATCTGTCGTTACCTGACTTGTTAATTTTAGCCATTCTGACGGGTATGAGGTGGTATCTCATTGAGGTTTTGATTTGGATTTCCCTGATACCGAGCGATGTTGAGCACTTTTTCATGTCCCTGTTGGCCATTTGGATGTCTTTGGAAAAATGTCTGTTCATGTCTTCGGCCCATTTCTTGATTGGATTATATGTTCTTTGGGTGTTGAGTTTGATAAGTTCATTATAGATTTTGGATACTAGCCCTTTATCTGATATGTCATCTGGCAATATTTTCTCCCATTCTGTCGGGTGACTTTTGGTTTTGTGGACTGTTTCTTTAGCTGTCCAAAAGCTTTTTGTTAAATTTTTTATTGTTATGTTAATCACCATATATTACATCATTAGTTTTTCGTGCAGTGTTCCATGATTCATTGTTTGTTCATAACACCCAGTGCTCCATGCAGGACGTGCCCTCCTCAAAACCCACAACGAGGCTAACCCAAACCCCTACCGCCCTCCCCTCTAGAACCCTCATTGTGTTTTTCAAAGTCCATCATCTGTCATGGTTCGTCTCCCCCTCTGACATACTCCCCTTCTCTTCCTCTCCTGTTATCTTCTTTTTTTCTTTTTCTTAAAATATGTTGCGTTATTTGTTTCAGAAATACAGATCTGTGATTCAACAGTCCTGCACAATTCAGAGCGCTCACTGTAGCACAAACGCTCCCCAATGTCTATCACCCAGCCACCCCATCCCTCCCACCCACAACCACTCCAGTAACACTCAGTATGTTTCCTGAGATTAAGAATTCCTCATATCAGTGAGGTCATGCGATACGTGTCTTTCTCTGATTGACTTATTTCACTCAACATAACACCCTCCAGTTCCATCCACGTCTTTGCAAATGGCAACATCTCATTCCTTTTGAAGGCTGCATAATATTCCATTGTGTATATATACCACCTCTTCTTTATCCATTCATCTGTCGATGGACATCTTGGCTCTTTCCAGAGTTTGGCTATTGTGGACATTGCTGCTATAAACTTTGGGGTACACGTACACCTTCGGATCCCTACATTTGTATCTTTGTGGTAAATACCCAGTACTGCAATTGCTGGATCGAACGGTAGCTCTAATTTCAACTGTTTGAAGAACCTCCATACTCTTTTCCAGAGTGGTTGCACCAGCTTGCATTCCCACCAAAAGTGTAGGAGGGTTCCCCTTTCTCCACAACCACGCCAACATCTGTCGTTCCCTGACTTGTTAATTTTAGCCATTCTGACGGGTGTGAGGTGGTATCTCATTGAGGTTTGTTTTGGATTTCCCTGATGCCGAGCGTTGTTGAGCACTTTTTCATGTGCCTGTTGGCCATTTGGATGTCTTCTTTGGAAAAATGTCTGTTCATTTCTTCGGCCCATTTCTTGATTGGATTATTTGTTCTTTGAGTGTTCAGTTTGATAAGTTCTTTATAGATTTGGGATACTAGCCCTTTATCTGATATGTCATTTGCCAATATTTTCTCCCATTCTGTCGGTTGTCTTTTGGGTATGTGGAGTGTTTCTCTTGCTGTGCAAAAGCTCTTTTCTTAATTGTTATGTTAATCATAACATAACAATGATATATTACATCATTCGTTTTTGGTGCAGTCTTCCATGATTCATTGTTTGTTCATAACACCCAGTGCTCCATGCAGAAAGTGCCCTCCTCAATATCCATCACCAGGGTAACCCATCCACCTACCCCCCTCTCCTCTAGAACCCTCAGTTTGTTTTTCAGAGTCCATCATCTCTCATGGTTCGTCTCCCCCTTTGAAATACTCCCCTTCTCTTCCTCTCCTGTTATCTTCTTCTTTTATTTTTCTTAAAATATGTTGCGTTATTTGTTTCAGAAGTACAGATCTGTGATTCAACAATCTTGCACAATTCACAGCGCTCACCATAGCACATACTCTCCCCAATGTCTATCACCCAGCCACCCCATCCCTCACACCCCAACCATTCCAGTATCAATGAATAATGGAACACTGCACCAAAAACTAATGATGTAATAATATAGTGATTAACATAATATTAAAAAATTAAAAAAAGCTTTTGCACAGCAAAAGAAACAGTCCACAACCCCAAAAGACAACCGACAGAATGGGAGGAAATATTTACAAATGACATATCAGATAAAGGGCTAGTATACAAAATCTATAAAGAACTTATCAAACTCAACACCCAAAGATCAAATAACCCAATCAAGAAATGGGCAGAAGACATGAGGAGACATTTTTCCAAATAAGACATCCAAATGGCCAACAGGCACATGAAAAAGTGCTCAACATCGCTCGGCATCAGGGAAATCCAAATCAAAACCTCAATGAGATGCCATATCACACCCGTCAGAATGGCTAAAATTAACAAGTCAGGGAACGACAGATGTTGGCGGGCATGTGGAGAAAGGGGAAACCTCCTACACTGTTGGAGGGAATGCAAGCTGGTGCAACCACTCTGGAAAACAGTATGGAGGTTCCTCAAACAGTTGAAATTAGAGCTATCGTTTGATCCAGCAATTGCAGTACTGGGTATTTACCCCAAAGATACAAATGTAGGGACCTGAAGGGGTACGTGTACACCAATGTTTATAGCAGCAATGTCCACAATAGCCAAACTGTGGAAAGAGCCAAGATGTCCATCGACAGATGAATGGATAAAGAAGTGGTGGTATATATACACAATGGAATATTATGCAGCCGTCAAAAGGAATGAGATCTTGCCATTGGCAGCGACGTGGATGGAACTGGAGGGTGTTATGTTGAGTGAAATATGTCAATCAGAGAAAGACATGTATCGCATGACCTCACGGATATGAGGAATTCTTAATCTCAGGAAACAAACTGAGTGTTACTGGAGTGTTTGGGGGTGTGAGGAATGGGGTGGCTGGGTGATAGACATTGGGGAGGGTATGTGCTACGGTGAGCCCTGTGAATTGTGCAAGAGTGTTGAATCACAGATCTGTACTACTGAAACAAATAACGCAACATATTTTAAGAAAAAAGAGAAAGAAGAAGGTAACAGGAAAGGAAGAGAAGGGGAGTATGTGAGAGGGAGAGAGGAACCGTGACAGATGATGGACTCTGAAAAACAAACTGAGGGTTCTAGAGGGGAGGGGCGTAGGGGGATGTGTTAGCCTGGTGATGGGTATTGAGGAGGGCACATTCTGCATGGAGCACTGGGTGTTATGAAGAAACAATGAATCATGGAACACTGCAGCAAAAATTAATGATGTAATATATGGTGTTTAACATAAGAATAAGAAAATTAAAAAAAAACTGAGGGAAAGAAAGGCCGGTGGCGGAGATGCCTCTCGGCTCAGCTCTTGTTCCTGGGGCTAGTACCCTTTCCCCGGTGTACTTGCAGGCCGAGAGCCAACCAACTAAGTCGATGGGAACACGCTGCAGAAAACCCCGACATCGGCCAGATTAGGCCTTCTGAGTGTGGAAACCTTTTGCTGTGTGAATGCGGGCGAGCGCTGCCAGCGAGTCCAAAACCATTTTCCAGGGAGACGGATTCCGCGGCAGAAGGGAGAACACAATTCCCCACTTCTTTCCTGAAGCCAGCCCAGCGGCCGCCCCCATGAGCATGCAAGTCTCACTGCTCGCGTACCAACGCAAGGAAACAGTAAGGTAGGGGACCGTGTTGTAAAGAGCCTCACTGTTCCAGAGAGTGGAAACACTTGGAGTGTGTGTGCGTGAGAGCCTGGGAGAGGAGTCTCCTACGTTACGAGGCGAGAGAAACGAACTCGGGCATCCGCACCTCTCCCAGCAGCTCTCAGTGGCAGAATGCTAGCACTCCTCCAACATGAGTGCGTGCAGGCCTATGTTTCAGGACTCTCCTTGAAAGGCCCAACACTGTGGAGAAACCGCGCTTTACCTCCCGCCGGTCCGTAGCGGAGAGGACGCTGTATGCTGTGCGCTGTGCTTGAGAGCCCTGCGAACGGCTTCCTTATGTTAAACTGAGATAAAGAAAGGCCGGTGGCGGAGACGCCTCTCGGCTCAGCTCTTGTTCCTTGGGCTGGTACCCTTGCCACGGTGTGCTCGCAGGCCGAGAGCCAAGCAACTAAGTCGAGGGAAACACACTGTAGAAAATCCCGTGTTCGGCCAGATTAGGCCTTCCTGAGGGTGGAAACCTTTTGCTGTATGAATGCGGGCGAGGACTGACAGCGAGACTAAAACCATTTTCCGAGGGAGACTGAGGCCGCGGCAGAAGGAAGAACACAACTCCCCACTTGTTTCCTGAAGCCATCCCAGCGGCCGACCCCTTGGGCTTGCAAGTCTCACTGCTCGCGTACCGAAACAAAGAAAGAGGAATGTAGGGGAACCGTGTTGTAATAGCCTCACTGTTCCGGAGAGTGGAAACGCTTGAAGTGTCTGTGCGTGAGAGCTTGGGAGAAGAGTCCCCTACGTTACTGGGCGAGAGAAACGAACTCGGGCAGCCGCACCTCTCCTACCTCCTCTCAGTGGCCGAATGCTAGCAGTCCTCCGGCATGTGTACGGGAAGGCGTAAGTTGCAGGCCCCTCCTTGAAAGTCCCAACACTCTGCAGGAACCGCGCTTTAGATCCCACCGGTTCCTAGCGGAGAGGACGCTGTATGCTCTGCGCTGTGCTTGAGAGCCCGGCGAACGGCTTTCCTATGTAAAACCGAGGGAAAGAAAGGCCGGAGCTGGAGACGCCTCTCGGCTCAGCTTTTGTTCCTGGGGCTAGTACCCTTGCCCCGGTGTGCTTGCAGGCCGATAGCCAACCAAATATGTCGAGGGAAACACACTGTCGTAATTCCCGACCTCGGGCAGATTAGGCCTTCCTGAGGGTGGAAACCTTTTGCTGTATGAATGGGGGCCAGAACAACCAGCGAGTCCAAAATCATTTTCTGAGGGAGACTGAGGCCGCGGCAGAAGGGAGAACACAACTCCCCACTTGTTTCCTGAAGTCAGGCCTGCGGCCGCCCCCTTCAGCATACAAGTCTCACTGCTCGCGTACCAATGCAAGGATATAGTAGGGTAGGAGACCGTGTTATACAGAGCCTCACTGTTCCGGAGAGGGGAAACACTTGGAGTGTGTGTGCGTGAGAGCCTGGGAGACGAGTCCCCTACTTTACTGGGCGAGAGAAACGAACTCGGGCATCCGCACGTCTCGCAACAGCTCTCAGGGTCAGAACGCTAGCACTCCTCCGGCCTGTGTGCGTGCATGCCTAAAGTGCAGGGCCCTCCTTGAAAGGCCCAACACTGTGGAGAAACCGTGCTTTAGCTCCCGCCGGTCCCTAGCGGAGAGCACGCTGTATGCTGTGGGCTGTGCTTGAGAGCCCGGCCAACGGCTTCCTTATGTAAAACGGAGGGAAAGAAATGCCGGTGGCGGAGATGCATCTCGGCTCAGCTCTTGTTCCTGGGGCTAGTACACTTGCCCCGGTGTGCTTGCAGGCCGAGAGACAACCAACTAAGTCGAGGGAAACACACTGCAGAAAATCCCGACTTCGGCCAGATTAGGCCTTCCTGAGGGTGGAAACCTTTTGCTGTATGAATGTGGGCGAGAAGAGCCAGCGAGTCCAAAACCATTTTGCGAGGGAGACTGAGGCCGGGCAGAAGGGAGAACAAAACTCCCCACTTGTTTCCTGAAGCCAGCCCAGCGGCCGCCCCCTGGGTTTGCAGGTCTCACTCCTCGCGTACCAAAACAATTAAGAGTCATGTATGGAAACCGTGTTGTACATAGCCTCACAGTTGCGGGGCGTTGGAACACCTGGAGTGTCTGTGCGTAAGAGCCTGGCAGACGAGTCCCCTAAGTTACTGGGCGAGAGAAACGGATTCGTGCAGCCACACCTCTCCCACCAGCTCTCAGTTTCAGAACGCCAGCACTCCTCCGGCCTGTGTGCGTGCAGGCCTAAATTGCAGGCCTCTCCCTGGAAGGCACAACACTGTGGAGAAACCGCGCTGTAGCTCCCGCCGGTCCCTAGCGGAGAGGACGCTGTATGCTGTGCGCTGTGCTTGAGAGCCTGGCGAATGGCTTCCTTTTGTAAAACCGAGGGAAAGAAATGCCGGTGGCGCAGACGCCTCTCGGCTCAGCTCTTGTTCCTGGGGCTAGTAACGTTGCCCCGGTGTGCTTGTAGGCCGAGAGCCAACCAACTAAGTCGAGGGAAACACACTGTAGAAAATCCCGTCTTCGGCCAAATTAGGCCTTCCTGAGGGTGGAAACCTTTTGCTGTGTAAATGCGGGCGAGCACTGCCAGCGAGTCCAAAACCATTTTCCGAGGGACACTGAGGTCGCGGCAGAAGGGAGAACACAACTCCCCACTTGTTTCTTGAAGCCAGGCCTGCGGCCAACCCTTGAGCATACAATTCTCACTGCTCGCGTACCAACGCAAGGAAACAGTAGGGTAGGGGACCATGTTTTACAGAGCCTCACTGTTCCGGGGAGTGGAAACAATTGAAGTGTGTGTGCGTGAGACCCTGGGAGACGAGTCTCCTACTTTACTCGGCGAGAGAAACGAACTCTGGCAGCCGCACGTCTCCCACCAGCTCTCAGTGGTAGAATGCTAGCACTCCTCCGGCCTGTGTGCGTGCAGGCCTAAGGTGCAGGCCCCTCCCTGGAAGGCAGAACACTGTGGAGAAACCGCGCTTTAGCTCCCGCCGGTCCCTAGCGGAGAGAACGCTGTATGCTGTGCGCTGTGCTTGAGAGTCCGGCGAACGGCTTCCCTATGTAAAACCGAGGGAAAGAAAGGCCGGTGCCGGAGACGCCTCTCGGCTCAGCACTTGTTCTTGGGGCTGGTACCCTTGACATGGTGTGCTTGCAGGCGGAGAGCCAAGCAACTAAGTCGAGGGAAACACACTGTAGAAATTCCCGACCTCGGGCAGATTAGGCCTTCCTGAGGGTGGAAATATTTTGCTGTATGAATGCGGGCGAGTACTGACTGAGAGTCTAAAACCATTTTCCGAGGGAGACTGAGGCCGCGGCAGAAGGGAGGACACAACTCCCCACTTGTTTCCTGAAGCCAGGCCTGCGGCCGCCCCCTTAAACATACAAGTCTCACTGCTCGCGTACCAACGCAAGGAAACAGTAGGGTAGGGGACCGTGTTGTACAGAGCCTCACTGTTCCCGATAGTGGAAACACTTGGAGTGTATCTGCGTGAGAGCCTGGGAGAGGAGTCCCCTACTTTGCTGGGTTAGAGAAACGAACTCGGGCAGCCGCACCTCTCCCACCAGCTCTCAGTGGCAGAATGCTAGCACTCCGTCGGCATGGGTGCGTGCAGGCCTAAGTTGCAGGCCCCTCCTTGAAAGGCCCAACACTGTGGAGAAACCGCGGTTTAGCTCCCGCCGGTCCCTAGCAGAGAGGACGCTGTGCTTGAGAGCCCGGCGAACGGGTTCCCTATGTAAAACCGAGGGAAAGAAAGGCCGGGGCCGGAGACGCCTCTCGGCTCAGCTCTTGTTCCTTGGGTTAGTACCGATGCCCCGGTGTCCTTGCAGGCCGAGAGCCAGCCTCTTAAGTCGAGGGAACCACACTGTAGAAATTCCTTACTTCGGCCAGACTAGGCCTTCCTGAGGGTGGAAACCTGCTGTGTGAATGCAGGCGAGCACTGCCAGCGAGTGTAAAACCATTTTCTGAGGGAGACTGAGCCCGCGGCAGAAGGGAGAACACAACTCCCCACTTGTTTCCTGAAGTCAGTCCTGCCGCTGCCCACTTGTGCATGCAAGTCTCACTGCTCGCGTACCAACGCAAGGAAAAAGTAGCTTAGGGGACCGTGTTTTACAGAGCCTCACTGTTCCCGAGAGTGGAAACACTTGGAATGTGTGTGCGTGAGACCCTGGGAGACGAGTCCACTACGTTATTGGGTGAGAGAAACGAACTCGGGCAGCCGCACCTCTCACACCAGCTCTCAGTGGCAGAATGCTAGCACTCCTCCGGCATGGGTGCGTGCAGGCCTAGGTTGCAGGCCCCTCCTGGGAAGGCCCAACACTGTGGAGAAACCGCGCTTTAGCTCCCGCCGGGCCCTAGCGGAGAGGACGCTGTATGCTGTGCGCTGTGCTTGAGAGTCTGGCGAACGGCTTCCCTATGTAAAACCGAGGAAAAGAAAGGCCAGGGCCGGAGACGCCTCTCGGCTCAGCTCTTGTTCCTGGGGCTAGTACCGTTGCCCCGGGGTGCTTGCAGGCCCAGAGCTAACTTCCAAGTGGAGGGAAGCACACTGTAGAAATTCCTTACTTCGGCTAGACTAGGCCTTCCTGAGGGTGGAAACATTTTGCTATGTGAATGCGGGCGAGCACTGCCAGCAAGTCCAAAACCATTTTCCGAGGGAGACTGAGGCCGCGGCAGAAGGGAGAACACAACTCCCCACTTGTTTCCTGAAGCCAGGGCAGCAGCTGCCCCCTTGAGCATGCAAGTCCCACTGTTCGTGTAACAACGAAAAGAAACAGTAGGGTAGGGTACCCTGGTGTAGAGCCTCACTGTTCCGGAGAGTGGAAACACCTGGAGTGTGTGTGCGTGAGAGCCTGGTATACGAGTGCCCTACGTTACTGGGCGAGAGAAAGGAACTCGGGCAGCCGCACCTCTCCCACCAGCTCTCACTGGCAGAATGCTAGCACTCCTCCTCCATGTGTGCCTACAGGCCTAAGTTGAAGGCCCCTCCTTGAAAGGCCCAACACTGTGGAGAAACCGCGCTTTAACTCCCGCCAGGCCCTAGCGGAGAAAATGATGAATGCTGTGCGCTGTGCTTGAGAGCCAGGCGAACGGCTTCTCTATGTAAAACCGAGGGAAAGAAAGGCCGGTGCCGGAGACGCCTCTCGGCTCAGCTCTTGTTCCTGCGTCTAGTAACGTTGCCCCGGTGTGCTTGCAGGCCGAGAGCCAACCACCTTAGTCGAGGAAAACACACTGTAGAAATTCCCGACTTTGGCCAGATTAGGCCTTCCTGAGGGTCTAAAGCTTTTGCTGTGTGAATGGGGGGGGGGGAATACTGCCAGCGATTCCAAAACCATTTAGCGAGGGAGACTGAGCCCGCGGCAGAAGGGAGAACACAACTCCCCACTTGTTTCCTGAAGCCAGGCCTGCGGCCGCCACCTTTACCATGCAACTGTCACTGCTCGCGTACCAAAGCAAGGAAACAGTAGGTTAGGGGACCGTGTTGTACAGAGCCTCACTGTTCCCGTGGGTGGAAACACTTGGAGTGTGTGTGCGTCAGAGCCTGCGAGACGAGTCCCCTACGTTACTGGGCGAAAGAAACGAACTCGGGCATCCGCACCTCTTCCATCAGCTCTCAGTGGGAGAATGCTAGCACTCCTCCGGCCTGTGTGAGTGCAGGCCTAAGTTGCAGGCCCCTCCCTGGAAGACACAACACTGTGGAGAAACCGCGCTTTACCTCCCGCCGTTCTCTTGCGGAGAGGACGCTGTATGCTGTGCGCTGTGCCTGAGAGTCCGGCGAACGGCTTCCCTATGTAAAACCGAGGGAAAGTAAGGCCGGTGCCGGAGACGCCTCTCGGCTCAGCTTTTGTTCCTGTGGTGGTACCCTTGCCCCGGTGTGCTTGCAGGCCGAGAGCCAACCTCCTAAGTCCAGGGACCCACACTGTAGAAATTCCTTACTTCGGCCAGACTAGGCCTTCCTGAGGGTGGAAACATTTTGCTGTGTGAATGCGGGCGAGCACTGCCAGCAAGTCCAAAGCGATTTTCAGAGGGAGACTGAGGCCGCGGCAGAAGGGAGAACACAACTCCCCACTTGTTTCCTGAAGCCAGCCCAGGGCCGCCCCCTTGGGTATTCAAGTCTCACTGCTCGCGTACCAAAACAAAGAAACAGTAGTGTAGGAGAACCGTGTTATAGATAGCCTCATTGTTGTGGGGAGTGGGAACACAGGCAGTGCCTGTGCGTAAGAGCCTGGCATACAAGTCCCCTAAGTTACTGGGCGAGAGAAACGGTTTCGTGAAGCCACACCACTCCCACCATCTCAGTATCAGAATGCTAGCACTCCTCCGGCCTGTGTGTGTGAAGGCCTAAGTTGCAGGCCTTTCCGTGGAAGGCACAACACTGTGGACCGGCGGGAGTTAAAGCGCGGTTTCTCCACAGTGTTGTGCCTTTCATGGAGGGGCCTGCAACGTAGGCCTGCAGACACACATGGAGGAGGAGTGCTAGCATTCTGCCACTGAGAGCTGGTGGGAGAGGTGCGGCTGCCCGAGTTCGTTTCTCTCGCCCAGTAACGTAGGGGACTCGTCTCCCAAGCTCTCATGCAGACACACTCCAAGTGTTTCCACTCTCCGGAGCAGTGAGGCTCTGTACAACACGGTCTCCTACCCCACTGTTTCCTTGTGTTGGTACGCGAGCAGTGAGATTTGCATGGGTAAGGGGGCGGCCGCAGGCCTGGCTTCAGGAAACAAGTGGGGAGTTGTGTTCTCCCTTCTGCCGTGGCCTCAGTCGGCCTCAGAAAATGGTTTTGGACTCGCTGGCAGTGCTCGCCCGCATTCACACAGCAAAAGATTTCGACTCTCAGGACGGCCTAATCTGGCCGAAGACGGGATTTTCTACAGTGTGTTTCCCTCGACTTAGGTGCTTGGCTCTCGGCCTGCAAGCACACCGGGGCAACGTTACTAGACGCAGGAACAAGAGCTGAGCCGAGAGGCGTCTCCGACACCGGCCTTCCTTTCCCTCGGTTTTCCATAAGGAAGCCGTTCGCCGGGCTCTCAAGCACAGCGCACAAAATACAACTTTTTCGCCGCTAGGGACCGGCGGGAGCTAAAGCGCGGTTTCTCCACAGGGTTGGGCCTTTCAAATAAGGTCCTTCAACTTAGGCTTAGAGGCAAACATGCGGCAGGAGTGCTACCATTCTGCCACTGAGAGCTGGTGGGAGAGGTGCGGCTACCGAGTTCGTTTCTCTCGCCCTATAACGTAGTGGACACGTCTCCCAGGCTCGCATGCACACACACTCCAAGTGTTTCCACTCTCCGGAACACTGAGGCTCTGTACAACCCGGTACCCTACCCTACTGTTTCCGTGCGTTGTTTCGCGAGCAGTGAGTCTTGCATGGTCAAGGGGGCGGCCTCAGGCCTGACTTTAGGAAACAAGTGGGGAGTTGTGTTCTCCCTTCTGCCGCGGCCTCAGTCTCCCTCGGAAAATGGTTTTGGACTCGCTGGCAGTGCTCGCCCGCGTTCACACAGCAAAAGGCTTCCACCCTCAGGAAAGCCTAGTCCTATCGAAGTAAGGAATTTCTACAGTGTGGTTCCCACGACTTAGGAGATTGGCTCTCGGCCTGCAAGCACACAGGGGCAACGGTACTAGCCCCAGGACAAGAGCTGAGCCGAGACGCGTCTCCGGCACCGGCCTTTCTTTCCCTCGATTTTACATAGGGAAGCCGTTCGCCGGACTCTCAAGCACAGCGCACAGCATACAGCTTCCTCTCCGCTAGGGACCGCCGTGAGCTAAAGCGCGGTTTCTCCACAGTGTTGTGCCTTCCAGGAAGGGGCCTACAACGCAGGCCTGCACGCACACAGGCCGGAGGAGTGCTAGCATTCTGATCCTGAGAGCTGGTGGGAGAGGTGCGGCTGCACGAATCCGTTTCTCTCGCCCAGGAACTTAGGGGACTCGTATGCCAGGCTCTTACGCACAGGCACTGCCTGTGTTCCCACTCCCCACAACGATGAGGCTATCTATAACACGGTTCTCCCACAGTACGGTTTCTTTGTTTTGGTACACGAGCAGTGAGACTTGAATACCCAAGGGGGCGGCCCTAGGCTGGCTTCAGGAAACAAGTGGGGAGTTCTGTTCTCCCTTCTGCCACGGCCTCAGTCTCCCTCGGAAAATCATTTTGGACTTGCTGGCAGAGCTCGCCCGGATTCACACAGCAAAAGGTTTCCACCCTCAGGAAGGCCTAGTCTGGCCGAAGTAAGGAATTTCTACACTGTGGTTCCCTGGACTTAGGAGGTTGGCTCTCGGGCTGCAAGCACACCGGGGCAAGGGTACTACCTCAGGAACAAGAGCTGAGCCCAGAGGCGTCTCCGGCACCGGCCTTTCTTTCCCTCGGTTTTACATAGGGAAGCCGTTCGCCGGACTCTCAGGCACAGCGCACAGCATACAGCGTCCTCTCCGCTAGGGAACGGTGGGAGGTAAAGTGCGGTTTCTCCACAGTGTTGTGCCTTCCAGGGAGGGGCCTGCAACTTAGGCCTGCACGCACACATGCCGAAGGAGTGCTAGCATTCTACCACTGAGAGCTGGTGGGAGACGTCCGGCTGCCCGTGTTCGTTTCACTCGCCAAGTAAAGTAGGGGACTCGTCTTCCGGGCTCTCACGCACACACACTCCAAGTGTTTCCACTCTCTGGAACAGTGAGGCTCTGTACAACACGGTCCCTTACCTTACTGTTTCCTTGCGTTGGTACGCGAGCAGTGAGACTTGCATGCTCAAGGGGGCGGCCGCTGGGCTGGCTTCAGGAAAGAAGTGGGGAGTTGTGTTCTCCCTTCTACCGCAGCCTCAGGCTCCCTCGAAAATGGTTTTGGACTCGCTGGCAGTGCTCGCCCATATTCACAGAGCAAAAGGTTTCCCCGCTCAGGAAGGCCAAATTGGCCGAAATCGGCGTTTTCTGCAGTGTGTTTCCACCGAGTTAGTTGGTTGGCTCTCGGCCTGCAAGTACACCGGGGCAAGGGTACTAGCCACAGGGACAAGAGCTTAGCCGAGAGGTGTATCCGACACCGGCCTTCCATTCCCTCAGTGTTTTTTTTTTTTATTTTTTTAATTGTTATGTTAATCACCATATATTACATCATTAGTTTTTGGTGCAGTGTTCCATGATTCATTGTTTGTTCATAACACCCAGTGCTCCATGCAGAACGTGCCCTCCTCAATACCCATCACCAGGCTAACACATGCCCCTACCACCCTCCCCTATCGAACCCTCAGTTTGTTTTTCAGAGTCCATCATCTCTCATGGTTCGTCTCCCCTCTGACATACTCCCCTTCCCTTCCTCTCCTGTTATCTTTTTCTTTTTCTTTCTTCTTAAAATATGTTGCGTTATTTGATTCAGAAGTACAGATCTGTGATTCAACAGTCTTGCACAATTCAGAGCGCTAACCGTAGCACATACCCTCCCCAATGTCTATCACCCAGCCACCCCATCTCTCCCACCCCCAACCACTCCAGTAAAACTCAGTTTGTTTCCTGAGATTAAGAATTCCTCATATCAGTGACGTCATGCGATACGTGTCTTTCTCTGATTGACTTATTTCACTCAACATAACACCATCCAGTTCCATCCACGTCGTTGCAAATGGCAAGATCTCATTCCTTTGACGGTTGCATAATATTCCATTGTGAATATATACCACGTCTTCATTATCCGTTCATCTGTCGCTGGACATCTTGGCTCTTTCCACAGTTTGGCTATTGTGGACATTGCTGCTATAAACACTGGGGTACACGTACCCCTTCCGGTCCCTACATTTGTAACGTTCTGGTAAATACCCTGTAGTGCAATTGCTGGCTCGAACAGTAGCTCTAATTTCAACTGTTTGAGGAACCTCGATACTGTTTTCCAGAGAGGTTGCAGCAGCTTGCATTCCCACCAACAGTGGAGGAGGGTTCCCCTTTCTCCACATCCCCGCCACCTGTCGTTCCCTGACTTGTTAATTTTAGCCATTCTGACGGGTGTGAGGTGGTATCTCATTGAGGTTCTGATTTGGATTTCCCTCATGCCGAGCGATGTTGAGCACTTTTTCATGTGCCTGTTGGCCATTTGGATGTCTTCTTTGGAAAAATGTCTGTTCATGTCTTCGGCCCATTTCTTGATTGGATTATATGTTCTTTAGGTGTTGAGTTTTATAAGTTAGTTATAGATTTTGGATACTAGCCCTTTATCTGATATGTCATTTGCAAATATTTTCTCCCCTTCTGTCGGCTGTCTTTTGGTTTTGTGGACTGTTTCTTTAGCTGTGCAAAAGCTTTTTTTTTAATTTTTTATTGTTATGTTAAGCTCCATATATTACATCATTAGTTTTTCGTGCAGTGTTCCATGATTCATTGTTTGTTCATAACACCCAGTGCTCCGTGCAGAACGTGCCCTCCTCAATACCCATCACCAGGCTAACCCGAACCCCTACCGCCCTCCCCTCTAGAACCCTCACTTTGTTTTTCAAAGTCAATCATCTGTCATGGTTCGTCTCCCCCTCTGACATACTCCCCTTCTCTTCCTCTCCTGTTATCTTCTTCTTTTTCTTTTTCTTAAAATATGTTGCTTTATTTGTTTCAGAAGAACAGATCTGTGTTTCAACAGTCTTGCACAATCGACAGCGCTCACCGTAGCACATGCCCTCCCCAATGTCTATCACCCAGCCACCCCATTCCTCCCACCCCCAACCACTCCAGTAACACTCAGTTTGTTTCCTGAGATTAAGAATTCCTCATATCAGTGAGGTCATGCGATACATGTCTTTCTCTGATTGACTTATTTCACTCAACATAACACCATCCAGTTCCATCCACGTCTTTGCAAATGGCAACATCTCATTCCATTTGAAGGCTGCATAATATTCCATTGTGTATATATACCACCTCTTCTTTATCCTTTCATCTGTCGATGGACATCTTGGCTCTTTCCACAGTTTGGCTATTGTGGACATTGCTGCTATAAACTTTGGGGTACACGTACCCCTTCGGGTCCCTACATTTGTATCTTTGTGTTAAATACCCAGTAGTCAATTGTGGATCGAACGGTAGCACTAATTTCAACTGTTTGAGGATCCTCCATTGTGTTTCCAGAGTGGTTGCACCAGCTTGCCTTCCCACCAACAGTGTAGGAGGGTTCCCCTTTCTCCACATGCCCGCCAACATCTGTCGTTCACTAACTTGATAATTTTATCCATTCTGACGGGTGTGATGTGGTATCTCATTGAGGTTTTGATTTGGATTTCCCTGATACCGAGCTATGTTGAGCACTTTTTCATGTGCCTGTTGGCCATTTGGATGTCTTCTTTCAAAAAATGTCTGTTCATGTCTTCTGCCAATTTCTTCATTGGATTATGTGTTCTTTGGTTGTTGAGTTTGATAAGTTCTTTATCGATTTTGGATACTAGCCCTTTATCTGATATGTCATTTGCACATATTTTCTCCCATTCTGTCGGTTGTCTTTTGGTTTTGTGGACTGTTTCTTTTGCAGTACAAAAGCTTTTTTTATTGTTATGTTAATCACCATATATTACATCATTAGTTTTTGGTGCAGTATTCCATGATTCATTGTTTGTTCATAACACCCAGTACTCCATGCAGAACGTGCCCTCCTCAATACCCATCTCCAGGCTAACCCAAACCCCTATCCCCCTCCCCTCTAGAACCCTCACTTTCTTTTTCAGAGTGCATCATCTCTCATGGTTCGTCTCCCCCTCTGTGATACTCCCCTTCAGTTCCTCTCCTGTTATCTTCTTCTTTTTATTTTTTCTTAAAATATGTTGCGTTATTTGTTTCAGAAGTACAGATCTGTGATTCAACAGTGTGCACAATTCACAGCGCTCACCGTAGCACATACCCTACCCAATGTCTATCACCCAGCCACGCCATCCATCCCACCCCCAACCACTCCAGTAACACTCAGTTTGTTTCCTAAGCTTAAGAATTCCTCATATCAGTGAGGTCATGCGATACGTGTCTTTCTCTGATTGACTCATTTCACTCAACATAACACCCTCCAGTTCCATCCACGTTGTTCCAAATGGCAAGATCTCATTCCTTTTGAAGGCTGCATAATAGTCCCTTGTGTATATATACCACTTCTTCTTTATCCATTCATCTGTCGATGGACATCTTGGCTCTTTCCACAGTTTGGCTATTGTGCACATTGCTGCTATAAACTTTGGGGTACACGTACCCCTTCGGGTCCCTACATTGGTATCTTTGTGGTAAATACCCAGTAGTGCAATTGCTGGATCGAACGGTAGCTCTAATTTCAACTGTTTGAGGAACCTCCATACTGTTTTCCAGAGTGCTTACACAAGCTTGCCTTCCCACCAACAGTGTAGGAGGGTTCCCCTTTCTCCACATCCCCGCCAACATCTGTCGTTCCCTGACTTGTTAATTTTAGCCATTCTGACGGGTGTCAGGTGGTATCTCATTGAGGTTTTGATTTGGATTTCCCTCATGCCGAGCGATATTGAGCACTTTTTCATGTGCCTGTTGGCCATTTGGAGGTCTTCTTTGGAAAAATGTCTGTTCATGTCTTCGGCCCATTTCTTGATTGGATTATTTGTTCTTTGGGTGTTGAGTTTGATAAGTTCTCTATATATTTTGGATACTAGCCCTTTATCTGATATGTCATTTGCAAATATTTTCTCCCATTCTGTCGGTTGTCTTTTGGTTTTGTGGACTGTTTCTTTTGCTGTGCAAAAGCTTTTTTTATTGTTATGTTAATCACCATATATTACATCCTTAGTTTTTGGTGCAGTGTTCCATGATTCATTGTTTGTTCATAACACCCAGTGCTCCATGCAGAACGTGACCTCCTCAATACACATCACCAGGCTAACCCGAACCCCTACCGCCCTCCCCTCTAGAACCCTCACTTTGTTTTTCAAAGTCCATCATCTGTCATGGTTTGTCTCCCCCTCTGACATACTCCCCTTCTCTTCCTCTCTTGTTATCTTCTTCTTTTTCTTTTTCTTTTTTTTTTTTTATAAATTTTTTTATTGTTATTTTAATCACCATAGATTACATCATTAGTTTTTGGTGCAGTGTTCCATGATTCATTATTTGTTCATAACACCCAGTGCTCCATGCAGAACGTGTCCTCCTCAATACCCATCACCAGGCTAACCCATCCCCCTACCCCCCTCCCCTCTAGAACCCTCAGTTTGTTTTTCAGAGTCCATCATCTCTCATGGTTCGTCTCCACCTCTGACATACTCCCCTTTTCTTCCTCTCCTGTTATGTTCTTCTTTTTCTTTTTTCTTAAAATATTTTGCTTTATTTGTTTCAGAAGTACAGATCTGTGATTCAACAGTCTTGCACAATTCACAGCGCTCACCGTAGCACATACCCTCCCCAATATCTATCACCCAGCCACCCCATCCCTCCCACCCCCAACCACTCCAGTAATACTCAGTTTCTTTCCTGAGATTAAGAATTCCTCATATCAGTGAGGTCATGTGATACATGTCTTTCTCTGATTGACTTATTTCACTCAGCATAACACCCTCCAGTTCCATCCACGTCGTTGCAAATGGCAAGATCTCATTCCTTTTGATGGCTGCATAATATTCCATTGTGTATATATACCACTTCTTCTTTATCCATTCATCTGTCGATGGGCATCTTGGCTCTTTCCACAGTTTGGCTATGGTGAACATTGTTGCTATAAACATTGGGGTACACGTACCCCTTCGGGTCCCTACATTTGTGTCTTTGTGGTAAATACCCAGTAGTGCAATTGCTGGATCAAATGGTAGCTCTAATTTCAACTGTTTGAGGAACCTCCATACTGTTTTCCAGAGGGGTTGCACCAGCTTGCATTCCCACCAACAGTGTAGGAGGGTTCCCCTTTATCCACATCCCCGCCAACATGTGTCATTCCCTGACTTGTTAATTTTAGCCATTCTGACGGGTGTGAGGTGGTATCTCATTGAGGTTTTGATTTGGATTTCCCTGATGCCAAGCGATGTTGAGCACTTTTTCATGTGCCTGTTGGCCATTTGGATGTCTTCTTTGGAGAAATGTCTGTTCATGTCTTCTGCCCATTTCTTGATTGGATTATTTGTTCTTTGGGTGTTGAGTTTGATATGTTCTTTATAGATTTTGGATACTAGCCCTTTATCTGATATGTCATTTGCAAATATTTTCTCCCATTCTGTCGGTTGTCTTTTGGTTTTGTGGACTGTTTCTTTTGCTGTGCAGAAGCTTTTTATCTTGATGAAATCCCAATAGCTCATTTTTGCCCTGGCTTCCCGTGCCTTTGGCGATGTTTCTAGGAAGAAGTTGCTGCGGCTAAGGTTGAAAAGGTTGCTACCTGTGTTCTCCTTTAGGATTTGGATGGACTCCTGTCTCACGTTTAGGTCTTTCAACTATTTGGAGTCTATTTTTGTGTGTGGTGTAAGGAAATGGTCCAGTTTCATTCTTCTGCATGTGGCTGTCCAATTTTCCCAACACCATTTGTTGAAGAGACTGTCTTTTTGCCATTGGACATTCTTTCCTGCTTTGTCAAAAATAAGTTGACCATAGAGTGGAGGGTCCATTTCTGGGCTCTCAATTCTGTTCCATTGATCTATGTGTCTGTTTTTGTGCCAGTACCATACTGTCTTGATGATGACAGCTTTGTAATAGAGCTGGAAGTCCGGAATTGTGATGCCGCCAGCTTTGCTTTTCTTTTTCAGTATTCCTCTGGCTATTCTGGGTCTCTTCTGGTTCCATACAAATTTTAGGATTATTTGTTCCATTTCTTTGAAAAAAGTGGATGGTATTTTGATGGGGATTGCATTGAATGTGTAGATTGCTCTAGGTAGCATTGACATCTTCACAATGTTGATTCTCCCAATCCATGAGCATGGAACGTTTTTCCATTTCTTTGTGTCTTCTTCAATTTCTTTCCTGAGTATTTTATAGTTTTCTGAGTACAGATCCTTTGCCTCTTTGGTTAAATTTATTCCTAGGTATCTAATGGTTTTGGGTGCAATTGTAAATGGGATCGACTCCTTGATTTGTCTCTCTTCTGTCTTGTTGTTGGTGTATAGGAATGCCACTGATTTCTGTGCATTGATTTTATATCCTGCTACTTTACTGAATTCCTGTATGAGTTCTAGCAGTTTTGGGGTGGAGTCTTTTGGGTTTTCCACATAGAGTATCATATCATCTGCAAAGAGTGAGAGTTTGACTTCCTCTTTGCCGATTTGGATGCCTTTGATTTCTTTTTGTTGTCTGATTGCTGTGGCTAGGACTTCTAATACTATGTTGAATAGCAGTGGTGATAGTGGACATCCCTGCCGCGTTCCTGACCTTAGGGGAAAAGCTCTCAGCCTTTCCCCATTGAGAATGATATTCGCTGTAGGTTTTTCATAGATGGCTTTTATGATATTGAGGTATGTACCCTCTATCCCTATACTCTGAAGAGTTTTGATCAAGAAAGGATGTTGTACTTTGTCAAATGCTTTTTCTGCATCTATTGAGAGGATCATATGATTCTTGTTCTTTCTTTTGTTAATGTATTGTATCACGTTGATTGATTTGCGGATGTTGAACCAGCCTTGCAGCCCAGGAATAAATCCCACTTGGTCGTGGTGAATAATCCTTTTAATGTACTGTTGGATCCTATTGGCTAGTATTTTGGTGAGAATTTTTGCATCCATGTTCATCAAGGATATTGGTCTGTAATTCTCTTTTTTGATGGGGTCTTTGTCTGGTTTTGGGATCAAGGTAATGCTGGCCTCATAAAATGAGTTTGGAAGTTTCCCTTCCATTTCTATTTTTTGGAACAGTTTCAGGAGAATAGGTATTAATTCTTCTTGAAATGTCTGATAGAATTCCCCTGGGAAGCCATCTGGCCCTGGGCTTTTGTTTCTTGGGAGATTTTTGATGACTGTTTCAATTTCCTTAGTGGTTATAGGTCTGTTCAGGTTTTCTATTTCTTCCTGGTTCAATTTTGGTAGTTGATACATCTCTAGGAATGCACCCATTTCTTCCAGGTTATCTAATTTGCTGGCATAGAGTTGCTCATAATATGTTCTTATAATTGTTTGTATTTCTTTGGTGTTGCTTGTGATCTCTCCTCTTTCATTCATGATTTTGTTGATTTGGGTCATTTCTCTTTTCTTTTTGATCAGTCTGGCCAGGGGTTTATCAATCTTGTTAATTCTTTCAAAGAACCAGCTCCTAGTTTCGTTGATCTGTTCTACTGTTCTTTTGGTTTCTAGTTCATTGATTTCTGCTCTGATCTTTATGATTTCTCTTCTCCTGCTGGGTTTAGGCTTTCTTTGCTGTTCTTTCTCCAGCTCCTTTAGGTGTAGGGTTAGGTTGTGTATTTGAGACCTTTCTTGTTTCTTGAGAAAGGCTTGTATTGCTATATACTTTCCTCTCAGGACTGCCTTTGCTGTATCCCAAAGATTTTGAACAGTTGTGTTTTCATTTTCATTGGTTTCCATGAATTTTTTAAATTCTTCTTTAATTTCTTGGTTGACCCATTCATTCTTTAGTAGGATGCTCTTTAGCCTCCATGTATTTGAGTTCTTTCCGACTTTCCTCTTGTGGTTGAGTTCTAGTTTCAAAGCATTGTGGTCTGAAAATATGCAGGGAATGATCCCAATCTTTTGGTACCGATTGAGACCTGATTTGTGACCTAGAATGTGATCAATTCTGGAGAATGTTCCATGGGCACTAGAGAAGAATGTGTATTCCGTTGCTTTGGGATGGAATGTTCTGAATATGTCTGTGAAGTCCATTTGGTCCAGTGTGTCATTTAAAGTCTTTATTTCCTTGTTGATCTTTTGCTTAGATGATCTGTCCATTTCAGTCAGGGGGGTGTTAAAGTCCCCCACTATTATTGTATTGTTGTCAATGTGTTTCTTTGCTTTTGTTATTAATTGCCTTATATAATTGGCTGCTCCCATGTTCGGGGCATAGATATTTACAATTGTTAGATCTTCTTGTTGGATAGACCCTTTAAGTAGGATATAGTGTCCTTCCTCATCTCTTATTACAGTCTTTGTTTTAAAATCTAGTTTGTCTGATATAAGGATTGCCACCCCAGCTTTCTTTTGGTGTCCATTAGCATGGTAAATGGTTTTCCACCCCCTCACTTTCAATCTGGGGGTGTCTTTGGGTGTAAAATGAGTCTCTTGCAGACAGCATATGGATGGGTCTTGTTTTTTAATCCAATCTGATAGCCTGTGTCTTTTGATTGGGGCATTTAGCCCATTTACATTCAGGGTAACTATTGAAAGGTATGAATTTAGTGCCATTGTATTACCTGTAAGGTGACTGTTAACTGTCTGTTGTCTGTGTTCGTTTCTGCTCTTTGCTGCTTTTAGGTTCTCTCTTTGCTTAGAGGACCCCTCTCAATATTTCTTGGAGGGCTGGTTTCGTGTTTGCAAATTCCTTTAGTTTTTGTTTGTTCTGGAAGCTTTTTATCTCTCCTTCTATTTTCAATGATAGCCTAGCTGGATATAGTATTCTTGGCTGCATATTTTTCTCGTTTAGTGCTCTGAAGATATCTTGCCAGTCCTTTCTGGCCTGCCAGGTCTCTGTGGATAGGTCTGTTGCCAGTCTAATGTTTCTACCATTGTAGGTTACATATCTCTTCTCCCGAGCTGCTTTCAGGATTTTCTCTTTGTCTCTGAGACTCGTAAATTTTACTATTAGATGTCGGGGTGTTGACCTATTATTATTGATTTTGAGAGGGGTTCTCTGTGCCTCCTGGATTTTAATGCCTGTTTCCTTCCTCACATTAGGGAAGTTCTCTGCTATAATCTGCTCCAATATACCTTCTGCCCCTCTCTCTCTCTCTTCTTCTTCTGGGATCCCAATTATTCTAATGTTGTTTCGTCTTATCGTATCACTTATCTCTCGAATTCTGCCCTCGTGATCCTGTAGTTGTTTCTCTCTCTTTTTCTCAGCCTCTTTATTTTCCATCATTTGGTCTTCTATATCGCTGATTCTCTCTTCTGCCTCATTTATCCTAGCATTTAGTGCCCCCATTTTTGATTGCACCTCATCAATAGCCTTTTTGATTTCGATTTGGTTAGATTTTAGTTCTTTTATTTCTCCAGAAAGGGTTTCTCTAATAACTTCCACGCTTTTTTCAAGCCCAGCTAGTATCTTTAAAGTCATGATTCTGAACTCTAGGTCCGACATCGTACTAATGTCCGTATTGAGTAGGTCCCTGGCTGACGGTACTACCTCTTGTTCTTTTTGCTGAGGTGATTTCTTTCGTCTTGTCATTTTGTCCAGAGGAGAATAGATGAATGAGAGAACAAAAGGCTAACAGGTTTACAACGTCCCCAGCAAATATACTGTATACAAATCAGAAAAGACCTGAAACCAGGGGAAAAGAAAGGGAAAGAAAGAAAAAAGAAAGAGAAAAAGAAGAAAAAAAAAAAAAGAAAAAAAGATAAAAACAAAAACAAAACAATTCAAAAAAGGCAGAATAGGATCAAATATGATCAGGCTAGTGCATAGATCAGTGCCACACACTAGATTTTGGGCGTATTTTGGTCTGTTAGAAAAAAGTGCCTCCTAAAATTTTAAAGGAAGAAAGACATATATGTACAAAATAAGGGTTGATACAATGAAGGGATGGAAAATGAGTGTAAAGATGAAAATTATAAAAGATTTTATAAAAGGACTTGGTAAGATAAGTTGTTTGAAAAAAGAAAGAAGATTTAAGGAAAAAAAAAAGGAAAAAGGGAGAGAATGTGATCAGGCAGGAGACTAGAACAAAGCCATACACTAGTGGTTTAGGGTATATTTTGATCTGTTAGAAGAAACTGTACCTCAAAATTTTAAAGAGAGAACAACTTATATATATATGCCAAAAACAAGGATAACTACTATGAAGGGATAAAATATGACTCTAAAAATGAAAAAAAAATAAAAAATGTTTTTTTTTTTAAAAAGGGATTTATAAGATGTTGGTTGAAAAAGGGAAAAAGAAAAATAAAAAAAAGTCAACAAAAATTAACTTTGATGAAATAATGAATCATGGTAAAAAAAAAAAAAAAAAAAGAAGAAGCCATGAATCTATGTGCAGTATTCCCCTAGCGCTGGAGTTGTCCTATTCTCCTTGATCGATCAACTTGATCTTGGCTTGCTGGCTGTTTGTGTTGATCTTCTGGGGGAGGGGCCTGTTGCTGTGGTTTCCAAATGTCTTTGCCGGAGGCGGAATTGCCCCGCCCTTGTCGGTCCGGGCTAAGGAAGCTGCTCCGGTTTGCTCTCAGGAGCTTTTGTTCCCTGCAAGCTCTCGGTACAGCTTTGGAGGACCAGGGCGAAAATGGCGGCCTCCCAGTCTCCGCCCGGAGGAGCCGAGAACTCGGGGCCCCACTCCTCAGTGCGCCCCCAGAGAAAAGCAGTCACTCCCGTGTCCCCGGTCTCTGGCCGCACTCCGTGCTCACCCGGCCTGTGATCGAGCGTTGCTATCTCTGGCACTCGACCCCGCTCGGAGTCTCCAAACCCAGCAGATCCCTGCAGTGCGTTCCCGCACCGCTCCTCCCCGGGAAGGAAGGGGAGTCTCCCCGGATCTGCTGCTTGTTGGGTCCTTGCTGGGGGAGCCGTGCCCCGACTGGGCCGCAGATCACAGTTTATGGCAACCCCGAGCTGAGAGCCCGCGACTCTGCTCCGTATCTGCAGCCGGCTTCCCCGCCCTGACACCTGGGAGCTCTGCCGCACTCAGGCACCCCCGGTCTCTCTGTGACCCCAAGGGTCCTGAGACCACACTGTCCCGGGAGGATT
Organism: Eumetopias jubatus; assembly: GCF_037043125.1. NCBI lineage: Eukaryota > Metazoa > Chordata > Mammalia > Carnivora > Otariidae > Eumetopias > Eumetopias jubatus. The sequence continues at coordinate 108,065 of NW_028274932.1, read as the reverse complement.
CCACCCCCCGCTTAGCCACTGCAGCGACGTCCCTCCGCCGAGCCAACTTTTAAAAGGTCCGATTTTGTGCTCCGCGGCTCTAGCACTTGCCAGAAGCGGCCGGCGGAGGCCCCTCCCCCGCCGTCTATCCTCCCGAATATCGCCTCGGATTCACTTCTCCGCACGCCCTACCTTCCAGTAAGTGGTCGCTTCTCTGTTCAGAGAGTTGTTGCTACTCTCCTGTTCGATCTCCTGTTGAGTTCGTAGGTGTTCAGAATGGTTTCATCCCTATTCAGCTGAATTCCTGAGACCAGACAAAATCTAGGTCTCCTACTCCTCCGCCATCTTGCTCCGCCCCCCCTTCTTTTTCTTTTTCTTAAAATATGTTGCTTTATTTGTTTCAGAAGTACAGATCTGTGATTCAACAGTCTTGCACAATCGACAGCGCTCACCGTAGCACATACCGTCCCCATTGTCTATCACCCAGCCACCCCATCCCTCCCACCCCCAACCACTCCAGTAACACTCAGTTTGTTTCCTGAGATTAAGAATTCCTCATATCAGTGAGGTCATGCGATACATGTCCTCCTCTGATTCACTTATTTCACTCAACATAACACCCTCCAGTTCCATCCACGTCTTTGCAAATGGCAACATCTCATTCCTTTTGAAGGCTGCATAATATTCCATTGTGTATATATACCACTTCTTCTTTATCCATTCATCTGTCGATGGACATCATGGCTCTTTCCACAGTTTGGCTATTGTGGACATTGCTGCTATAAACTTTGGGGTACACGTACCCCTTCGGGTCCCTACATTTGTATCTTTGTGTTAAATACCCAGTAGTCAATTGCTGGATCGAACGGTAGCACTAATTTCAACTGTTTGAGCATCCTCCATAGTGTTTTCCAGAGTGGTTGCACCAGCTTGCATTGCCACCAACAGTGTAGGAGGGTTCCCCTTTCTCTACATGCCCGCCAACATCTGTCGTTCCCTGACTTGTTAATTTTATCCATTCTGACGGGTGTGAGGTGGTATCTCATTGAGGTTTTGATTTGGATTTCCCTGATACCGAGCTATGTTGAGCACTTTTTCATGTGTCTGTTGGCCATTAGGATGTCTTCTTTGAAAAAATGTCTGTTCATGTCTTCTGCCAATTTCTTCATTGGATTATGTGTTCTTTGGGTGTTGAGTTTGATAAGTTCTTAATCGATTTTGGATACTAGCCCTTTATCTGATATGTCATTTGCACATATTTTCTCCCATTCTCTCGGTTGTCTTTTGGTTTTGTGGACTGTTTCTTTTGCTGTGCAAAATCTTTTTTTTTTATTTTTTTATTGTTATGTTAATCACCATATATTACATCATTAGTTTTTGGTGCACTGTTCCATGATTAATTGTTTGTTCATAACACCCACTGCTCCATGCAGAACGTGCCCTCCTCAATACCCATCACCAGGCTAACGGATCCCCCTACCCCCCTCCCCTCTAGAACCCTCAGTTTGTTTTTCAGAGTCCATCATCTCTCATGGTTCGTCTCCCCGTCTGACATACTCCCCCTCTCTTCATCTCCTGTTATCTACTTCTTTTTTTCTATTTTCTTAAAATATGTTGCGTTATTCGATTCAGAAGCACAGATCTGTGATTCAACAGTCTTGCACAATTCACAGCGCTCACCTTGGCACATACCCTCCCCAATGTCTATCACCCAGGCAACCCATCCCTCCCAGCCCCAACCACTCCATTCAAACAGTTTCTTTGCTGAGATTAAAAATTCCTCATATCAGTGAGGTCATGCGATAGGTGTCTTTCTCTGATTGACTTATTTCACTCAACATAACACCCTCCAGTTCCATCCGCGTCGTTGCAAATGGCAAGATCTCATTCCTTTTGACGGCTGCATAATATTCCATTGTGTATATACACCACTTTTCTTTATCCGTTCATCTGTCGATGGACATCTTCGCTCTTTCCACAATTTACCTATTTTGGACATTGCTGCTATAAACATTGGGGTACACGTACCCATTCGGGTCCCTACATTTGTATCTTTGTGGTAAATGCCCAGTAGTGCAATTGCTGGATCGAACGGTAGCTCTAATTTCAACTGTTTGAGGATCCTCCATAGTGTTTTCCAGAGTAGTTGCACCAGCTTGCCTTCCCACCAACAGTGGAGGAGTGTTCCCCTTTCTCCACATGCCCGCAAACATCTCTCGTTCCCTGACTTGTTAATTTTAGCCATTCTGACGGGTGTGATATGGTATCTCATTGAGGTTTTGATTTGGATTTCCCTGATGCCGAGCGATGTTGAGCACTTTTTCATGTGCCTGTTGGCGATTTGGATATCTTCTTTGGAAAAATGTCTGTTCATGTCTTCGGCCCATTTCTTGATTGGATTATTTGTTATTTGGGTGTTGAGTTTGATAAGTTCTTTATAGATTCTGGATACTAGCCCTTGATCTGTTATGTCATTTGCACATATTTTCTCCCAATCTGTCGGTTGTCTTTTGGTTTTGTGGACTGTTTCTTTTGCTGTGCAAAAGCTTTTTTTTATTGTTATGTTAATCACCATATATTACATCATTAGTTTTTGGTTCAGTGTTCCATGATTCATTGTTTGTTCACAACACCCAGTGCTCCATGCAGAACGTGCCCTCCTCAATACCCATCACCAGGCTAACCCAAAACCCTACCCCCTCCCCTCTAGAACCCTCACTTTCTTTTTCAGAGTGCATCATCTCTCATGGTTCGTCTCCCCCTCTGTGATACTCCCCTTCAGTTCCTCTCCTGTTATCTTCTTCTTTTTCTCTTTTCTTAAAATATGTTGCGTTATTTGTTTCAGAAGTACAGATCTGTGATTCAACAGTGTGCACAATTCACAGCACTCACCGTAGCACATACCTTCCCCAATGTCTATCACCCAGCCACCCCATCCGTCCCACCCCCAACCACTCCAGTAACACTCAGTTTGTTTCCTAAGATTAAGAATTCCTCATATCAGTGAGGTCATGCGATACGTGTCTTTTTCTGATTGACTCATTTCACTCAACATACCACCCTAAAGTTCCATCCACGTCGTTCCAAATGGCAAGATCTCATTCCTTTTGACGGCTGCATAATATTCCCTTGTGTATATATACCACTTCTTCTTTATCCATTCATCTGTCGATGGACATCTTGGCTCTTTCCACAGTTTGGCTATTGTGCACATTGCTCCTATAAACTTTGGGGTACACGTACCCCTTCTGGTCCCTACATTTGTATCTTTGTGGTAAATACCCAGTAGTGCAATTGCTGGATCGAACGGTAGCTCTAATTTCAACTGTTTGAGGAACCTCCATAGTGTTTTCCAGAGTGGTTACACCAGCTTGCCTTCCCACCAACAGTGTAGGAGGGTTCCCCTTTCTCCACATCCCCTCCAACATCTGTCGTTCCCTGACTTGTTAATTTTAGCCATTCTGACGGGTGTGATAATGGCATCTCATTGAGGTTTTGATTTGGATTTCCCTGATGCCGAGCGATGTTGAGCACTTTTTCATGTGCCTGTTGGCGATTTGGATATCTTCTTTGGAAAAATGTCTGTTCATGTCTTCTGCCCATTTCTTGATTGGATTATTTGTTCTTTGGGTGTTGAGTTTGATAAGTTCTTTATAGATTTTGGATACTAGCCCTTTATCTGATATGTCATTTGCACATATTTTCTCCCATTTTGTCGGTTGTCTTTTGGTTTTGTGGACTGTTTCTTTTGCTGTACAAAGCTTTTTTTATTGTTATGTTAATCACCATATATTACATCATTAGTTTTTGGTGCAGTGTTCCATGATTCATTGTTTGTTCATAACACCCAGTGCTCCATGCAGAACGTGCCCTCCTCAATACCCATCTCCAGGCTAACCCAAACCCCTACCCCCCCTCCCTCTAGAACCCTCACTTTCTTTTTCAGAGTGCATCATCTCTCATGGTTCGTCTCCCCCTCTGTGATACTCCCCTTCAGTTCCTCTCCTGTTATCTTCTCCTTTTTCTTTTTTCTTAAAATATGTTGCGTTATTTGTTTCAGAAATACAGATCTGCGATTCAACAGTGCGCACAATTCACAGCGCTCAACGTAGCACATACCCTGCCCAATGTTTATCACCCAGCCACCCCATCCCTCCCACCCTCAACCACTCCAGTAACACTCAGTTTGTTTCCTAAGATTAAGAATTCCTCATATCACAGAGGTCATGCGATACGTGTCTTTCTCTGATTGACTCATTTCACTCAACATAACACCCTCCAGTTCCATCCACGTCGTTCCAAATGGCAAGATCTCATTCCTATAGACGGCTGCATATTATTCCCTTGTGTATATATACCACTCCTTCTTTATCCATTCATCTGTCGATGGACATCTTGGCTCTTTCCAAAGTTTGGCTATTGTGGACATTGCTGCTATAAATTTGGGGTACACGTACCCCTTCGGGTCCCTACATTTGTATCTTGTGGTAAATACCTAGTAGTGCAATTGCTGGATCGAACGAGAGCTCTAATTGCAACTGTTTGAGGAACCTCCATACTGTTTTCCAGAGTGCTTACACAAGCTTGCCTTCCCACCAACAGTGTAGGAGGGTTCCCCTTTATCCACATCCCCGCCAACATCTGTCGTTCCCTGACTTGTTAATTTTAGCCATTCTGACGGGTGTGAGGTGGTATCTCTTTGAGGTTTTGATTTGGATTTCCCTCATGCCGAGCGATGTTGAGCACTTTTTCATGTGCCTGTTGGCCATTTGGAGGTCTTCTTTGGAAAAATGTCTGTTCATGTCTTCGGCCCATTTCTTGATTGGATTATTTGTTCTTTGGGTGTTGAGTTTGATAAGTTCTCTATATATTTTGGATACTAGCCCTTTATCTGATATGTCATTTGCCAATATTTTCTCCCATTCTGTCGGTTGTCTTTTGGTTTTGTGGACTGTTTCTTTTGCTGTGCAAAAGCTTTTTTTATTGTTATGTTAATCACCATATATTACATCATTAGTTTTTGGTGCAGTGTTCCATGATTCATTGTTTGTTCATAACACCCAGTGCTCCATGCAAAACGTGCCCTCCTCAATACCCATCACCAGGCTAACCCAAACCCCTACCCCCTCCCCTCTAGAGCCCTCACTTTGTTTTTCAGAGTCCATCATCTGTCATGGTTCGTCTCCCCCTCTGACATACTCCCCTTCTCTTCCTCTCCTGTTATCTTCTTCTTATCCTTTTTCTTAAAATATGTTGCGTTTTTTCTTTCAGAAGAACAGATCTGTGATTCAACAGTCTTGCACAATTCACAGCGCTCACCGTAGCACATACTCTCCCCAATGTCTATTACCCAGCGACCCCATCCCTCCCACCCCCAACCACTCCAGTAACACTCAGTTTTTTTCCTGAGATTAAGAATTCCTCATATCAGTGAGGTCATGCGATACATGTCTTTCTCTGATTGACTTATTTTACTCAACATAACACCCTCCAGTTCCATCCACGTCTTTGCAAATGGCAACATCTCATTCCTTTTGAAGGCTGCATAATATTCCATTGTGTATATATACCACCTCTTCTTTATCCATTCATCTGTCGGTGGACATCTTGGCTCTTTCACAGTTTGGCTATTGTGGACATTGTTGCTATAAACATTGCGGTACACATACCCCTTCGGGTCCCTACATTTGTATCTTAGTGTTAAATACCCAGTAGTCAATTGCTGGATCGAACGGTAGCACTAATTTCAACTGTTTAAGGATCCTCCATAGTGTTTTCCAGAGTGGTTGCACCACCTTGCATTCCCACCAACAGTGGAGGAGGGTTCCCCTTTCCCCACAACCCCGCCAAAATCTGTCTTCACTGACTTGTTAATTTTAGCCATTCTGACGGGTGTGAGGTGGTATCTCATTGAGGTTTTGATTTGGATTTCCCTGATGCCGAGCGATGTTGAGCACTTTTTCATGTGCCTGTTGGCCATTTGGATGTCTTCTTTGGAAAAATGTCTGTTCATGTCTTCGGCCCATTTCTTGATTGGATTATTTGTTCTTTGGGTGTTGAGTTTGATAAGTTCTTTATACATTTTGGATACTAGCACTTTATCTGCTATGTCATTTGTCAATATTTTCTCCCATTCTGTCGGGTGTCTTTTGGTTTTGTGGACTGTTTCTTTAGCTGTGCAAAAGCGTTTTTTAAAATTTTTTATTGTTATGTTAATCACCATATATACATCATTAGTTTTTCGTACACTGTTCCATGATTCATTGTTTGTTCATAACACCCAGTGCTCCATGCAGAACGTACCCTCCTCAATACCCATCACCAGGATAACCCAAACCCCTCCCGCCCTCCCCTGTAGACCCTCCCTTTGTTATTCAGAGTCCATCATCTGTCATGGTTCGTGTCCCCCTCTGACATACTCCCCTTCTCTTCCTCTCCTGTTATCTTCTTCTTTTTCTTTTTCTTAAAATATGTTGCGTTATTTGTTTCAGAAGTACAGATCTATGATTCACCAGTCTTGCACAATTCACAGCGCTCACCGTAGCACAGACCGTCCCCATTGTCTATCACCCAGCCACCCCATCCCTCCCACCCACAACCACTCCAGTAACACTCAGTTTGTTTCCTGAGATTTAGAATTCCTCATATCAGTGAGGTCATGCGATACGTGTCTTTCTCTGATTGACTTATTTCACTCAACATAACACCCTACCATTCCATCCACGTCTTTGCAAATGGCAACATCTCATTCCTTTTGAAGGCTGCATAATATTCCATTGTGTATATATACCACCTCTTCTTTATTCATTCATCTGTCGATGGACATCTTGGCTCTTTCCACAGTTTGGCTATTGTGGACAATGCTGCTATAGACTTTGGGGTACACGTACCCCTTCGGGTCCCTACATTTGTATCTTTGTGTTAAATACCCAGTAGTCAATTGCTGGATCGAACGGTAGCACTAATTTCAACTGTTTGAGGATCCTCCATACTCTTTTCCAGAGTGGTTGCACCAGCTTGCATTCCCACCAACAGTGGAGGAGGGTTCCCCTTTCTCCACATCCCCGCCAACATCTGTCGTTCCCTGAGTTGTTAATTTTAGCCATTCTGACGGGTGTGATATGGCATCTCATTGAGGTTTTGATTTGGATTTTCCTCATGCCGAGCGATGTTGAGCACTTTTTCATGTGCCTATTGGCCATTTGGAGGTCTTCTTTGGAAAAATGTCTGTTCATGTCTTTGACCCATTTCTTGATTGCATTATTTGTTCTTTGGGTGTTGAGTTTGATAAGTCCTTTATGGATTTTGGAGAGTAGCCCTTTATCTGATATGTCATTTGCAAATATTTTCTCCCATTCTGTCGGTTGTCTTTTGGTTTTGTGGACTGTTTCTTTTGCTGTGCAAAAGCTTTTTTTTTATTTTTTTATTGTTATGTTAAGCACCATATATTACATCATTAGTTTTTCGTGCAGTGTTCCTTGATTCATTGTTTGTTCATAACACCCAGTGCTCCGTGCAGAACGTGCCCTCCTCAATACCCATCACCAGGCTAACCCAAACCCCTACCGTCCTCCCCGCTAGAACCCTCACTTTGCTTTTCAGAGTCCATCAACTGTCATGGTTCGTCTCCCCCTCTGACATACTCCCCTTCTCTTCCTCTCCTGTTTTCTTCTTCTTTTTCTTTTTCTTAAAATATGTTGCGTTATTTGTTTCAGAAGTACAGATCTGTGATTCAACAGTCTTGCACAATTCACAGCGCTCACCATAGCACATACCCTCCCCAATGTCTATCACCAAGCCACCGCATCCCTTCCACCCCCAACCACTCCAGTAACACACAGTTTGTTTCCTGAGATTAAGAATTCCTCAAATCAGTGAGGTCATGGATACCTGTCTTTCTCTGATTCACTTATTTCACTCAACATAACCCCCTCCAGTTCCATCGATGTCTTTACAAATGGCAACATCTCATTCCTTTTGATGGATGTATAATATTCCATTGTGTATATATACCACCTCTTCTTTATCCATTCATCTGTCGATGGACATCTTGGCTCTTTCCACAGTCTGGCTATTGCGGACATTGCTGCTATAAACTTTGGGGTACACGTATACCTTCGGGTCCCTACATTTTTATTTTTGTGGTGAATACCCAGTAGTCAATTGCTGGATCGAACGGTAGCTCTAATGTCAACTGTTTGAGGAACCTCCATAGTGTTTTCCAGAGTGGTTGCACCAGCTTGCATTCCCACCAACAGTGTAGGAGGGTTCCCGTTTCTCCACATCCCCGCCAACATCTGTCGTTCCCTGACTTGTTAATTTTAGCCATTCTGACGTGTGAGAGGTGGTATCTCATTGAGGTTTTTATTTGGATTTCCCTGATACCGAGCTATGTTGAGCACTTTTTCATGTGCCTGTTGGCCATTTGGATGTCTTCTTTGAAAAAATGTCTGTTCATGTCTTCGGCCCATTTCTTGATTGGATTATTTGTTCTTTGGGTGTTGAGTTTGATAAGTTCTTTATAGATTTTGGATATTAGCCCTTTATCTGTTATGTCATTTGTACATATTTTCTCCCATTCTGTCGCTTGTCTTTTGGTTTTCTGGACTGTTTCTTTTGCTGTGCAAAAGCTTTTTTTTATTGTTATGTTAATCACCATATATTACATCATTAGTTTTTGGTGCAGTGTTCCATGATTCATTGTTTGTTCATAACACCCAGTGCTCCATGCAGAACGTGCCCTCCTCAATACCCATCTCCAGGCTAACCCAAACCCCTACCCCCCCTCCCTCTAGAACCCTCACTTTCTTTTTCAGAGTGCATCATCTCTCATGGTTCGTCTCCCCCTCTGTGATACTCCCCTTCAGTTCCTCTCCTGTTATCTTCTTTTTCTTTTTTCTTAAAATATGTTGCGTTATTTGTTTCAGAAAAACAGATCTGTGATTCAACAGTGTGCACAATCACAGCACTCACCGTAGCACATAACTTCCCCAATGTCTATCACCCACCCACCCCATCCGTCCCACCCCCAACCACTCCAGTAACACTCAGTTTGTTTCCTAAGATTAAGAATTCCTCATATCAGTGAGGTCATGCGATACGTGTCTTTCCCTGATTGACTCATTTCACTCAACATAACACCCTCCAGTTCCATCCACGTTGTTGCAAATGGCAAGATCTCATTCCTTTTGACGGCTGCATAATATTCCCTTGTGTATATATACCACTTCTTCTTTATCCATTCATCTGTCGATGGACATCTTGGCTCTTTCCACAGTTTGGCTATTGTGGACATTGCTGCTATAAACTTTGGGGTACACGTACCCCTTCGGGTCCCTACATTTGTATCTTTGTGGTAAATACCCTTTAGTGCAATTGCTGGATGGAACGGTAGCTCTAATTTCAACTGTTTGAGGTACCTCCATACTGTTTTCCAGAGTGCTTACACCAGCTTGCCTTCCCACCAACAGTGGAGGAGGGTTCCCCTTTCTCCACATCCCCGCCAACATCTGTCGTTCCCTGACTTGTTAATTTTAGCCATTCTGACGGGTGTGAGGTGGTATCTCATTGAGGTTTTGATTTGGATTTCCCTCATACCGAGCTATGTTGAGCACTTTTTCATGTGCCTGTTGGCCATTTGGATGTCTTCTTTGAAAAAATGTCAGTTCATGTCGTCTGCCCATTTCTTCATTGGATTATGTGTTCTTTGGGTGTTGAGGTTGATAAGTTCTTTACCGATTTTGGATACTAGCCCTTTATCTGATATGTCATTTGTAAATAATTTCTCCCAATCTCTCGGTTGTCTTTTGGTTTTGTGGACTGTTTCTTTTGCTGTGCGAAATCTTTTTTTTTTTTATTGTTATGTTAATCACCATATATTACATCATTAGTTTTTGGTGCACTGTTCCATGATTAATTGTTTGTTCATAACACCCACTGCTCCATGCAGAACGTGCCCTCCTCAATACCCATCACCAGGCTAACCGATCCCCCTAACCTCCTCCCTCTAGAACCCTCAGTTTGTTTTTCAGAGTCCATCATCTCTCACGGTTCGTCTCCCCGTCTGACATACTCCCCTTCTCTTCATCTCCTGTTATCTACTTCTTTTTCTATTTTCTTAATATATGTTGCCTTATTTGATTCACAAGTACAGATCTGTGATTCAACAGTCTTGCACAATACACAGCGCTCACCGTGGCACATACCCTCCCCAATGTCTATCACCCAGCCAACCCATCCCGCCCACCCCCAACCACTCCATTCAAACAGTTTGTTTCCTGAGATTAAAAATTCGTCATATCAGTGAGGTCATGCGATAGGTGTCTTTCTCTGATTGACTTATTTCTCTCAACATAACACCCTCCAGTTCCATCCGCGTCGTTGCAAATGGCAAGATCTCATTCCTTTTGACGGCTGCATAATATTACATTGTGTATATATACCACTTCTTCATTATCCGTTCATCTGTCGATGGACATCTTGGCTCTTTCCACAATTTGGCTATTTTGGACATTGCTGCTATAAACATTGGGGTACACGTACACGTTCGGGTCCCTACATTTGTATCTTTGTGGTAGATACCCAGTAGTGCAATAGCTGGATCGAGCGGTAGCTCTAATTTCAACTGTTTGAGGAACCTCCATAATGTTTTCCAGAGTGGTGGCCCCAGCTTGCATTCCCACCAACAGTGGAGGAGGGTTCCCCTTTCTCCACATCCCCGCCAACATCTTTCGTTCCCTGACTTGTTAATTTTAGCCATTCTGACGGTTGTGAGGTCGTATCTCATTGAGGTTTTGATTTGGATTTCCCTGATGCCGAGCGATGTTGAGCACTTTTTCATGTGCCTGTTGGCCATTTGGATGTCTTCTTTGGAAAAATGTCTGTTCATGTCTTCTGCCCATTTCTTGATTGGATTATTTGTTCTTTGCGTGTTGAGTTTGGTAATTTCTTTATAGATTTTGGATACTACCCATTTATCTGATATGTCATTTGCAAATATTTTCTCCCATTCTGTCGTTTGTCTTTTGGTTTTGTGGACACTTTCTTTTGCTGTGCAAAAGCTTTATTTTTATTTTTTTATTGTTATGTTAAGCACCATATATTACATCATTAGTTTTTGGTGCAGTGTTCCATGATTCATTGTGTGTTCATAACACCCAGTGCTCCGTGGAGAACTTGCCCTCCTCAATACCCATCACCTGGCTAACCCATCCCCCTAACCCCTTCCCCTCTAGAACCCTCAGTTTGTTTTTCAGAGTCCATCATCTCTCATGGTTCGTCTCCCCCTCTGACATACTCCCCTTCTCTTCCTCTCCTGTTATCTTCTTCTTTTCCTTTTTTCTTAAAATATGTTGCGTATTTGATTCAGAAGTACAGATCTGTGATTCAACAGTCTTGCACAATTCACAGCGCTCACCGTAGCACATACCCTCCCCAATGTCTCTCACCCAGCCACCCCATTCCTCACACCCCCAACCACTCCAGTAACACTCTGTATCCGGAGATTAAGAATTCCTCATATCAGTGAGGTCATGCGATACGTGTCTTTCTCTGATTGACTTATTTCACTCAACATAACACCCTCCAGTTCCATCCACGTCGTTGCAAATGGCAAGATCTCATTCATTTTGACGGCTGCATAATATTCCATTGTGTATATATACCACCTCTTCTTTATCCATTCATCTGTCGATGGACATCTTGGCTCTTTCCACAGTTTGGCTATTGTCGACATTGCTGCTATAAACATTGGGGTACACGTACCCCTTCGGGTCCCTACATTTGTATCTCTGGGGTAAATACCCAGTAGTGCAATTGCTGGATCGAACGGTAGCTCTAATTTCAACTGTTTTAGGAACCTCCATACTGTTTTCCAGAGTGGTTACACCAGCTTGCATTCCCACCCACAGTTTAGGAGGTTTCCCCTTTCTACACATGTCCGCCAACATCTGTCGTTCCCTGACTTGTTAATTTTAGCCATTCTGACGGGTGTGTGGTCGTATCTCATTGAGGTTTTGATTTGGATTTCCCTGATGCCGAGCGATTTTGAGCACTTTTTCATGTGCCTGTTGGCCATTTAGATATCTTCTTTGGAAAAATCTCTGTTCATGTCTTCTGCCCATTTCTTGATTGGATTATTTGTTCTTTGGGTGTTGAGTTTGATAAGTTCTTTATGGATTTTGGAGAGTAGCCCTTTATCTGATATGTCATTTGCAAATATTTTCTCCCATTCTGTCGGTTGTCTTTTGGTTTTGTGGACACTTTCTTTTGCTGTGCAAAAGCTTTATTTTTATTTTTTTATTGTTATGTTAAGCACCATATATTACATCATTAGTTTTTCGTGCAGTGTTCCTCGATTCATTGTTTGTTCATAACACCCAGTGCTCCGTGCAGAACGTGCCCTCCTCAATACCCATCACCAGGCTAACCCAAACCCCTACCGTCCTCCCCGCTAGAACCCTCACTTTGCTTTTCAGAGTCCATCAACTGTCATGGTTCGTCTCCCCCTCTGACATACTCCCCTTCTCTTCCTCTCCTGTTTTCTTCTTCTTTTTCTTTTTCTTAAAATATGTTGCGTTATTTGTTTCAGAAGTACCGATCTGTGATTCAACAGTCTTGCACAATTCACAGCGCTCACCATAGCACATACCCTCCCCAATGTCTATCACCAAGCCACCGCATCCCTCCCACCCCCAACCACTCCAGTAACACACAGTTTGTTTCCTGAGATTAAGAATTCCTCAAATCAGTGAGGTCATGGATACCTGTCTTTCTCTGATTCACTTATTTCACTCAACATAACCCCCTCCAGTTCCATCGATGTCTTTACAAATGGCAACATCTCATTCCTTTTGATGGATGCATAATATTCCATTGTATATATATACCACCTCTTCTTTATCCATTCATCTGTCGATGGACATCTTGGCTCTTTCCACAGTCTGGCTATTGTGGACATTGCTGCTATAAACTTTTGGGTACACGTATACCTTCGGGTCCCTACATTTTTATTTTTGTGGTGAATACCCAGTAGTCAATTGCTGGATCGAACGGTAGCTCTAATGTCAACTGTTTGAGGAACCTCCATAGTGTTTTCCAGAGTGGTTGCACCAGCTTGCATTCCCACCAACAGTGTAGGAGGGTTCCCGTTTCTCCACATCCCCGCCAACATCTGTCGTTCCCTGACTTGTTAATTTTAGCCATTCTGACGGGTGAGAGGTGGTATCTCATTGAGGTTTTTATTTGGATTTCCCTGATACCGAGCTATGTTGAGCACTTTTTCATGTGCCTGTTGGCCATTTGGATGTCTTCTTTGAAAAAATGTCTGTTCATGTCTTCGGACCATTTCTTGATTGGATTATTTGTTCTTTGGGTGTTGAGTTTGATAAGTTCTTTATAGATTTTGGATATTAGCCCTTTATCTGTTATGTCATTTGCACATATTTTCTCCCATTCTGTCGCTTGTCTTTTGGTTTTCTGGACTGTTTCTTTTGCTGTGCAAAAGCTTTTTTTTATTGTTATGTTAATCACCATATATTACATCATTAGTTTTTGGTGCAGTGTTCCATGATTCATTGTTTGTTCATAACACCCAGTGCTCCATGCAGAACGTGCCCTCCTCAATACCCATCTCCAGGCTAACCCAAACCCCTACCCCCCCTCCCTCTAGAACCCTCACTTTCTTTTTCAGAGTGCATCATCTCTCATGGTTCGTCTCCCCCTCTGTGATACTCCCCTTCAGTTCCTCTCCTGTTATCTTCTTCTTTTTCTTTTTTCTTAAAATATGTTGCGTTATTTGTTTCAGAAAAACAGATCTGTGATTCAACAGTGTGCACAATTCACAGCACTCACCGTAGCACATAACTTCCCCAATGTCTATGACCCACCCACCCCATCCGTCCCACCCCCAACCACTCCAGTAACACTCAGTTTGTTTCCTAAGATTAAGAATTCCTCATATCAGTGAGGTCATGCGATACGTGTCTTTCCCTGATTGACTCATTTCACTCAACATAACACCCTCCAGTTCCATCCACGTCGTTGCAAATGGCAAGATCTCATTCCTTTTGACGGCTGCATAATATTCCCTTGTGTATATATACCACTTCTTCTTTATCCATTCATCTGTCGATGGACATCTTGGCTCTTTCCACAGTTTGGCTATTGTGGACATTGCTGCTATAAACTTTGGGGTACACGTACCCCTTCGGGTCCCTACTTTTGTATCTTTGTGGTAAATACCCTTTAGTGCAATTGCTGGATGGAACGGTAGCTCTAATTTCAACTGTTTGAGGAACCTCCATACTGTTTTCCAGAGTGCTTACACCAGCTTGCCTTCCCACCAACAGTGGAGGAGGGTTCCCCTTTCTCCACATCCCCGCCAACATCTGTCGTTCCCTGACTTGTTAATTTTAGCCATTCTGACGGGTGTGAGGTGGTATCTCATTGAGGTTTTGATTTGGATTTCCCTCATACCGAGCTATGTTGAGCACTTTTTCATGTGCCTGTTGGCCATTTGGATGTCTTCTTTGAAAAAATGTCTGTTCATGTCGTCTGCCCATTTCTTCATTGGATTATGTGTTCTTTGGGTGTTGAGGTTGATAAGTTCTTTACCGATTTTGGATACTAGCCCTTTATCTGATATGTCATTTGTAAATAATTTCTCCCAATCTCTCGGTTGTCTTTTGGTTTTGTGGACTGTTTCTTTTGCTGTGCGAAATCTTTTTTTTTTTTTATTGTTATGTTAATCACCATATATTACATCATTAGTTTTTGGTGCACTGTTCCATGATTAATTGTTTGTTCATAACACCCACTGCTCCATGCAGAACGTGCCCTCCTCAATACCCATCACCAGGCTAACCGATCCCCCTAACCTCCTCCCTCTAGAACCCTCAGTTTGTTTTTCAGAGTCCATCATCTCTCACGGTTCGTCTCCCCGTCTGACATACTCCCCTTCTCTTCATCTCCTGTTATCTACTTCTTTTTCTATTTTCTTAATATATGTTGCCTTATTTGATTCACAAGTACAGATCTGTGATTCAACAGTCTTGCACAATACACAGCGCTCACCGTGGCACATACCCTCCCCAATGTCTATCACCCAGCCAACCCATCCCGCCCACCCCCAACCACTCCATTCAAACAGTTTGTTTCCTGAGATTAAAAATTCGTCATATCAGTGAGGTCATGCGATAGGTGTCTTTCTCTGATTGACTTATTTCTCTCAACATAACACCCTCCAGTTCCATCCGCGTCGTTGCAAATGGCAAGATCTCATTCCTTTTGACGGCTGCATAATATTACATTGTGTATATATACCACTTCTTCATTATCCGTTCATCTGTCGATGGACATCTTGGCTCTTTCCACAATTTGGCTATTTTGGACATTGCTGCTATAAACATTGGGGTACACGTACACGTTCGGGTCCCTACATTTGTATCTTTGTGGTAGATACCCAGTAGTGCAATAGCTGGATCGAGCGGTAGCTCTAATTTCAACTGTTTGAGGAACCTCCATAATGTTTTCCAGAGTGGTGGCCCCAGCTTGCATTCCCACCAACAGTGGAGGAGGGTTCCCCTTTCTCCACATCCCCGCCAACATCTTTCGTTCCCTGACTTGTTAATTTTAGCCATTCTGACGTTGTGAGGTCGTATCTCATTGATGTTTTGATTTGGATTTCCCTGATGCCGAGCGATGTTGAGCACTTTTTCATGTGCCTGTTGGCCATTTGGATGTCTTCTTTGGAAAAATGTCTGTTCATGTCTTCTGCCCATTTCTTGATTGGATTATTTGTTCTTTGCGTGTTGAGTTTGGTAATTTCTTTATAGATTTTGGATACTACCCATTTATCTGATATGTCATTTGCAAATATTTTCTCCCATTCTGTCGTTTGTCTTTTGGTTTTGTGGACACTTTCTTTTGCTGTGCAAAAGCTTTATTTTTATTTTTTTATTGTTATGTTAAGCACCATATATTACATCATTAGTTTTTGGTGCAGTGTTCCATGATTCATTGTGTGTTCATAACACCCAGTGCTCCGTGGAGAACTTGCCCTCCTCAATACCCATCACCTGGCTAACCCATCCCCCTAACCCCTTCCCCTCTAGAACCCTCAGTTTGTTTTTCAGAGTCCATCATCTGTCATGGTTCGTCTCCCCCTCTGACATACTCCCCTTCTCTTCCTCTCCTGTTATCTTCTTCTTTTCCTTTTTTCTTAAAATATGTTGCGTTATTTGATTCAGAAGTACAGATCTGTGATTCAACAGTCTTGCACAATTCACAGCGCTCACCGTAGCACATACCCTCCCCAATGTCTCTCACCCAGCCACCCCATTCCTCACACCCCCAACCACTCCAGTAACACTCTGTATCCGGAGATTAAGAATTCCTCATATCAGTGAGGTCATGCGATACGTGTCTTTCTCTGATTGACTTATTTCACTCAACATAACCCCCTCCAGTTCCATCCACGTCGTTGCAAATGACAAGATCTCATTCATTTTGACGGCTGCATAATATTCCATTTTGTATATATACCACCTCTTCTTTATCCATTCATCTGTCGATGGACATCTTGGCTCTTTCCACAGTTTGGCTATTGTCGACATTGCTGCTATAAACATTGGGGTACATGTACCCCTTCGGGTCCCTACATTTGTATCTCTGGGGTAAATACCCAGTAGTGCAATTGCTGGATCGAACGGTAGCTCTAATTTCAACTGTTTGAGGAACCTCCATACTGTTTTCCAGAGTGGTTACACCAGCTTGCATTCCCACCCACAGTTTAGGAGGTTTCCCCTTTCTACACATGTCCGCCAACATCTGTCGTTCCCTGACTTGTTAATTTTAGCCATTCTGACGGGTGTGATATGGTATCTCATTGAGGTTTTGATTTGGATTTCCCTGATGCCGAGCGATGTTGAGCACTTTTTCATGTGCCTGTTGGCCATTTGGATATCGTCTTTGGAAAAATGTCTGTTCATGTCTTCTGCCCATTTCTTGATTGGATTATTTGTTCTTTGGGTGTTGAGTTTGATAAGTTCTTTATAGATTTTGGATACTAGCCCTTTATCTGTTATGTCATTTGCACATATTTTCTCCCATTCTGTCGGTTGTCTTTTGGTTTTGTGGACTCTTTCTTTTGCTGTGCAAAAGCTTTATTTTTATTTTTTTATTGTTATGTTAAGCACCATATATTACATCATTAGTTTTTGGTGCAGTGTTCCATGATTCATTGTGTGTTCATAACACCCAGTGCTCCGTGGAGAACGTGCCCTCCTCAATAACCATCACCTGGCTACAACATCCCCCTTCCCCCTTCCCCTCTAGAACCCTCAGTTTGTTTTTCAGAGTTCATCATCTCTCATGCTTCGTCTCCCCCTCTGACATATTCCCCTTCTCTTCCTCTCCTATTATCTTCTTCTTTTCCTTTTTTCTTAAAATATGTTGCGTTATTTGATTCAGAAGTACAAATCTGTGATTGAACAGTCTTGCACAATTCACCGCGCTCACCATAGCACATACCCTCCCCAATGTCTCTCACCCAGCCACCTCATTCTTCACACCCCCAACCACTCCAGTAACACTCTGTATCCGGAGATTAAGAATTCCTCATATTAGTGAGGTCATGCGATACGTGTCTTTATCTGATTGACTTATTTCACTCAACATAACACCCTCCAGTTCCATCCACGTCGATGCAAATGGCAAGATCTCATTCATTTTGACGGCTGCATAGTATTCCATTGTGTATATATACCACCTCTTCTTTATCCATTTATCTGTCGATGGACATCTTGGCTCTTTCCACAGTTTGGCTATTGTGGACATTGCTGCTAAAAACATTGGGGTACACGTACCCCTTCGGGTCCCTACATTTGTATCTTTGTGGTAAATACCCAGTAGTGCAATTGCTGGATCGAACGGTAGCTCTAATTTCAACTGTTTTAGGAACCTCCATACTGTTTTCCAGAGTGGTTTCACCAGCTTGCATTCCCACCAACAGTTTAGGAGGTTTCCCCTTTCTACACATGCCCGCCAACATGTGTCGTTCCCTGACTTGTTAATTTTAGCCATTCTGACGGGTGTGATATGGTATCTCATTGAGGTTTTGATTTGGATTTCCCTGATGCCGAGCGATGTAGAGTACTTTTTCATGGGCCTGTTGGCGATTTGGATATCTTCTTTGCAAAAATGTCTGTTCATGTCTTCGGCCAATTTCTTGATTGGATTATTTGTTCTTTGGTTGTTGAGTTTGATAAGTTCTTTATAGATTTTGGATACTAGCCCTTTATCTGTTATGTCATTTGCACATATTTTCTCCCATTCTGTCGGTTGTCTTTTGGTTTTGTGGACTGTTTCTTTTGCTGTGCAAAAGCTTTTTTTCATTGTTATGTTAATCACCATATATTACATCATTAGTTTTTCGTGCAGTGTTCCATGATTCATTGTTTGTTCATAACACCCAGTTCTCCATGCAGAAAGTGCCCTCCTCAATACCCATCTCCAGACTAACCCCAGCCCCTACCACCCCTCCCCTCTGGAACCCTCACTTTCTTTTTCAGAGTGCATCATCTCTCATGGTTCCTCTCCCCCTCTGTGATACTCCCCTTCAGTTCCTCTCCTGTTATCTTCTTCTTTTTCTTTTTTCTTAAAATGTCACGTTATTTGTTTCAGAAGTACAGATCTGTGATTCAACAGTGTGCACAATTCACAGCGCTCACCGAAGCACATACCCTCCCCAATGTCTATCACCCAGCCACCCCATCCCTCCCACCCCCAACCACTCCAGTAACACTCAGTTTGTTTCCTAAGATTAAGAATTCCTCATATCATTGAGGTCATGCGATACGTGTCTTTCTCTGAGTGACCTATTTCACTCAACATAACACCCTCCAGTTCCATCCACGTCATTGCAAATGGCAAGAACTCATTTCTTTTGACGGCTGCATAATATTCCCTTGTGTATATATACCACTTCTTCTTTATCCATTCATCTGTCGATGGACATCTTGGCTCTTTCCACAGTTTGGCTATTGTGGACATTGCTGCTATAAACTTTGGGATACACGTACCCCTTCGGGTCCCTACATTTGTATCTTTGGGGTAAATACCCAGTAGTGCAATTGCTGGATCGAACGGTAGCTCTAATTTCAACTCTTTGAGGATCCTCCATACTGTTTTCCAGAGGGCTTACACAAGCTTGCCTTCCCACCAACAGTGTAGGAGGGTTCCCCTTTCTCCACATCCCCGCCAAAATCTATCGTTCCCTGACTTGTTAATTTTAGCCATTTTGACGGGTGTGAGGTGGTATCTCATTGAGGTTTTTATTTGGATTTCCCTCATGCCGAGCGATGTTGAGCACTTTTTCATGTGCCTGTTGGCCATTTGGAGGTCTTCTTTGGAAAAATATCTGTTCATGTCTTCGGCCCATTTCTTGATTGGATTATTTGTTCTTTGGGTGTTGAGTTTGATAAGTTCTTTATAGATTTTGGATACTAGCCCTTTATCTGATATGTCATTTGCAAATATTTTCTCCCATTCTGTCGGTTGTCTTTTGGTTTTGTGGACTGTTTCTTTTGCTCTGCATAAGCTTTTTTCTTAATTGTTATGTTAATAATAACATAACAATGATATATTACATCATTCGTTTTTGGTGCAGTTTTCCATGATTCATTGTTTGTTCATAACACCCAGTGCTCCATGCAGAAAGGGCCCTCCTCAATATCCATCACCAGGCTAACGCATCCCCCTACCGCCCTCCCCTCTAGAACCCTCACTTTGTTTTTCAAAGTCCATCATCTGTCATGGTTCGTCTCCCCCTCTGACATACTCCCCTTCTCTTCCTCTCCTGTTATCTTCTTATTTTACTTTTTCTTAAAATATGTTGCCTTATTTGTTTCAGAAGTACAGATCTGTGATTCAACAGTCTTGCACAATCGACAGCGCTCACCGTAGCAAATACCCTCCCCAATGTCTATCACTCAGCCACCCCGTCCCTCCCACCCTCAACCACTCCAGTAAAACCCAGTTTGTTTCCTGAGATTAAGAATTCCTCATATCAGTGAGGTCATGCGATACATGTCTTTCTCTGATTGACTTATTTCACTCAACATAACACCCTCGAGTTCCATCCACGTCTTTGCAAATGGCAACATCTCATTCCTTTAGAAGGCTGCATAATATTCCATTGTGTATATATACCACCTCTTCTTTATCTATTCATCTGTCGATGGACATCTTGGCTCTTTCCACAGTTTGGCTATTGTGGACATTGCTGCTATAAACTTTGGGGTACACGTACCCCTTCGGGTCCCTACATTTGTATCTTTGTGGTAAATATCCTGTAGTGCAATCCTGGATCGAACGGTAGCTCTAATTTCAACTGTTTGGGGAACCTCCATACTGTTTTCCAGAGTGCTTACACCAGCTTGCCTTCCTACCAGCAGTGTAGGAGGGTTCCCCTTTCTCCACTTCCCGCCAACATCTGTCATTCCCTGACTTGTTAATTTTAGCCATTCTGACGGGTGTGAGGTGGTATCTCATTGAGGTTTTGATTTGGTTTTCCCTCATGCCGAGCGATGTTGAGCACTTTTTCATGTGCCTATTGGCCATTTGGACGGCTTCTTTGGAAAAATGTCTGTTCATGTCTTCTGCCCATTTCTTGATTGGATTATTTGTTCTTTGGGTGGTGAGTTTGATAAGTTCTTTATGGATTTTGGAGACTAGCCCTTTATCTGATATGACATTTGTAAATATTTTCTCCCATTCTGTCGGTTGTCTTTTGGTTTTGTGGACTGTTTCTTTTGCTGTGAAAAGCTTTCTTTATTGTTATGTTAATCACCATATATTACATCATTAGTTTTTGGTGCAGTGTTCCATGATTCATTGTTTGTTCATAACACCCAGTGCTCCATGCAGAACGTGCCCTCCTCAATACCCATCACCAGGCTAACCCAAACACCTACCGCCCTCCCCTCTAGGACCCTCACTTTGTTTTTCAGAGTCCATTATCTGTCATGGTTCGTCTCCCCCTCTGACATACTCCCCTTCTCTTCCTCTCCTGTTATCTTCTTCTTTTTCTTTTTCTTAAAATATGTTGCTTTATTTGTTTCAGAAGTACAGATCTGTGATTCAACAGTCTTGCACAATTCACAGCGCTCACCGTAGCACATACACTCCCTAATGTCTATCACCCAGCCATCCCTTTCCTCCCACCCCCAACCACTCTAGTCACTCAGTTTGTTTCCTGAGATTAAAAATTCCTCATATCAGTGAGCTCATGCGATACGTGTCTTTCTCTGATTGACTCATTTCACTCAACATAACACCCTTCAGTTCCATCCACTTCGTTGCAAATGGCAGGATCTCATTCCTTTTGACAGCTGCATAATATTCCCTTGTGTATATATACCACATCGTCTTTATCCATTCATCTCTCGATGGACATCTTGGCTCTTTCCACAGTTTGGTTATTGTCGATATTGCTGCTATAAACATTGGGATGCACGTACCCCTTCGGGTCCCTACATTTTTATCTTTGTGGTAAATACCCAGTAGTGAAGTTGATGGATCGAACGGTTGCTCTGATATCAACTCTTTGAGGAACCTCCATATTGTTTCCAGAGTGGTTGCACCAGCTTGCATTCCCACCAACAGTGGAGGAGGGTTCCCCTTTCTCCACATCCCCGCCAACATCTGTCGTTCCCTGACTTGTTAACTTTAGCCATTCTGACGGGTGTGAGGTGGTATCTCATTGAGTTTTTGATTTGGATTTCCCTGATGCCGAGCGATGTTGAGCACTTTTTCATGTGCCTGTTGGCCATTTGGATGTCTTCTTTGGAAAAATGTCTGTTCATATATTCGGCCCATTTCTTGATTGGATTATATGTTCTTTGGGTGTTGAAATTGATAAGTTCATTATAGATTTTGGATACTAGCCCTTTATTTGATATGTCATCTGCCAATATTTTCTCCCATTCTGTCGGGTGACTTTTGGTTTTGTGGACTGTTTCTTTAGCTGTCCAAAAGCTTTTTTTTAAATTTTTTATTGTTATGTTAATCACCATATATTACATCATTAGTTTTTCGTTGAGTGTTCCATGATTCATTGTTTGTTCATAACACCCAGTGCTCCATGCAGGACGTGCCCTCCTCAATACCCACAACGAGGCTAACCCAAACCCCTACCGCCCTCCCCTCTAGAACCCTCACTGTGTTTTTCAAAGTCCATCATCTGTCATCGTTCGTCTCCCCCTCTAACATACTCCCCTTCTCTTCCTCTCCTGTTATCTTCTTCTTTTTCTTTTTCTTAAAATATGTTGCGTTATTTGTTTCAGAAATACAGATCTGTGATTCAACAGTCCTGCCCAATTCAGAGCGCTCACTGTAGCACAAACGCTCCCCAATGTCTATCACCCAGCCACCCCATCCCTCCCACCCACAACCACTCCAGTAACACTCAGTATGTTTTCTGAGATTAAGAATTCCTCATATCAGTGAGGTCATGCGATACGTGTCTTTCTCTGATTGACTTATTTCACTCAACATAACTCCCTCCAGTTCCATCCACGTCTTTGCAAATGGCAACATCTCATTCCTTTTGAAGGCTGCATAATATTCCATTGTGTATATATACCACCTCTTCTTTATCCATTCATCTGTCGATGGACATCTTGGCTCTTTCCAGAGTTTGGCTATTGTGGACATTGCTGCTATAAACTTTGGGGTACACGTACCCCTTCGGGTCCCTACATTTGTATCTTTGTGGTAAATACCCAGTACTGCAATTGCTGGATCGAACGGTAGCTCTAATTTCAACTCTTTGAGGATCCTCCATACTCTTTTCCAGAGTGGTTGCACCAGCTTACATTCCCACCAAAACTTTAGGAGGGTTCCCCTTTCTCCACAAGCACGCCAACATCTGTCGTTCCCTGACTTGTTAATTTTAGCCATTCTGACGGGTGTGAGGTGTTATCACATTGAGGTTTGTTTTGGATTTCCCTGATGCCGAGCGTTGTTGAGCACTTTTTCATGTGCCTCTTGGCCATTTGGAGGTCTTCCTTGGAAAAATGTCTGTAGATTTCTTCGGCCCATTTCTTGATTGGATTATTTGTTCTTTGGGTGTTGAGTTTGATAAGCTCTTTATACATTTGGGATACTAGCCCTTTATCTGATATGTCATTTGCCAATATTTTCTCCCATTCTGTCGGGTTTCTTTTGGGTATGTGCAGTGTTTCTCTTGCTGTGCAAAAGGTTTTTTCTTAATTGTTATGTTAATCATAACATAACAATGATATATTACATCATTCGTTTTTGGTGCAGTCTTCCATGATTCATTGTTTGTTCATAACACCCAGTGCTCCATGCAGAAAGTGCCCTGCTCAATATCCATCACCAGGCTAACCCATCCCCCTACCCCCCTCTCCTCTAGAACCCTCAGTTTGTTTTTCAGAGTCCATCAACTCTCATGGTTCGTCTCCCCCTTTGAAATACTCCCCTTGTCTTCCTCTCCTGTTATCTTCTTCTTTTATTTTTCTTAAAATATGTTGCGTTATTTGTTTCAGAAGTACAGATCTGTGATTCAACAATCTTGCACAATTCACAGCGCTCACCATAGCACATACTCTCTCCAATGTCTATCACCCAGCCACCCCATCCCTCCCACCCCAACCATTCCAGTATCAATGAATAATGGAACACTGCACCAAAAACTAATGATATAATAATATAGTGATTAACATAACATTAAAAAATAAAAAAAAGCTTTTGCACAGCAAAAGAAAGAGTCCACAACCCCAAAAGACAACCGACAGAATGGGAGAAAATATTTACAAATGACATATCAGATAAAGGGCTAGTATACAAAATCTATAAAGTACTTATCAAACTCAACACCCAAAGATCAAATAATCCAATCAAGAAATGGGCAGAAGACATGAGGAGACATTTTTCCAAATAAGAAATCCAAATGCCCAACAGGCACATGAAAAAGTGCTCAACATCGCTCGGCATCAGGGAAATCCAAATCAAAACCTCAATGAGATGCCATATCACACCCGTCAGAATGGCTAAAATTAACAAGTCAGGGAACGACAGATGTTGGCGCGCATGTGGAGAAAGGGGAAACCTCCTACACTGTTGGAGGGAATGCAAGCTGGTGCAACCACTCTGGAAAACAGTATAGAGGTTCCTCAAACAGTTGAAATTAGAGCTACCGTTCGATCCAGCAATTGCACTACTGGGTATTTACCCCAAAGATACAAATGTAGGGACCCGAAGGGGTACGTGTACCCCAATGTTATAGCATCATTGTCCACAATAGCCAAACTGTGGAAAGAGCCAAGATGTCCATCGACAGATGAATAGATAAAGAAGTGGTGGTATATATACACAATGGAATATTATGCAGCCGTCAAAAGGAATGAGATCTTGCCATTGGCAGCGACGTGGATGGAACTGGAGGGTGTTATGTTGAGTGAAATATGTCAATCAGAGAAAGACATGTATCGCATGACCTCACGGATATGAGGAATTCTTAATCTCAGGAAACAAACTGAGTGTTACTGGAGTGGTTGGGGTTGGGAGGGATGGGGTGGCTTGATGATAGATATTGGGGAGGGTATGTGCTACGGTGAGCCCTGTGAATTGTGCAAGAGTGTTGAATCACAGATCTGTACTTCTGAAACAAATAATGCAACATATTTTAAGAAAAAAGAGAAAGAAGAAGGTAACAGGAAAGGAAGAGAAGGGGAGTATGTGAGAGGGAGAGAGGAACCATGGCAGATGATGGACTCTGAAAAACAAACTGAGGGTTCTAGAGGGGAGGGGCGTAGGGGGATGTGTTAGCCTGGTGATGGGTATTGAGGAGGGCACGTTCTGCATGGAGCACTGGGTGTTACGAAGAAAAAATGAATCATGGAACACTGCAGCAAAAATTAATGATGTAATATATGGTGTTTAACATAAGAATAAGAAAATTAAAAAAAAACTGAGGGAAAGAAAGGCCGGTGGCGGAGATGCCTCTCGGCTGAGCTCTTGTTCCTGGGGCTAGTACCCTTTCCCTGGTGTACTTGCAGGCCGAGAGCCAACCAACTAAGTCGGTGGAAACACGCTGCAGAAAACCCCGACTTCGGCCAGATTGGGCCTTCCTGAGTGTGGAAACCTTTTGCTGTGTGAATGCGGGCGAGCGCTGCCAGCGAGTCCAAAACCATTTTCCAGGAAGACGGATTCCGCGGTAGAAGGGAGAACACAATTCCCCATTTCTTTCCTGAAGCCAGCCCAGCGGCCGCCCCCATGAGCATGCAAGTCTCACTGCTCGCGTACCAACGCAAGGAAACAGTAAGGTAGGGGACCGTGTTGTAAAGAGCCTCACTGTTCCAGAGAGTGGAAACACTTGGAGTGTGTGTGCGTGAGAGCCTGGGAGAGGAGTCCCCTACGTTACGAGGCGAGAGAAACGAACTCGGGCATCCGCACCTCTCCCACCAGCTCTCAGTGGCAGAATGCTAGCACTCCTCCAACATGAGTGCGTGCAGGCCTATGTTTCAGGACTCTCCTTGAAAGGCCCAACACTGTGGAGAAACCGCGCTTTACCTCCCGCCGGTCCGTAGCGGAGAGGACGCTGTATGCTGTCCGCTGTGCTTGAGAGCCCGGCGAACGGCTTCCTTATGTAAAACTGCGATAAAGAAAGGCCGGTGGCGGAGACCCCTCTAGGCTCAGCTCTTGTTCCTTGGGCTGGTACCCTTGCCACGGTGTGCTCGCAGGCCGAGAGCCAAGCAACTAAGTCGAGGGAAACACACTGTAGAAAATCCCGTGTTCGGCCAGATTAGGCCTTCCTGAGGGTGGAAACCTTTTGCTGTATGAATGCGGGCGAGAACAGCCAGCGAGTCCAAAACGATTTTCCGAGGGACACTGAGGTCGTGGCAGAGGGAGAACACAACTCCCCACTTGTTTCCTTAAGCCAGGCCTGCGGCCACCCCCTTGAGCATACAAGTCTCACTGCTCCCGTACCAATTCAAGGAAACAGTAGGGTAGGGGACCATGTTGCACAGAGCCTCACGGTTCCGGAGAGTGGAAACACTTGAAGTGTGTGTGCGTGAGAGTCTGGGAGAATAGTCCCCTACTTTACTCGGCGAGAGAAACGAACTCGGGCAGCCGCACGTCTCCCACCAGCTCTCAGTGGTAGAATGCTAGCACTCCCTCAGCATGTGTGCGTGCAGGCCTAAGTTGCAGGCCCCTCCTTGAAAGGCCCAACACTGTGGAGAAACCGCGCTTTAGCTCCCGCCTGTCCCTAGCGGAGAGGACGCAGTATTCTGTGCGCTGTGCTTGAGAGCCCGGCGAAAGGCTTCCTTATGTAAAACCGAGGGAAAGAGAGGCCGGTGGCGGAGACCCCTCTTGGCTCAGCTCTTGTTCCTGGGGCTAGTACCTTGCCCTGGTGTGCTTGCAGGCCGAGAACGAACCACCTAAGTCGAGGGAAACACACTGTAGAAAACGCCGACTTCGGCCGTTTAGGCCTTCCTGAGGGTCGAAACCTTTTGCTGTGTGAATGCGGGCGAGCACTGCCAGCGAGTCTAAAACCATTTTCCGAGGGAGACTGAGGCCGCGGCAGATGGGAGAACACAATTCCCCACTTGTTTCCTGAAGCCAGGCCTGCGGCCCCCCCTTAACCCTGCAAGTCTCACTCACGAACTAACACAAGGAAACAGTAAGGTAGGGGACCGTGTTGTACCGAGCCTCACTGTTCCGGAGAGTGGAAACACTTGGAGTGTGTGTGCGTGAGAGCCTGGTAGACGAGTTCCCTACGTTACTGGGCTAGAGAAACGAATTCCGTCATCCGCTCCTCCCACACCAGCTCTCAGTGGCAGAATGCTAGCAGTCCTCCGGCCTGTGTGCGTGCAGGCTTAAGTTGCAGGCCCGTCCCTGGAAGGCACAACACTGGAGAAACCGCGCTTTAGTTCCCGCCGGTGCCTAGCGGAGAGAACGCTGTATGCTGTGCGCTGTGCTTGAGAGTCCGGCGAACGGCTTCCTTATGTAATTCGTTCCACTGGCCAGACTACGCCGTCCTGAGGGTGGAAACCTTTTGCCTTGTGAATGCGGGCGAGCACTGCCAGCGAGTCCAAAACCATTTTCCGAGGGACACTGAGGCCGCGGCAGAAGGGAGAACACAAATCCCCACTTGTTTCCTGAAGCCAGGCCTGCGGCCGCCACCTTTACCATCCAACTCTCAGTGTTTGCGTACCAAGGCAAGGAAACAGTAGGGTAGGGTACCGTGCTGTAGAGCCTCACCGTTCCGGAGAGTGGAAACACTTGGAGTGTGTGTGCATGAGAGCCTGGGAGAGGAGTCCCCTACGTTACTGGGCGAGAGAAACGAACTCGGGCATCCGCACCTCTCCCACCAGCTCTCAGTGGCAGAATGCTAGCACTCCTCCAGCATGTGTGCGTGCAGGCCTATGTTTCAGGACTCTCCTTGAAAGGCCCAACACTGTAGAGAAACCGCGCTTTAGCTCCCGCCGGTCCTTATCGGAGAGGACGCTGTATGCTGTGCCCTGTGCTTGAGAGCATGGCGCACGGCTTCCTTATGTAAAACCGAGGTAAAGAAAGCCCGTTGGCGGAGACGCCTCTTGTCTCAGCTCTTGTTCCTGGTGCTCGTACCCTTGCCACGGTGTGCTTCCAGGCCGAGAGCCAAGCAACTAAGTCGAGGGAAAACACACTGTAGAAAATCCCGTCTTCGGCCAGATTAGGCCTTCCTGAGGGTGGAAACCTTTTGCTGTATGATTGCGGGCGAGGACTGACAGCGAGACTAAAACCATTTTCTGAGGGAGACTGAGGCCGCGGCAGAAGGGAGAACACAACTCCCCACTTGTTTCCTGAAGCCATCCTAGCGGCCGACCCCTTGGGCTTGCAAGTCTCACTACTCGTGTACCAAAACAAAGAAACAGGAATGTAGGGGAACCGTGTTGTAATAGCCTCACTGTTCCGGAGAGTGGAAACACTTGAAGTGTGTGTGCGTGAGAGCTTGGGAGAAGAGTCCCCTACGTTACTGGGCGAGAGAAACGAACTCGGGCAGCTGCACCTCTCCTACCTCCTCTCAGTAGCAGAATGCTAGCAGTCCTCTGGCATATGTGCGTGAAGGCGTAAGTTGCAGGCCCCTCCTTGAAAGTCCCAACACTCTGCAGGAAACGCGCTTTAGATCCCACCGTTTCCTAGCGGAGAGGACGCTGCGCTGTGCTTGAGAGCCCGGCGAACGGCTTTCCTATGTAAAACCGAGGGAAAGAAAGGCCGGAGCCGGAGACGCCTCTCGGCTCAGCTTTTGTTCCTGGGGCTAGTACCCTTGCCCCGGTGTGCTTGCAGGCCGAGAGCCAACCAAATAAGTCGAGGGAAACACACTGTAGAAATTCCCAACCTCGGGCAGATTAGGCCTTCCTGAGGGTGGAAACCTTTTGCTGTATGAATGCGGGCCAGAACAGCCAGCGAGTCCAAAACCATTTTCCGAGGGAGACTGAGGCCGCGGCAGAAGGGAGAACACAACTCCCCTCTTGTTTCCGGTAGCCAGCCCAGCGGCCGCCCCTTGGGCTTGCAAGTCTCACTGCTCGCTTACCAAAACAAAGAAACAGTAATGTAGGGGAACCGTGTTGTACATAGCCTCACTGCTGCAGGTATTTGGAACACCTGGAGTGCCTGTGCGTAAGAGCCTGGCAGACGAGTCCGCTAAGTTACTGGGCGAGAGAAACGGATTCGTGCAGCCGCACCTCTCCCACCAGCTCTCAGTATCAGAATGCTAGCACTCCTCCGGCCTGTGTGCGTGCAGGCCTAAGTTGGAGGCCCTTCCCGGGAAGGCACAACACTGTGGAGAACCCGCGCTTTAGCTCCCGCCGGTCCCTAGCGGAGAGGACGCTGTATGCTGTTCGCTGTGCTTGAGAGCCCGGCGAACAGCATCCTTATGTAAAATCGAGGGAAAGAAAGGCCGGTGCCGGAGACGCCTCTCGGCTCAGCACTTATTCCTGCGGCTAGTAACCTTGCCCCGGTGTGCTTGCAGGCCGAGAGCGAACCTCCTAAGTCGAGGGAAACACACTGTAGATAATCCCGACTTCGGCCAGATTAGGCCTTCCTGAAGGTCGAAACTTTGCAGTGTGAATGCGGGCGAGCACTGCCAGTGAGTCCAAAACCATTTAGCGAGGGAGACTGAGGCCGCGGCGAAGGGAGAACACAACTCCCCACTTGATTCCTGAAGTCAGGCCTGCGGCCGCCCCCTTCAGCATACAGGTCTCACTGCTCGCGTACCAACGCAAGGATATAGTAGGGTAGGAGACCGTGTTATACAGAGCCTCACTGTTCCGGAGAGTGGAAACACTTGGAGTGTGTGTGCGTGAGAGCCTGGGAGACGAGTCCCCTACTTTACTGGGCGAGAGAAACGAACTCGGGCATCCGCACGTCTCGGAACAGCTCTCAGTGGCAGAACGCTAGCACTCCTCCGGCCTGTGTGCCTGCAGGCCTAAGGTGCAGGGCCCTCCTTGAAAGGCCCAACACTGTGGAGAAAGCGCCTTTAGCTCCCGCCGGTCCCTAGCGGAGAGCACGCTGTATGCTGTGCGCTGTGCTTGAGAGCCCGGCCAACGGCTTCCTTATGTAAAACGGAGGGAAAGAAATGCCGGTGGCGGAGACGCCTCTCGGCTCAGCTCTTGTTCCTGGGGCTAGTACCCTTGCCCCGGTGTGCTTGCAGGCCGAGAGCCAACCAACTCATTCGAGGGAAACACACTGCATAAAATCCCGACTTCGGCCAGATTAGGCCTTCCTGAGGGTGGAAACCTTTTGTTGTGTGAATGCGGGCGAGCACTGCCAGCGAGTCCAAAACCATTTTCCAAGGGAGACTGAGGCCGCGGCAGAAGGGAGAACACAACTCCCCAGTTGATTCCTGAATCCAGGCCTGCGGCCGCCCCCTTACATATGCAACTCTCATTGCTCAGGTACCAACGCACAGAAACAGTAGGGTAGGGGACCGTGTTGTACAGAGCCTCACTGTTCTCGAGAGTGGATACACTTGGAGTGTATCTGCGTGAGAGCCTGGGAGAGCAGTCCCCTACTTTGCTGGGTGAGAGAAACGAACTCGGGCAGCCGCACTTCTCCCACCAGCTCTCAGTGGCAGAATGCTAGCATTCCGCCGGCATGTGTGCGTGCAGGCCTAAGTTGCGGGCCCCTCCTTGAAAGGCCCAACACTGTGGAGAAACCGCGCTTTAGCTCCCCCGGTCCCTAGCAGAGAGGAGGCTGTATGCTCGGCGCTGTGCTTGAGAGCCCGGCGATCGGCTTCCCTATGTAAAACCGAGGGAAAGAAAGGCCGGTGCTGGAGACGCCTCTCGCCTCAGCTCTTGCTCCTGGGGCTAGTACCCTTGCCCCGGTGTGCTTGCAGGCCGAGAGCCAACCAACTCAGTCGAGGGAAACACACTGTAGAAAACGCCGACTTCGGCCGTTTAGGCCTTCCTGAGGGTCGAAACCTTTTGCTGTGTGAATGCGGGCGAGCACTGCCAGCGAGTCTAAAACCATTTTCCGAGGGAGACTGAGGCCGCGGCAGATGGGAGAACACAATTCCCCACTTGTTTCCTGAAGCCAGGCCTGCGGCCGCCCCTTAACCCTGCAAGTCTCACTCACGAACTAACACAAGGAAACAGTAAGGTAGGGGACCGTGTTGTACCGAGCCTCACTGTTCCGGAGAGTGGAAACACTTGGAGTGTGTGTGCGTGAGAGCCTGGGAGACGAGTTCCCTACGTTACTGGGCTAGAGAAACGAATTCCGGCATTCGCTCCTCCCGCACCAGCTCTCAGTGGCAGAATGCTAGCACTCCTCCGGCCTGTGTGCGTGCAGGCTTAAGTTGCAGGCCCGTCCCTGGAAGGCACAACACTGTGGAGAAACCGCGCATTAGCTCCCGCCGGTCCCTAGCGGAGAGAACGCTGTATGCTGTGCGCTGTGCTTGAGAGTCCGGCGAACGGCTTCCTTATGTAATTTGTTCCACTGGCCAGACTACGCCGTCCTGAGGGTGGAAACCTTTTGCCTTGTGAATGCGGGCGAGCACTGCCAGCGAGACCAAAACCATTTTCCGAGGGACACTGAGGCCGCGGCAGAAGGGAGAATACAACTCCCCACTTGTTTCCTGAAGCCAGGCCTGCGGCCGCCACCTTTACCATCCAACTCTCACTGCTCGCGTACCAAGGCAAGGAAACAGTAGGGTAGGGTACCGTGCTGTAGAGCCTCACCGTTCCGGAGAGTGGAAACACTTGGAGTGTGTGTGCATGAGAGCCTGGGAGAGGAGTCCCCTACGTTACTGGGCGAGAGAAACGAACTCGGGCATCCGCACCTCTCCCACCAGCTCTCAGTGGCAGAATGCTAGCACTCCTCCAGCATGTGTGCGTGCAGGCCTATGTTTCAGGACTCTCCTTGAAAGGCCCAACACTGTAGAGAAACCGCGCTTTAGCTCCCGCCGGTCCTTATCGGAGAGGACGCTGTATGCTGTGCCCTGTGCTTGAGAGCATGGCGCACGGCTTCCTTATGTAAAACCGAGGTAAAGAAAGCCCGTTGGCGGAGACGCCTCTTGTCTCAGCTCTTGTTCCTGGTGCTCGTACCCTTGCCACGGTGTGCTTCCAGGCCGAGAGCCAAGCAACTAAGTCGAGGGAAAACACACTGTAGAAAATCCCGTCTTCGGCCAGATTAGGCCTTCCTGAGGGTGGAAACCTTTTGCTGTATGATTGCGGGCGAGGACTGACAGCGAGACTAAAACCATTTTCCGAGGGAGACTGAGGCCGCGGCAGAAGGGAGAACACAACTCCCCACTTGTTTCCTGAAGCCATCCTAGCGGCCGACCCCTTGGGCTTGCAAGTCTCACTGCTCGTGTACCAAAACAAAGAAACAGGAATGTAGGGGAACCGTGTTGTAATAGCCTCACTGTTCCGGAGAGTGGAAACACTTGAAGTGTGTGTGCGTGAGAGCTTGGGAGAAGAGTCCCCTACGTTACTGGGCGAGAGAAACGAACTCGGGCAGCTGCACCTCTCCTACCTCCTCTCAGTAGCAGAATGCTAGCAGTCCTCTGGCATATGTGCGTGAAGGCGTAAGTTGCAGGCCCCTCCTTGAAAGTCCCAACACTCTGCAGGAAACGCGCTTTAGATCCCACCGTTTCCTAGCGGAGAGGACGCTGCGCTGTGCTTGAGAGCCCGGCGAACGGCTTTCCTATGTAAAACCGAGGGAAAGAAAGGCCGGAGCCGGAGACGCCTCTCGGCTCAGCTTTTGTTCCTGGGGCTAGTACCCTTGCCCCGGTGTGCTTGCAGGCCGAGAGCCAACCAAATAAGTCGAGGGAAACACACTGTAGAAATTCCCAACCTCGGGCAGATTAGGCCTTCCTGAGGGTGGAAACCTTTTGCTGTATGAATGCGGGCCAGAACAGCCAGCGAGTCCAAAACCATTTTCCGAGGGAGACTGAGGCCGCGGCAGAAGGGAGAACACAACTCCCCTCTTGTTTCCGGTAGCCAGCCCAGCGGCCGCCCCTTGGGCTTGCAAGTCTCACTGCTCGCTTACCAAAACAAAGAAACAGTAATGTAGGGGAACCGTGTTGTACATAGCCTCACTGCTGCAGGTATTTGGAACACCTGGAGTGCCTGTGCGTAAGAGCCTGGCAGACGAGTCCGCTAAGTTACTGGGCGAGAGAAACGGATTCGTGCAGCCGCACCTCTCCCACCAGCTCTCAGTATCAGAATGCTAGCACTCCTCCGGCCTGTGTGCGTGCAGGCCTAAGTTGGAGGCCCTTCCCGGGAAGGCACAACACTGTGGAGAACCCGCGCTTTAGCTCCCGCCGGTCCCTAGCGGAGAGGACGCTGTATGCTGTTCGCTGTGCTTGAGAGCCCGGCGAACAGCATCCTTATGTAAAATCGAGGGAAAGAAAGGCCGGTGCCGGAGACGCCTCTCGGCTCAGCACTTATTCCTGCGGCTAGTAACCTTGCCCCGGTGTGCTTGCAGGCCGAGAGCGAACCTCCTAAGTCGAGGGAAACACACTGTAGATAATCCCGACTTCGGCCAGATTAGGCCTTCCTGAAGGTCGAAACTTTGCAGTGTGAATGCGGGCGAGCACTGCCAGTGAGTCCAAAAC
Organism: Eumetopias jubatus; assembly: GCF_037043125.1. Lineage (NCBI taxonomy): Eukaryota > Metazoa > Chordata > Mammalia > Carnivora > Otariidae > Eumetopias > Eumetopias jubatus. Next base: position 74,962 of record NW_028274932.1, on the reverse strand, counting down.
CATTTAGCGAGGGAGACTGAGGCCGCGGCGAAGGGAGAACACAACTCCCCACTTGATTCCTGAAGTCAGGCCTGCGGCCGCCCCCTTCAGCATACAGGTCTCACTGCTCGCGTACCAACGCAAGGATATAGTAGGGTAGGAGACCGTGTTATACAGAGCCTCACTGTTCCGGAGAGTGGAAACACTTGGAGTGTGTGTGCGTGAGAGCCTGGGAGACGAGTCCCCTACTTTACTGGGCGAGAGAAACGAACTCGGGCATCCGCACGTCTCGGAACAGCTCTCAGTGGCAGAACGCTAGCACTCCTCCGGCCTGTGTGCCTGCAGGCCTAAGGTGCAGGGCCCTCCTTGAAAGGCCCAACACTGTGGAGAAAGCGCCTTTAGCTCCCGCCGGTCCCTAGCGGAGAGCACGCTGTATGCTGTGCGCTGTGCTTGAGAGCCCGGCCAACGGCTTCCTTATGTAAAACGGAGGGAAAGAAATGCCGGTGGCGGAGACGCCTCTCGGCTCAGCTCTTGTTCCTGGGGCTAGTACCCTTGCCCCGGTGTGCTTGCAGGCCGAGAGCCAACCAACTCATTCGAGGGAAACACACTGCATAAAATCCCGACTTCGGCCAGATTAGGCCTTCCTGAGGGTGGAAACCTTTTGTTGTGTGAATGCGGGCGAGCACTGCCAGCGAGTCCAAAACCATTTTCCAAGGGAGACTGAGGCCGCGGCAGAAGGGAGAACACAACTCCCCAGTTGATTCCTGAATCCAGGCCTGCGGCCGCCCCCTTACATATGCAACTCTCATTGCTCAGGTACCAACGCACAGAAACAGTAGGGTAGGGGACCGTGTTGTACAGAGCCTCACTGTTCTCGAGAGTGGATACACTTGGAGTGTATCTGCGTGAGAGCCTGGGAGAGCAGTCCCCTACATTGCTGGGTGAGAGAAACGAACTCGGGCAGCCGCACTTCTCCCACCAGCTCTCAGTGGCAGAATGCTAGCATTCCGCCGGCATGTGTGCGTGCAGGCCTAAGTTGCGGGCCCCTCCTTGAAAGGCCCAACACTGTGGAGAAACCGCGCTTTAGCTCCCCCGGTCCCTAGCAGAGAGGAGGCTGTATGCTCGGCGCTGTGCTTGAGAGCCCGGCGATCGGCTTCCCTATGTAAAACCGAGGGAAAGAAAGGCCGGTGCTGGAGACGCCTCTCGCCTCAGCTCTTGCTCCTGGGGCTAGTACCCTTGCCCCGGTGTGCTTGCAGGCCGAGAGCCAACCAACTCAGTCGAGGGAAACACACTGTAGAAAACGCCGACTTCGGCCGTTTAGGCCTTCCTGAGGGTCGAAACCTTTTGCTGTGTGAATGCGGGCGAGCACTGCCAGCGAGTCTAAAACCATTTTCCGAGGGAGACTGAGGCCGCGGCAGATGGGAGAACACAATTCCCCACTTGTTTCCTGAAGCCAGGCCTGCGGCCGCCCCTTAACCCTGCAAGTCTCACTCACGAACTAACACAAGGAAACAGTAAGATAGGGGACCGTGTTGTACCGAGCCTCACTGTTCCGGAGAGTGGAAACACTTGGAGTGTGTGTGCGTGAGAGCCTGGGAGACGAGTTCCCTACGTTACTGGGCTAGAGAAACGAATTCCGGCATTCGCTCCTCCCGCACCAGCTCTCAGTGGCAGAATGCTAGCACTCCTCCGGCCTGTGTGCGTGCAGGCTTAAGTTGCAGGCCCGTCCCTGGAAGGCACAACACTGTGGAGAAACCGCGCATTAGCTCCCGCCGGTCCCTAGCGGAGAGAACGCTGTATGCTGTGCGCTGTGCTTGAGAGTCCGGCGAACGGCTTCCTTATGTAATTCGTTCCACTGGCCAGACTACGCCGTCCTGAGGGTGGAAACCTTTTGCCTTGTGAATGCGGGCGAGCACTGCCAGCGAGACCAAAACCATTTTCCGAGGGACACTGAGGCCGCGGCAGAAGGGAGAATACAACTCCCCACTTGTTTCCTGAAGCCAGGCCTGCGGCCGCCACCTTTACCATCCAACTCTCACTGCTCGCGTACCAAGGCAAGGAAACAGTAGGGTAGGGTACCGTGCTGTAGAGCCTCACCGTTCCGGAGAGTGGAAACACTTGGAGTGTGTGTGCATGAGAGCCTGGGAGAGGAGTCCCCTACGTTACTGGGCGAGAGAAACGAACTCGGGCATCCGCACCTCTCCCACCAGCTCTCAGTGGCAGAATGCTAGCACTCCTCCAGCATGTGTGCGTGCAGGCCTATGTTTCAGGACTCTCCTTGAAAGGCCCAACACTGTAGAGAAACCGCGCTTTAGCTCCCGCCGGTCCTTATCGGAGAGGACGCTGTATGCTGTGCCCTGTGCTTGAGAGCATGGCGCACGGCTTCCTTATGTAAAACCGAGGTAAAGAAAGGCCGTTTGCGGAGACGCCTCTCCTCTCAGCTCTTGTTCCTGGGGCTAGTATCATTGCCCCGGGGTGCTTGCAGGCCGAGAAACAACCACCTAAGTAGAGGGAAGCACACTGTAGCAATTCCTTACTTCGGCTAGACTAGGCCTTCCTGAGGGTGGAAACATTTTGCTGTGTGAATGCGGGTGAGCACTGCCAGCGAGTCCAAAACCATTTTCCGAGGGAGACTGAGGCCGCGGCAGAAGGGGAACACAACTCCCCACTTGTTTCCTGAAGTCAGTCCTGCCGCTGCCCACTTGTGCATGCAAGTCTCACTGCTCGCGTACCAACGCAAGGAAACAGTAGGTTAGGGGACCGTGTTTTACAGAGCCTCACTGTTCCCGAGAGTAGAAACACTTGGAATGTGTGTGCGTGAGACCCTGGGAGACGAGTCCACTACGTTATTGGGTGATAGAAATGAACTCGGGCAGGCGCACCTCTCCCACCAGCTCTCAGTGGCAGAATGCTAGCACTCCTCCGGCATGGGTGCGTGCAGGCCTAGGTTGCAGGCCCCTCCTGGGAAGGCCCAACACTGTGGAGAAACCGCGCTTTAGCTCCCGCCGGGCCCTAGCGGAGAGGACGCTGTATGCTGTGCGCTGTTCTTGCGATTCCGGCGAACGGCTTCCCTATGTAAAACCGAGGAAAAGAAAGGCCAGGGCCGGAGACGCCTCTCGGCTCAGCTCTTGTTCCTGGGGCTAGTACCGTTGCCCCGGGGTGCTTGCAGGTCGAGAACCAACCACCTAAGTCGAGGGAAGCACACTGTAGAAATTCCTTACCTCGGCTAGACTAGGCCTTCCTGAGGGTGGAAACATTTTGCTGTGTGAATGCGGGTGAGCACTGCCAACGAGTCCAAAACCATTTTCCGAGGGAGACTGAGGCCGCGGCAGAAGGGAGAACACAACTCCCCACTTGTTTCCTGAAGCCAGGGCAGCGGCTGCCCCCTTGAGCATGCAAGTCCCACTGCTCGTGTACCAACGCAAGGAAATAGTACGGTAGGGTACCCTGGTGTAGAGCCTCACTGTTCCGGAGAGTGGAAACACCTGGAGTGTGTGTGCATGAGAGCCTGGTATACGAGTGCCCTACGTTACTGGGCGAGAGAAAGGCACTCGGGCAGCCGCACCTCTCTCACCAGCTCTCACTGGCAGAATGCTAGCACTCCTCCTCCATGTGTGCCTACAGGCCTAAGTTGAAGGCCCCTCCTTGAAAAGCACAACACTGTGGAGAAACCGCGCTTTAACTCCCGCCGGTCCCTAGCGGAGAAAATGATGAATGCTGTGCGCTGTGCTTGAGAGCCAGGCGAACGGCTTCTCTATGTAAAACCGAGGGAAAGAAAGGCCGGTGCCGGAGACGCCTCTCGGCTCAGCTCTTGTTCCTGCGTCTAGTAACGTTGCCCCGGTGTGCTTGCAGGCCGAGAGCCAACCACCTTAGTCGAGGAAAACACACTGTAGAAATTCCCGACTTTGGCCAGATTAGGCCTTCCTGAGGGTCTAAACCTTTTGCTGTGTGAATGGGGGGGGAATACTGGCAGCGATTCCAAAACCATTTAGCGAGGGAGACTGAGCCCGCGGCAGAAGGGAGAACACAACTCCCCACTTCTTTCCTGAAGCCAGGCCTGCGGCCGCCACCTTTACCATGCAACTCTCACTGCTCGCGTACCAAAGCAAGGAAACAGTAGGGTAGGGGACCGTGTTGTACAGAGCCTCACTGTTCCCGTGAGTGGAAACACTTGGAGTGTGTGTGCGTCAGAGCCTGGGAGACGAGTCCCCTACGTTACTGGGCGAAAGAAACGAATCGGGCATCCGCACCTCTCCCACCAGCTCTCAGTGGCAGAATGCTAGCACTCCTCCGGCCTGTGTGAGTGCAGGCCTAAGTTGCAGGCCCCTCCCTGGAAGGCACAACACTGTGGAGCAACCACGCTTTACCTCCCGCCGTTGTCTAGCGGAGAGGACGCTGTATGCTGTGCGCTGTGCCTGAGAGTCCGGCGAACGGCTTCCCTATGTAAAACCGAGGGAAAGAAAGGCCGGTGCCGGAGACGCCTCTCGGCTCAGCTTTTGTTCCTGTGGTGGTACCCTTGCCCCGGTGTGCTTGCAGGCCGAGAGCCAACCTCCTAAGTCCAGGGAACCACACTGTAGAAATTCCTTACTTCGGCCAGACTAGGCCTTCCTGAGGGTGGAAACCTTTTGCTGTGTGAATGCGGGCGAGCACTGTCAGCAAGTCCAAAGCGATTTTCGGAGGGAGACTGAGGCCGCGGCAGAAGGGAGAACACAACTCCCCACTTGTTTCCTGAAGCCAGCCCAGGGCCGCCCCCTTGGGTATTCAAGTCTCACTGCTCGCGTACCAAAACAAAGAAACAGTAGTGTAGGAGAACCGTGTTATAGATAGCGTCATTGTTGTGGGGAGTGGGAACACAGGCAGTGCCTGTGCGTAAGAGCCTGGCATACGAGTCCCCTAAGTTACTGGGCGAGAGAAACGGTTTCGTGAAGCCACACCACTCCCACCATCTCAGTATCAGAATGCTAGCACTCCTCCGGCCTGTGTGTGTGCAGGCCTAAGTTGCAGGCCTCTCTGTGGAAGGCACAACACTGTGGACCGGCGGGAGTTAAAGCGCGGTTTCTCCACAGTGTTGTGCCTTTCAAGGAGGGGCCTTCAACTTAGGCCTGCAGGCACACATGGAGGAGGAGTGCTAGCATTCTGCCACTGAGAGCTGTTGGGAGAGGTGCGGCTGCCCGAGTTCGTTTCTCTCGCCCAGTAACGTAGGGGACTCGTCTCCCAAGCTCTCATGCACACACACTCCAAGTGTTTCCACACTCCGGAGCAGTGAGGCTCTGTACAACACGGTCTCCTACCCCACTGTTTCCTTGCGTTGGTACGCGAGCAGTGAGACTTGCATGGGTAAGGGGGCGGCCGCAGGCCTGGCTTCAGGAAACAAGTGGGGAGTTGTGTTCTCCCTTCTGCCGTGGCCTCAGTCTGCCTCAGAAAATGGTTTTGGACTCGCTGGCAGTGCTCGCCCGCATTCACACAGCAAAAGGTTTCGACTCTCAGGACGGCCTAATCTGGCCGAAGACGGGATTTTCTACAGTGTGTTTCCCTCGACTTAGGTGCTTGGCTCTCGGCCTGCAAGCACACCGGGGCAACGTTACTAGACGCAGGAACAAGAGCTGAGCCGAGAGGCGTCTCCGACACCGGCCTTCCTTTCCCTCGGTTTTCCATAAGGAAGCCGTTCGCCGGGCTCTCAAGCACAGCGCACAAAATACAACTTTTTCGCCGCTAGGGACCGGCGGGAGCTAAAGCGCGGTTTCTCCACAGGGTTGGGCCTTTCAAGTAGGGTCCTTCAACTTAGGCATAGAGGCAAACATGCGGCAGGAGTGCTACCATTCTGCCACTGAGAGCTGGTGGGAGAGGTGCGGCTACCGAGTTCGTTTCTCTCGCCCTATAACGTAGTGGACACGTCTCCCAGGCTCGCATGCACACACACTCCAAGTGTTTCTACTCTCCGGAACACTGAGGCTCTGTACAACCCGGTACCCTACCCTACTGTTTCCGTGCGTTGTTTCGCGAGCAGTGAGTCTTGCATGGTCAAGGGGGCGGCCTCAGGCCTGACTTTAGGAAACAAGTGGGGAGTTGTGTTCTCCCTTCTGCCGCGGCCTCAGTCTCCCTCGGAAAATGGTTTTGGACTCGCTGGCAGTGCTCGCCCGCGTTCACACAGCAAAAGGCTTCCACCCTCAGGAAGGCCTAGTCCTATCGAAGTAAGGAATTTCTACAGTGTGGTTCCCACGACTTAGGAGATTGGCTCTCGGCCTGCAAGCACACAGGGGCAACGGTACTAGCCCCAGGACAAGAGCTGAGCCGAGACGCGTCTCCGGCACCGGCCTTTCTTTCCCTCGATTTTACATAGGGAAGCCGTTCGCCGGACTCTCAAGCACAGCGCACAGCATACAGCTTCCTCTCCGCTAGGGACCGCCGTGAGCTAAAGCACGGTTTCTCCACAGTGTTGTGCCTTCCAGGGAGGGGCCTTCAACGCAGGCCTGCACGCACACAGGCCGGAGGAGTGCTAGCATTCTGATCCTGAGAGCTGGTGGGAGAGGTGCGGATGCACGAATCCGTTTCTCTCGCCCAGGAACTTAGGGGACTCGTATGCCAGGCTCTTACGCACAGGCACTGCCTGTGTTCCCACTCCCCACAACGATGAGGCTATCTATAACACGGTTCTCCCACAGTACGGTTTCTTTGTTTTGGTACGCGAGCAGTGAGACTTGAATACCCAAGGGGGCGGCCCTGGGCTGGCTTCAGGAAACAAGTGGGGAGTTGTGTTCTCCCTTCTGCCGCGGCCTCAGTCTCCCTCGGAAAATCGTTTTGGACTTGCTGGCAGAGCTCGCCCGGATTCACACAGCAAAAGCTTTCCACCCTCAGGAAGGCCTAGTCTGGCCGAAGTAAGGAATTTCTACAGTGTGGTTCCCTGGACTTAGGAGGTTGGCTCTCGGGCTGCAAGCACACCGGGGCAAGGGTACTACCTCAGGAACAAGAGCTGAGCCCAGAGGCGTCTCCGGCACCGGCCTTTCTTTCCCTCGGTTTTACATAGGGAAGACGTTCGCCGGACTCTCAGGCACAGCGCACAGCATACAGGGTCCTCTCCGCTAGGGAACGGCGGGAGGTAAAGCGCGGTTTCTCCACAGTGTTGTGCCTTCCAGGGAGGGGCCTGCAACTTAGGCCTGCACGCACACATGCCGAAGGAGTGCTAGCATTCTACCACTGAGAGCTAGTGGGAGACGTGCGGCTGCCCGTGTTCGTTTCTCTCGCCCAGTAAAGTAGGGGACTCGTCTTCCGGGCTCTCACGCACACACACTCCAAGTGTTTCCACTCTCTGGAACAGTGAGGCTCTGTACAACACGGTCCCTTACCTTACTGTTTCCTTGCGTTGGTACGCGCGCAGTGAGACTTGCATGCTCAAGGGGGCGGCCGCTGGGCTGGCTTCAGGAAAGAAGTGGGGAGTTGTGTTCTCCCTTCTACCGCAGCCTCAGGCTTCCTCGAAAATGGTTTTGGACTCACTGGCAGTGCTCGCCCGCATTCACAGAGCAAAAGGTTTCCCCCCTCAGGAAGGCCAAATTGGCCGAAATCGGTGTTTTCTGCAGTGTGTTTCCACCGAGTTAGTTGGTTGGCTCTCGGCCTGCAAGTACACCGGGGCAAGGGTACTAGCCACAGGAACAAGAGCTTAGCCGAGAGTTGTATCCGACACCGGCCTTCCATTCCCTCAGTGTTTTTTTTTACTTTTTTTAATTGTTATGTTAATCACCATATATTACATTATTAGTTTTTGGTGCAGTGTTCCATGATTCATTGTTTGTTCATAACACCCAGAGCTCCATGCAGAACGTGCCCTCCTCAATACCCATCACCAGGCTAACACATGCCCCTACCACCCTCCCCTATCGAACCCTCAGTTTGTTTTTCAGAGTCCATCATCTCTCATGGTTCGTCCCCCCTCCGACATACTCCCCTTCCCTTCCTCTCCTGTTATCTTCTTCTTTTTCTTTCTTCTTAAAATATGTTGCATTATTTGATTCAGAAGTACAGATCTGTGATTCAACAGTCTTGCAAAATTCAGAGCGCTCACCATAGCACATACCCTCCCCACTGTCTATCACCCAGCCACCCCATCTCTCCCACCCCCAACCACTCCAGTAAAACTCAGTTTGTTTCCTGAGATTAAGAATTCCTCATATCAGTGACGTCATGCGATACGTGTCTTTCTCTGATTGACTTATTTCACTCTACATAACACCCTCCAGTTCCATCCACGTCGTTGCAAATGGGAAGATCTCATTCCTTTGACGGCTGCATAATATTCCATTGTGAATATATACCACATCTTCTTTATCCGTTCATCTGTCGCTGGACATCTTGGCTCTTTCCACAGTTTGGCTATTGTGGACATTGCTGCTATAAACATTGGAGTACACGTACCCCTTCCGGTCCCTACATTTGTAACGTTCTGGTAAATACCCTGTAGTGCAATTGCTGGCTCGAACAGTAGCTCTAATTTCAACTGTTTGAGGAACCTCGATACTGTTTTCCAGAGAGGTTGCAGCAGCTTGCCTTCCCACCAACAGTGGAGGAGGGTTCCCCTTTCTCCACATCCCCGCCATCTGTCGTTCCCTGACTTGTTAATTTTAGCCATTCTGACGGGTGTGAGGTGGTATCTCATTGAGGTTTTGATTTGGATTTCCCTGATGCCGAGCGATGTTGAGCACTTTTTCATGTGCTAGTTGGCCATTTGGATGTCTTCTTTGGAAAAATGTCTGTTCATGTCTTCGGCCCATTTCTTGATTGGATTATATGTTCTTTGGGTGTTGAGTTTTATAAGTTAGTTATAGATTTTGGATACTAGCCCTTTATCTGATATGTCATTTGCAAATATTTTCTCCCCTTCTGTCGGGTGTCTTTTGGTTTTGTGGACTGTTTCTTTAGCTGTGCAAAAGCTTTTTTTTAAATTTTTTATTGTTATGTTAAGCACCATATATTACATCATTAGTTTCTCGTGCAGTGTTCCATGATTCATTGTTTGTTCATAACACCCAGTGCTCCATGCAGAACGTACCCTCCTCAAAACCCATCAGCAGGCTAACCCAAACCCCTACCGTCCTCCCCGCTAGAACCCTCACTTTATTTTTCAGAGTCCGCCAACTGTCATTGTTCGTCTCCCCCTCTGACATACTCCCCTTCTCTTCCTCTCCTGTTATCTTCTGCTTTTCCTTTTTCTTAAAATATGTTGCGTTATTTGTTTCAGAAGTACAGATCTGTGATTCAACACTCTTGCACAATTCACACCGCTCACCGTAGCACATACCCTCCCCAATGTCTATCACCCAGCCACCCCATCCCTCCCACCCCCAACCACTCCAGTAACACTCAGTTTGTTTCCTGAGATTAAGAATTCCTCATATCAGTGAGGTCATGCGATACATGTCTTTCTCTGATTGACTTATTTCACTCAACATAACACCCTCCAGTTCCATCCATGTCTTTGGAAATGGCAACATCTCATTCCTTTTGATGGCTGCATAATATTCCATTGTGTATATATACCACATCTTCTTTATCCATTCATCTGTCGATGGACATCTTGGCTCTTTCCACAATTTGGCTATTTTGGACATTGCTGCTATAAACTTTGGGGTACACGTATAACTTCGGGTCCCTACATTTGTATCTTTGTGGTGAATACCCAGTAGTCAATTGCTGGATCGAACGGTAGCTCTAATGTAAACTCTTTGAGGATCCTCCATACTGTTTTCCAGAGTGGTTGCACCAGCTTGCATTCCCACCAACAGTGGAGGCGGGTTCCCGTTTCTCCATATCCCCGCCAACATCTGTCGTTCCCTGACTTGTAATTTTAGCCATTCTGACGGGTGTGAGATGGTATCTCATTGAGGTTTTGATTTGGATTTCCCTGATACCGAGCTATGTTGAGCACTTTTTCATGTGCCTTTTGGCCATTTTGATGTCTTCTTTGAAAAAATGTCTTTTCATGTCTTCTGCCAATTTCTTCATTAGATTATGTGTTCTTTGGCTGTTGAGTTTGGTAAGTTCTTTATAGATTTCGGATACTACCCATTTATCTGATATGTCATGTGCAAATATTTTCTCCCATTCTGTCGTTTGTCTTTTGGTTTTGTGGACTCTTTCTTTTGCTGTGCAAAGCTTTATTTTTATTTTTTTATTGTTATGTTAAGCACCATATATTACATCATTAGTTTTTGGTGCAGTGTTCCATGAATCATTGTGTGTTCATAACACCCAGTGCTCCATGGAGAACGTACTCTCCTCAATACCCATCACCTGGCTAACCCATCCCCAACCCCCTTCCCCTCTAGAACCCTCAGTTTGTTTTTAGATTCCATCATCTCTCATGGTTCGTCTCCCACTGTGACATACTCCCCTTCTCTTCCTCTCCTGTTATCTTCTTCTTTTCCTTTTTTCTTAAAATATGTTGCGATATTTGAATCAGAAGTGCAGATCTGTGATTCAACAGTCTTGCACAATTCACAGCGCTCACCGTACCACATACCCTCCCCAATGTCTATCACCCAGCCACCCCATTCCTCACACCCCCAACCACTCCAGTAACACTCTGTTTCCTCAGATTAAGAATTCCTCATATCAGTGAGGTCATGCGATACGTGTCTTTCTCTGATTGACTTATTTCACTCAACATAACACCCTCCAGTTCCATCCAAGCCGTTGCAAATGGCAAGATCTCATTCACTTTGACGGCCGCATGATATTCCATTGTGTATATATACCACATCTTCTTTATCCATTCATCTGTCGATGGACATCTTGGCTCTTTCCACAGTTTGGCTATTGTGGACATTGCTGCTATAATCATTGGGGAACACGTGCCCCTTCGGGTCCCTACATTTTTATCTTTGTGGTAAATACCCAGTAGTGCAATTGCTGGATCGAACGGTAGCTCTAATTTCAATTGTTTCAGGAACCTCCATACTGTTTTCCAGAGTGGTTACACCAGCTTGCATTCCCCCACCAACAGTTTAGGAGGTTTCTCCTTTCTCCACATGCCCGCCAACATCTCTCGTTCCCTGACTTGTTAATTTTAGACATTCTGACGGGTGTGACATGGTATCTCATTGAGGTTTTGATTTGCATTTCCCTGATGCCGAGCAATGTTGAGCACTTTTTCATGTGCCTGGTGGCGATTTGGATGTCTTCTTTGGAAAAATGTCTGTTGATGTCTTCGGCCCATTTTTTGATTGGATTATTTGTTCTTTGGGTGTTCAGTTTGATAAGTTCTTTATACATTTTGGATACTAGCCCTTTATCTGATATGTCATTTGCACATATTTTCTCCCATTCTGTCGTTTGTCTTTTGGTTTTGTGGACTCTTTCTTTTGCTGTGCAAAAGCTTTATTTTTATTTTTTTATTGTTATGTTAAGCACCATATATTACATCATTAGTTTTTGGTGCAGTGTTCCATGATTCATTGTGTGTTCATAACACCCAGTGCTCCGTGGAGAACGTGCCCTACTCAATACCCATCACCTGGGTACAACATCCCCCTACCCCCTTCCCCTCTAGAACCCTCAGTTTGTTTTTCAAGTCCATCATCTCTCATGGTTCGTCTCCCCCTCTGACATACTCCCCTTCTCTTCCTCTCCTGTTATCTTCTTATTTTACTTTTTTCTTAAAATATGTTGCGTTATTTGATTCAGAAGTACAGATCTGTGATTCAACAGTCTTGCACAATTCAGAGCGCCTACCGTAGCACATACCCTCCCCAATGTCTCTCACCCAGCCACCCCATTCCTCACACCCCCAACCACTCCAGTAACACTCTGTAGCCAGAGATTAAGAATTCCTCATATCAGTGAGGTCATGCGATACGTGTCTTTCTCTGATTGATTCATTTCACTCAACATAACACCCTCCAGTTCCATCCAGTTCGTTGCAAATGGCAAGATCTCATTCATTTTGAAGGCTGCATAATATTCCATTGTGTATATATACCACCTCTTCTTTATCCATTCATCTGTCGATGGACAATTTGGCTCTTTCCACAGTTTGCCTATTGTGGACATTGCTGCTATAAACTTTGGGGTACAGGTACCCCTTCTGCTCCCTACATTTGTATCTTTGTGGTAAATACCCAGTAGTGCAATTGCTGGATCGAATGGTAGCTCTAATTTCAACTGTTTGAGGAACCTCCATACTGTTTTCCAGAGTGCTTACACCAGCTTGCCTTCCCACCAACAGTGTAGGAGGGTTCCCCTTTCTCCACATCCCCGCAAACATCTGTCGTTCCCTGACTTGTTAATTTTAGCCATTTTGACGGGTGTGAGATGGTATCTCATTGAGGTTTTGATTCGGATTTCCCTCATGCCGAGCGATGTTGAGCACTTTTTCATATGCCTGTTGGCCATTTGGAGGTCTTCTTTGGAAAAATGTCTGTTCATGTCTTCGGCCCATTTCTTGATTGGATTATTTGTTCTTTGGGTGTTGAGTTTGATAAGTTCTTTATAGATTTTGGATACTAGCCCTTTATCTGATATGTCATTTGCAAATATTTTCTCCCATTCTGTCGGTTGTCTTTTGGTTTTGTGGACTGTTTCTTTTGCTGTGCAAAAGCTTTTTTTATTGTTATGTTAATCACCATATATTACATCATTAGTTTTTGGTGCAGTGTTCCATGATTCATTGTTTGTTCATAACACCCAGTGCTCCATGCAGAACGTGCCCTCCTCAATACCCATCACCAGGCTAACGCGAACCCCTACCGCCCTCCCCTCTAGAACCCTCCCTTTGTTTTTCAGAGTCCGTCATCTGTCATGGTTCGTGTCCCCTTCTGACATACTCCCCTTCTCTTCCTCTCCTGTTATCTTCTTCTGTTTCTTTTTCTTAAAATATGTTGCGTTATTTGTTTCAGAAGTACAGATCTGTGATTCAACTGTCTTGCACAATTCACAGTGCTCACCGTAGCACATACCGTCCCCATTGTCTATCACCCAGCCACCCCATCCCTCCCACCCCCAACCACTCCAGTAACACTCAGTGTTTTTCCTGAGATTAAGAATTCCTCATATCAGTGAGGTCATGCGATACATGTCTTTCTCTGATTGACTTTTTTCACTCAACATAACACCCTCCAGTTCCATCCACGTCTTTGCAAATGGCAACATCTCATTCCTTTTGAAGGCTGCATAGCATTCCATTGTGTATATATACCACCACTTCTTTATCCATTCGTCTGTCGATGGACATCTTGGCTCTTTCCACAGTTTGGCTATTGTGGACATTGTTGCTATAAACATTGCGGTACACGTACCCCTTCGGGTCCCTACATTTCAAACTTGTGTTAAATACCCAGTAGTAAATTGCTGGATCGAATTGTAGCACTAATTTCAACTGTTTGAGGATCCTCCATAGTGTTTTCCAGAGTGGTTGCACCAGCTTGCATTCCCACCAACAGTGTAGGAGGGTTCCCCTTTCTCCACAACCCCGCCAAAATCTGTCTTCTCTGACTTGTTAATTTTAGCCATTCTGACGGGTGTGAGGTGGTATCTCATTGAGGTTTTGATTGATTTCCCTGATGCCGAGCGATGTTTAGCACTTTTTCTTGTGCCTGTTGGCCATGGATGTCTTCTTTGGAAAAATGTCTGTTCATGTCTTCGGCCCATTTCTTGATTGGATTATTTGTTCTTTGGGTGTTGAGTTTGATAAGTTCTTTATACATTTTGGATACTAGCCCTTTATCTGCTATGTCATTTGTCAATATTTTCTCCCATTCTGTCGGGTGTCTTTTGGTTTTGTGGACTGTTTCTTTAGCTGTGCAAAAGCTTTTTTTAAAATTTTTTATTGTTATGTTAATCACCATATATTACATCATTAGTTTTTCCTACAGTATTCCATGATTCATTGTTTGTTCATAACACCCAGTGCTCCATGGAGAACGTGCCCTCCTCAATACCCATCACCAGGATAACCCAAACCCCTCCCGCCCTCCCCTCTAGACCCTCCCTTTGTTTTTCAGAGTCCATTATCTCTCATGGTTCGTGTCCCCCACTGACATACTCCCCTTCTCTTCCTCTCCTGTTATCTTCTTTTTCTTTTTCTTAAAATATGTTGCGTTATTTGTTTCAGAAGTACAGATCTGTGATTCAATAGTCTTGCACAATGCACAGCGCTCACCATAGCACATACCGTCCCCATTGTCTATCACCCAGCCACCCCATCCCTCCCACCCACAACCACTCCAGTAACACTCAGTTTGTTTCCTGAGATTAAGAATTCCTCATATCAGTGAGGTCATGCAATACGTGTCTTTCTCTGATTGACTTATTTCACTCAACATAACACCCTACCGTTCCATCCACGTCTTTGCAAAAGGCAACATCTCATTCCTTTTGAAGGCTGCATAATATTCCATTGTGTATATATACCACCTCTTCTTTATCCATTCATCTGTCGATGGACATCTTGGCTCTTTCCACAGTTTGGCTATTGTGGACATTGCTGCTATAGACTTTGGGGTACACGTACCCCTTCGGGTCCCTACATTTGTATCTTTCTGTTAAATACCCAGTAGTCAATTGCTGGATCGAACGGTAGCACTAATTTCAAGTGTTTGAGGATCCTCCATACTGTTTTCCAGAGCGGTTGCACCAGCTTGCATTCCCACCAACAGTGGAGGAGGGTTCCCCTTTCTCCACATCCCCGCCAACATCTGTCGTTCCCTGACTTGTTAATTTTAGCCATTCTGACGGGTGTGAGGTGGTATCTCATTGAGGTTTTGATTTGGATTTCCCTGATGCCGATCGATGTTGAGCACTTTTTCATGTGCCTGTTGGCCATTTGGATGTCTTCTTTGGAAAAATGTCTGTTCATATCTTCGGCCCCTTTCTTGATTGGATTATATGTTCTTTGGGTGTTGAGTTTTATAAGTTAGTTATAGATTTTGGATACTAGCCCTTTATCTGATATGTCATTTGCAAATATTTTCTCCCATTCTGTCGGGTGTCTTTTGGTTTTGTGGACTGTTTCTTTAGCTCTGCAAAAGCTTTTTTTTAAATTTTTTATTGTTATGTGAAGCACCATATATTACATCATTAGTTTTTCATGCAGTGTTCCATGATTCATTGTTTGTTCATAACACACAATGCTGCATGCAGAACGTGCCCTACTCAGTACCCATCACCAGGCTAACCGATCCCCCTACCCCCCTCCCCTCTAGAACCCTCAGTTTGTTTTTCAGAGTCCATCATCTCTCATGGTACTTCTCCCCGTCTGACATACTCCCCCTCTCTTCGTCTCCTGTTATCTAATTCTTTTACTTTTTTCTTAAAATATGTTGCGTTATTTGATTCAGAAGTACAGATCTGTGATTCAACAGTGTTGCACAATTCACAGCGCTCACCGTGGCACATATCCTCCCCAATGTCTATGACCCAGCCAACCCATCCCTCCCACCTCCAACCACTCCATTCAAACAGTTTGTTTTCTGAGATTAAAAATTCCTCATATCAGTGAGGTCATGCGATACGTGTCTTTCTCTGATTGACTTATTTCACTCAACATAACACCTTCCAGTTCCATCCACGTCGTTGCAAATGGCAAGATCTCATTCATTTTGACGGCTGCTTAATATTCAATTGTGTATATATACCACCTCTTCTTTATCCATTCATCTGTCGATGGACATCTTGGCTCTTTCCACAGTTTGGCTATTGTGGACATTGCTGCTATAAACTTTGGTGTACACGTACCCCTTCGGGTCCCTACATTTGTATCTTTGTGTTAAATACCCAGTAGTCAATTGCTGGATCGAACGGTAGCACTAATTTCAACTGTTTGAGGATCCTCCATACTCTTTTCCAGAGTGGTTGCACCAGCTTGCATTCCCACCAACAGTGGAGGAGGGTTCCCCTTTCTCCACATCCCCGCCAAAATCTGTCGTTCCCTGACTTGTTAACTTTAGCCTTTCTGACGGGTGTGGGGTGGTATCTCATTGAGGTTTTGATTTGGATTTCCCTGATGCCGAGCGATGTTGAGCACTTTTTCATGTGCCTGTTGGCCATTTGGATGTCTTCTTTGGAAAAATGTCTGTTCATGTCTTCGGCCCATTTCTTGATTGGATTATTTGTTCTTTGGGTGTTGAGTTTGATAAGTTCTTTATAGATTTTGGATACTAGCCCTTTATCTGATATGTCATTTGCAAATATTTTCTCCCATTCTGTCGGTTGTCTTTTCGTTTTGTGGACTGTTTGTTTTGCTGTGCAAAAGCTTTTTTTTATTGTTATGTTAATCACCATATATTACATCATTAGTTTTTGGTGCAGTGTTCCATGATTCATTGTTTGTTCATAACACCCAGTGCTCCATGCAGAACGTGCCCTCCTCAATACCCATCACCAGGCTAACCCAAACCCCTACCCCCTCCCCTCTAGAGCCCTCACTTTGTTTTTCAGAGTCCATCATCTCTCATGGTTCGTCTCCCCCTCTGACATACTCCCCTTCTCTTCCTCTCCTGTTATCTTCTTCTTTTCCTTTTTCTTAAAATATGTTGCGTTTTTCCTTTCAGAAGTACAGATCTGTGATTCAACAGTCTTGCACAATTCACAGCGCTCACCGTAGCACATTCCCTCCCCAATGTCTATCACCCAGCCACCCCAATCCTCCAACCCCCAACCTCTCCAGTCACTCAGTTTGTTTCCTGAGATTAAAAAATCCTCATATCCGTGAGCTCATGCAATACGTGTCTTTCTCTGATTGACTTATTTCACTCAACAGAACACCCTTCAGTTCCATCCACGTCATCGCAAATGGTAAGATCTCATTCCTTTTGCCGGCTGCATAATATTCCATTGTGGATATATACCACATCTTCTTTATCCATTCATCTGTCGGTGGACATCTTGGCTCTTTCCACAGTTTGGTTATTGTGGATATTCCTGCTATAAAGTTTGGGATACACGTACACCTTCGGGTCCCTACATTTGTATCTTTGTGGTAAATACCCAGTAGTGAAGTTGATGGATCGAACGGTAGCTCTAATTTTAACTGTTTGAGGAACCTCCATATTGTTTTCCAGTGTGGTTGCACCAGCTTCCATTCCCACCAACAGTGGAGGAGGGTTCTCCTTCCTCCACAATCCCGCCAAAATCTGTCTTCCCTGACTTGTTAATTTTAGCCATTCTGACGGGTGTAAGGTGGTATCTCATTGAGGTTTTGATTTGGATTTCCCTGATGCCGAGCGATGTTGAGCACTTTTTCATGTGCCTGTGGGCCATTTTGATGTCTTCTTTGGAAAAATGTCTGTTCATGTCTTCTGCCCATTTCTTGATTGGATTATATGTTCTTTGGGTGTTGAGTTTGATAATTTATTTATAGATTTTGGATACTAGCCCTTTATCTGCTATGTCATTTGCCAATATTTTCTCCCATTCTGTCTCGTGTCTTTTGGTTTTGTGGACTGTTTCTTTAGCTGTGCAAAAGCTATTTTTTTTAATTTTTTATTGTTATGTTAATCACCATATATTAAATCATTAGTTTTTCGTGCAGTGTTCCATGATTCATTGTTTGTTCATAACACCCAGTGCTCCATGGAGACGTGCCCTCCTCAATACCCATCACCAGGCTAACTCAAACCCCTACCCCTTCCCCTCTAGAACCCTCACTTTGTTTTTCAGAGTCCATCATCTCTCATGGTTCGTCTTACCCTCTGACATACTCCCCTTCTCTTCCTCTCCTCTTATCTTCTTCTTTTTCTTTTTCTTAAAATATGTAGCTTTATTTGTTTCAGAAGTACAGATCTGTGATTCAACAGTCTTGCACAATCGACAGCGCTCACCGTAGCACATGCCCTCCCCAATGTCTATCACCCGGCCACCCCATCCCTCCCACCCACAACCACTCCAGTAAAACCCAGTTTGTTTCCTGAGATTAAGAATTCCTCATATCAGTGAGGTGATGCGATACATGTCTTTCTCTGATTGACTTATTTCACTCAACATAACACCCTCGAGTTCTGTCCACGTCTTTGCAAATGGCAACATCTCATTCCTTTAGAAGGCTGCATAATATTCCGTTGTGTATATATACCACCTCTTCTTTATCCATTCATCTGTCGATGGACATCTTGGCTCTTTCCACAGTTTGGCTATTGTGGACATTGCTGCTATAAACTTTGGGGTACACGTACAACTTCGGGACCCTACATTTGTATCTTTGTGTTAAATACCCAGTAGTCTATTGCTGGATCGAACGGTAGCGCTAATTTCAACTGTTTGAGGATCCTCCATAGTGTTTTCCAGAGTGGTTGCACCAGCTTGCATTTCCATCAACAGTGTAGGAGGGTTCCCCTTTCTCCACATCCCCGCCAACATCTGTCGTTCCCTGACTTGTTACTTTTAGCCATTCTGACGGGTGTGAGGTGGTATCTCATTGAGGTTTTGATTTGGATTTCCCTGATACCGAGCTATGTTGAGCACTTTTTCATAGGCCTGTTGGCCATTTGGATGTCTTCTTTGAAAAAATGTCTGTTCATGTCTTCTGCCAATTTCATCATTGGATTATGTGTTCTTTGGGTGTTGAGTTTGATAAGTTCTTTATCGATTTTGGATACTAGCCCTTTATCTGATATGTCATTTGCACATATTTTCTCCCATTCTGTCGGTTGTCTTTTGGTTTTGTGGACTGTTTCTTTTGCTGTGCAAAATCTTTTTTTTTTTTTTTTTTTATTGTTCTGTTAATCACCATATATTACATCATTAGTTTTTGGTGCACTGTTCCATGATTAATTGTTTGTTCATAACACCCACTGCTCCATGCAGAACATGCCCTCCTCAATACCAATCACCAGGCTAACCGATCCCCATACCCCCCTCCCCTCTAGAACCCTCAGTTTGTTTTTCAGAGTCCATCATCTCTCATGGTTCGTCTCCCCGTCTGACATACTCCCCCTCTCTTCATCTCCTGTTATCTATTTCTTTTTTTCTATTTTCTTAAAATATGTTGCGTTATTTGATTCAGAAGTACAGATCTGTGATTCAACAGTCTTGCACAATTCACAGCGTTCACCGTGGCACATACCTCCCCAATGTCCATCACCCAGCCAACCCATCCCTCCCAGCCCCATCCACTCCATTCAAACAGTTTCTTTCCTGAGATTAAAAATCCCTCATATCAGTGAGGTCATGCGATAGGTGTCTTTCTCTGATTGACTTATTTCACTCAACATAACACCCTCCAGTTCCATCCGCGTCCTTGCAAATGGCAAGATCTCATTCCTTTTGACGGCTGTATAATATTCCATTGTGTATATACACCAGTTCTTCTTTATCCGTTCATCTGTCAATGGACATCTTCGCTCTTTCCACAATTTACCTATTTTGGACATTGCTGCTATAAACATTGGGGTACACATACCCGTTCGGGTCCCTACATTTGTATCTTTGTGGTAAATACCCAGTAGTGCAATTGCTGGATCGAATGGTAGCTCTAATTTCAACTGTTTGAGGATCCTCCATAGTGTTTTCCAGAGTGGTTGCACCAGCTTGCCTTCCCACTAACAGTGTAGGAGGGTTCCCCTTTCTCCACTTCCCGCCAACATCTGTCATTCCCTGACTTGTTAATTTTAGCCATTCTGAGGGGTGTGAGGTGGTATCTCATTGAGGTTTTGATTTGGATTTCCCTCATGCCGAGCGATGTTGAGCACTTTTTCATGTGCCTATTGGCCATTTGGAGGTCTTCTTTGGAAAAATGTCTGTTCATGTCTTCGGCCCATTTCTTGATTGGATTATTTGTTCTTTGGGTGTTGAGTTTGTTAAGTTCTTTATGGATTTTGGAGACTAGCCCTTTATCTGATATGTCATTTGCAAATATTTTCTCCCATTCTGTCGGTTCTCTTTTGGTTTTGTGGACTGTTTCTTTTGCTGTGCAAAAGCTTTTTTTTATTGTTATGTTAATCACCATATATTACATCATTAGTTTTTGGTGCAGTGTTCCATGATTCATTGTTTGTTCATAACACCGAGCGCTCCATGCAGAACGTGCCCTCCCCAAAACCCATCTCCAGGCTAACCCAAACCCCTACCGCCCTCCCCTCTAGAACCCTCACTTTGTTTTTCAGAGTCCATCATCTGTCATGGTTCGTCTCCCCCTCTGACATACTCCCCTTCTCTTCCTCTCCTGTTATCTTCTTCTTTTACTTTTTCTTAAAATATGTTGCTTTATTTGTTTCAGAAATACAGATCTGTGATTCAACAGTCTTGCACAATTCATAGCGCTCACCGTAGCACATACTCTCCCCAATATCTATCACCCAGCCACCCCATCCCTCCTACCCCCAACCACTCCAGTAACACTCAGTGTTTTTCCTGAGATTAAGAATTCCTCATATCAGTGAGGTCATGCGATACATGTCTTTCTCTGATTGACTTATTTCACTCAACATAACACCCTCCAGTTCCATCCACGTCTTTGCAAATGGCAACATCTCATTCCTTTTGAAGGCTGCATAGCATTCCATTGTGTATATATACCACCACTTCTTTATCCATTCGTCTGTCGATGGACATCTTGGCTCTTTCCACAGTTTGGCTATTGTGGACATTGTTGCTATAAACATTGCGGTACACGTACCCCTTCGGGTCCCTACATTTCAAACTTGTGTTAAATACCCAGTAGTCAATTGCTGGATCGAATTGTAGCACTAATTTCAACTGTTTGAGGATCCTCCATAGTGTTTTCCAGAGTGGTTGCACCAGCTTGCATTCCCACCAACAGTGTAGGAGGGTTCCCCTTTCTCCACAACCCCGCCAAAATCTGTCTTCACTGACTTGTTAATTTTAGCCATTCTGACGGGTGTGAGGTGGTATCTCATTGAGGTTTTGATTGATTTCCCTGATGCCGAGCGATGTTTAGCACTTTTTCTTGTGCCTGTTGGCCATGGATGTCTTCTTTGGAAAAATGTCTGTTCATGTCTTCGGCCCATTTCTTGATTGGATTATTTGTTCTTTGGGTGTTGAGTTTGATAAGTTCTTTATACATTTTGGATACTAGCCCTTTATCTGCTATGTCATTTGTCAATATTTTCTCCCATTCTGTCGGGTGTCTTTTGGTTTTGTGGACTGTTTCTTTAGCTGTGCAAAAGCTTTTTTTAAAATTTTTTATTGTTATGTTAATCACCATATATTACATCATTAGTTTTTCCTACAGTATTCCATGATTCATTGTTTGTTCATAACACCCAGTGCTCCATGGAGAACGTGCCCTCCTCAATACCCATCACCAGGATAACCCAAACCCCTCCCGCCCTCCCCTCTAGACCCTCCCTTTGTTTTTCAGAGTCCATTATCTCTCATGGTTCGTGTCCCCCACTGACATACTCCCCTTCTCTTCCTCTCCTGTTATCTTCTTTTTCTTTTTCTTAAAATATGTTCCGTTATTTGTTTCAGAAGTACAGATCTGTGATTCAATAGTATTGCACAATGCACAGCGCTCACCATAGCACATACCGTCCCCATTGTCTATCACCCAGCCACCCCATCCCTCCCACCCACAACCACTCCAGTAACACTCAGTTTGTTTCCTGAGATTAAGAATTCCTCATATCAGTGAGGTCATGCAATACGTGTCTTTCTCTGATTGACTTATTTCACTCAACATAACACCCTACCGTTCCATCCACGTCTTTGCAAAAGGCAACATCTCATTCCTTTTGAAGGCTGCATAATATTCCATTGTGTATATATACCACCTCTTCTTTATCCATTCATCTGTCGATGGACATCTTGGCTCTTTCCACAGTTTGGCTATTGTGGACATTGCTGCTATAGACTTTGGGGTACACGTACCCCTTCGGGTCCCTACATTTGTATCTTTCTGTTAAATACCCAGTAGTCAATTGCTGGATCGAACGGTAGCACTAATTTCAACTGTTTGAGGATCCTCCATACTCTTTTCCAGAGTGGTTGCACCAGCTTGCATTCCCACCAACAGTGGAGGAGGGTTCCCCTTTCTCCACATCCCCGCCAACATCTGTCGTTCCCTGACTTGTTAATTTTAGCCATTCTGACGGGTGTGAGGTGGTATCTCATTGAGGTTTTGATTTGGATTTCCCTGATGCCGAGTGATGTTGAGCACTTTTTCATGTGCCTGTTGGCCATTTGGATGTCTTCTTTGGAAAAATGTCTGTTCATATCTTCGGCCCCTTTCTTGATTGGATTATATGTTCTTTGGGTGTTGAGTTTTATAAGTGAGTTATAGATTTTGGATACTAGCCCTTTATCTGATATGTCATTTGCAAATATTTTCTCCCATTCTGTCGGGTGTCTTTTGGTTTTGTGGACTGTTTCTTTAGCTCTGCAAAAGCTTTTTTTTAAATTTTTTATTGTTATGTGAAGCACCATATATTACATCATTAGTTTTTCATACAGTGTTCCATGATTCATTGTTTGTTCATAACACACAATGCTGCATGCAGAACGTGCCCTACTCAGTACCCATCACCAGGCTAACCGATCCCCCTACCCCCCTCCCCTCTAGAACCCTCAGTTTGTTTTTCAGAGTCCATCATCTCTCATGGTACTTCTCCCCGTCTGACATACTCCCCCTCTCTTCGTCTCCTGTTATCTAATTCTTTTACTTTTTTCTTAAAATATGTTGCGTTATTTGATTCAGAAGTACAGATCTGTGATTCAACAGTGTTGCACAATTCACAGCGCTCACCGTGGCACATATCCTCCCCAATGTCTATGACCCACCCAACCCATCCCTCCCACCACCAAACCACTCCATTCAAACAGTTTGTTTTCTGAGATTAAAAATTCCTCATATCAGTGAGGTCATGCGATACGTGTCTTTCTCTGATTGACTTATTTCACTCAACATAACACCCTCCAGTTCCATCCACGTCGTTGCAAATGGCAAGATCTCATTCATTTTGACGGCTGCTTAATATTCAATTGTGTATATATACCACCTCTTCTTTATCCATTCATCTGTCGATGGACATCTTGGCTGTTTCCACAGTTTGGCTATTGTGGACATTGCTGCTATAAACTTTGGTGTACACGTACCCCTTCGGGTCCCTACATTTGTATCTTTGTGGTAAATACCCAGTAGTCAATTGCTGGATCGAACGGTAGCACTAATTTCAACTGTTTGAGGATCCTCCATACTCTTTTCCAGAGTGGTTGCACCAGCTTGCATTCCCACCAACAGTGGAGGAGGGTTCCCCTTTCTCCACATCCCCGCCAAAATCTGTCGTTCCCTGACTTGTTAATTTTAGCCATTCTGACGGGTGTGAGGTGGTATCTCATTGAGGTTTTGATTTGGATTTCCCTGATGCCGAGCGATGTTGAGCAATTTTTCATGTGCCTGTTGGCCATTTGGATGTCTTCTTTGGAAAAATGTCTGTTCATGTCTTCGGCCCATTTCTTGATTGGATTATTTGTTCTTTGGGTGTTGAGTTTGATAAGTTCTTTATAGATTTTGGATACTAGCCCTTTATCTGATATGTCATTTGCAAATATTTTCTCCCATTCTGTCGGTTGTCTTTTCGTTTTGTGGACTGTTTGTTTTGCTGTGCAAAAGCTTTTTTTTATTGTTATGTTAATCACCATATATTACATCATTAGTTTTTGGTGCAGTGTTCCATGATTCATTGTTTGTTCATAACACCCAGTGCTCCATGCAGAACGTGCCCTCCTCAATACCCATCACCAGGCTAACCCAAACCCCTACCCCCTCCCCTCTAGAGCCCTCACTTTGTTTTTCAGAGTCCATCATCTCTCATG
The DNA here is from genome assembly GCF_037043125.1 of Eumetopias jubatus. Lineage (NCBI taxonomy): Eukaryota > Metazoa > Chordata > Mammalia > Carnivora > Otariidae > Eumetopias > Eumetopias jubatus. The sequence goes on along the minus strand of NW_028274932.1, from coordinate 51,229 downwards.
GTTCGTCTCCCCCTCTGACATACTCCCCTTCTCTTCCTCTCCTGTTATCTTCTTCTTTTCCTTTTTCTTAAAATATGTTGCGTTTTTCCTTTCAGAAGTACAGATCTTTGATTCAACAGTCTTGCACAATTCACAGCGCTCACCGTAGCACATACTCTCCCCAATGTCTATCACCCAGCCACCCCATCCCTCCCACCCCCAACCACTCCAGTAACACTCAGTTTGTTTCCTGAGATTAAGAATTCCTCATATGAGTGAGTCATGCGATACATGTCTTTCTCTGATTAACTTATTTCACTCAACATAACACCCTCCAGTTCCATCCACGTCTTTGCAAACGGCAACATCTCATTCCTTTGAAGGCTGCATAATATTCCATTGTGTATATATACCACCTCTTCTTTATCCATTCATCTGTCGATGGACATCTTGGCTCTTTCCACAGTTTGGCTATTGTGGACTTTGCTGCTATAAACTTTGGGGTACACGTACCCCTTCCGGTCCCTACATTTGTATCTTTGTGTTAAGTACCCAGTAGTCAATTGCTGTATCGAACGGTAGCACTAATGTCAAGTGTTTGAGGATCCTCCATACTGTTTTCCAGAGTCGTTTCACCAGCTTGCATTCCCACCAACAGTGGAGGCGGGTTCCCCTTTCTCCACATCCCCGCCAACATCTGTCGTTCCCTGACTTGTTAATTTTAGCCATTCTGACGGGTGTGAAGTGGTATCTCATTGAGGTTTGTTGTGGATTTCCCTGATGCCGAGCGTTGTTGAGCACTTTTTCATGTGCCTGTTGGCCTTTTGGATGTCTTCTTTGGAAAAATGTCTGTTCATTTCTTCGGCCCATTTCTTGATTGGATTATTTGTTCTTTGGGTGCTGAGTTTGATAAGTTCTTTATAAATTTGGGATACTAGCCCTTTATCTGATATGTCATTTGCCAATATTTTCTCCCATTCTGTCGGTTGTCTTTTGGGTATGTGGAGTGTTTGTCTTGCTGTGCATAAGCTTTTTTCTTAATTGTTATGTTAATCATAACATAACAATGATATATTACATCATTCTTTTTTGGTGCAGTCTTCCATGATTCATTGTTTGTTCATAACACCCAGTACTCCATGCAGAAAGTGCCCTCCTCAATATCCATCACCAGGCTAACCCATCCCCCTAACCCCCTCTCCTCTAGAACCCTCAGTTTGGTTCTCAGAATCCATAATCTCTCATGGTTCGTCTCCCCCTTTGAAATACTCCCCTTCTCTTCCTCTCCTGTTATCTTCTTCTTTTATTTTTCTTAAAATATGTTGCGTTATTTGTTTCAGAAGTACAGATCTGTGATTCAACAATCTTGCACAATTCACAGCGGTCACCATAGCACATACCCTCCCCAATGTCTATCACCCAGCCACCCCATCCCTCCCACCCCAACCATTCCAGTATCAATGAATAATGGAACACTGCACGAGAAACTAATGATGTAATATATAGTGATTAACATAACATTAAAAAATAAAAAAAAAGCTTTTGCACAGCAAAAGAAACAGTCCACAACCCCAAAAGACCACCGACAGCATGGGAGAAAATATTTACAAATGACATATCAGATAAAGGGCTAGTATACAAAATCTATAAAGAACTTATGAAACTCAACACCCAAAGATCAAATAATCCAATCAAGAAATGGGCAGAAGACATGAGGAGACATTTTTCCAAAGAAGACATCCAAATGGCCAACAGGCACATGAAAAAGTGCTCAACATCGCTCGGCATCAGGGAAATCCAAATCAAAACCTCAATGAGATTCCATATCACACCCGTTAGAATGGCTAAAATTAACATGTCAGGGAACGACAGATGATGGCGGGCATGTGGAGAAAGGGGAAACCTCCTACACTGTTGGAGGGAATGCAAGCTGGTGCAACCACTCTGGAAAACAGTATGGAGGTTCCTCAAACAGTTGAAATTAGAGCTATCGTTTGATCCAGCAATTGCACTACTGGGTATTTACCCCAAATATACAAATGTAGGGACCCGAAGGGGTACGTGTACCCCAATGTTTATAGCAGCAATGTCCACAATATCCAAACTGTGGAAAGAGCCAAGATGTCCATCGACAGATGAATGGATAAAGAAGTGGTGGTATATATACACAATGGATTATTATGCAGCCGTCAAAAGGAATGAGATCTTGCCATTTTCAGCGACGTGGATGGAACTGTAGGGTGTTATGTTTTGTGAAATATGTCAATCAGAGAAAGACATGTATCGCATGACCTCACGGATATGAGGAATTCTTAATCTCAGGAAACAAACTGAGTGTTACTGGAGTGGTTGGGGTTGGGAGGGATGGGGTGGCTTCGTGATAGACATTGGGGAGGGTATGTGCTACGGTGAGCCCTGTGAATTGTGCGAGTGTTGAATCACAGATTTGTACTTCTGAAACAAATAACGCAACATATTTTAAGAAAAAAGAGAAAGAAGAAGGTAACAGGAAAGGAAGAGAAGGGGAGTATGTGAGAGGGAGAGAGGAACCATGACAGATGATGGACTCTGAAAAACAAACTGAGGGTTCTAGAGGGGAGGGGCGTAGGGGGATGTGTTAGCCTGGTGATGGGTATTGAGGAGGGCACGTTCTGCTTGGAGCACTGGGTGTTATGAAGAAACAATGAATCATGGAACCCTGCAGCAAAAATTAATGATGTAATATATGGTGTTTAACATAAGAATAAGAAAATTAAAAAAAAACTGAGGGAAAGAAAGGCCGGTGGCGGAGATGCCTCTCGGCTCAGCTCTTGTTCCTGGGGCTAGTACCCTTTCCCCTGTGTACTTGCAGGCCGAGAGCCAACCAACTAAGTCGATGGAAACACGCTGCAGAAAACCCCGACTTCGGCCAGATTAGGCCTTCCTGAGTGTGGAAACCTTTTGCTGTGTGAATGCGGGCGAGCGCTGCCAGCGAGTCCAAAACCATTTTCCAGGGAGACGGATTCCGCGGCAGAAGGGAGAACACAATTCCCCACTTCTTTCCTGAAGCCAGCCCAGCGGCCGCCCCCATGAGCATGCAAGTCTCACTGCTCGCGTACCAACGCAAGGAAACAGTAAGGTAGGGGACCGTGTTGTAAAGAGCCTCACTGTTCCAGAGAGTGGAAACACTTGGAGTGTGTGTGCGTGACAGCCTGGGAGAGGAGTCCCCTACGTTACGAGGCGAGAGAAACGAACTCGGGCATCCGCACCTCTCCCACCAGCTCTCAGTGGCAGAATGCTAGCACTCCTCCAACATGAGTGCGTGCAGGCCTATGTTTCAGGACTCTCCTTGAAAGGCCCAACACTGTGGAGAAACCGCGCTTTACCTCCCGCCGGTCCGTAGCGGAGAGGACGCTGTATGCTGTGCGCTGTGCTTGAGAGCCCGGCGAACGGCTTCCTTATGTAAAACTGAGATAAAGAAAGGCCGGTGGCGGAGACGCCTCTCGGCTCAGCTCTTGTTCCTTGGGCTGGTACCCTTGCCACGGTGTGCTCGCAGGCCGAGAGCCAAGCAACTAAGTCGAGGGAAACACACTGTAGAAAATCCCGTGTTCGGCCAGATTAGGCCTTCCTGAGGGTGGAAACCTTTTGCTGTATGAATGCGGGCGAGAACAGCCAGCGAGTCCAAAACCATTTTCCGAGGGACACTGAGGTCGCGGCAGAGGGAGAACAGAACTCCCCACTTGTTTCCTGAAGCCAGGCCTGCAGCCACCCCCTTGAGCATACAAGTCTCACTGCTCCCGTACCAACGCAAGGAAACAGTAGGGTAGGGGACCATGTTGCACAGAGCCTCACGGTTCCGGAGAGTGGAAACACTTGAAGTGTGTGTGCGTGAGAGTCTGGGAGAAGAGTTCCCTACTTTACTCGGCGAGAGAAACGAACTCGGGCAGCTGCACGTCTCCAACCAGCTCCCAGTGGTAGAATGCTAGCACTCCTTCAGCATGTGTGCGTGCAGGCCTAAGTTGCAGGCCCCTCCTTGAAAGGCCCAACACTGTGGAGAAACCGCGCTTTAGCTCCCGCCTGTCCCTAGCGGAGAGGACGCTGTATTCTGTGCGCTGTGCTTGAGAGCCCGGCGAAAGGCTTCCTTATGTAAAACCGAGGGAAAGAAAGGCCGGTGGCGGAGACCCCTCTTGGCTCAGCTCTTGTTCCTGGGGCTAGTACCTTGCCCCGGTGTGCTTGCAGGCCGAGAACCAACCACCTAAGTCGAGGGAAACACACTGTAGAAAATCCCGACTTCGGCCGTTTAGGCCTTCCTGAGGGTCGAAACCTTTTGCTGTGTGAATGCGGGCGAGTACTGCCAGCGAGTCTAAAACCATTTTCGGAGGGAGACTGAGGCCGCGGCAGATGGGAGAACACAACTCCCCACTTGTTTCCTGAAGCCAGGCCTGCGGCCGCCCCTTAACCCTACAAGTCTCACTCACGTACTAACACAAGGAAACAGTAAGGTAGGGGACCGTGTTGTACCGAGCCTCACTGTTCCGGAGAGTGGAAACACTTGGAGTGTGTGTGCGTGAGAGCCTGGGAGACGAGTTCCCTAAGTTACTGGGCTAGAGAAACGAATTCCGGCATCCGCTCCTCCCGCACCAGCTCTCAGTGGCAGAATGCTAGCACTCCTCTGGCCTGTGTGCGTGCAGGCTTAAGTTACAGGCCCGTCCCTGGAAGGCACAACACTGTGGAGAAACCGCGCTTTAGCTCCCGCCGGTCCTTATCGGAGAGGACGCTGTATGCTGTGCCCTGTGCTTGAGAGCCTGGCGCTCGGCTTCCTTATATAAAACCGAGGTAAAGAAAGGCCGTTGGCGGAGACGCCTCTCGTCTCAGCTCTTGTTCCTGGGGCTCGTACCCTTGCCACGGTGTGCTTCCAGGCCGAGAGCCAAGCAACTAAGTCGAGGGAAAACACACTGTAGAAAATCCCGTCTTCGGCCAGATTAGGCCTTCCTGAGGGTGGAAACCTTTTGCTGTATGGATGCGGGCGAGGACTGACAGCGAGACTAAAACCATTTTCCGAGGGAGACTGAGGCCGCGGCAGAAGGGAGAACACAACTCCCCACTTGTTTCCTGAAGCCATCCCAGCGGCCGCCCCCTTGGGCTTGCAAGTCTCACGGCTCGTGTACCAAAACAAAGAAACAGGAATGTAGGGGAACCGTGTTGTAATAGCCTCACTTTTCCGGAGAGTGGAAACACTTGAAGTTTGTGTGCGTGAGAGCTTGGGAGAAGAGTCCCCTACGTTACTGGGCGAGAGAAACGAACTCGGGCAGCCGCAACTCTCCTACCTCCTCTCAGTGGCAGAATGCTGGCAGTCCTCTGGCATGTGTGCGTGAAGGCGTAAGTTGCAGGCCCCTCCTTGAAAGTCCCAACACTCTGCAGGAAACGCGCTTTAGATCCCACCGTTTCCTAGCGGAGAGGACGCTGTATGCTCTGCGCTGTGCTTGAGAGCCCGGCGAACGGCTTTCCTATGTAAAACCGAGGGAAAGAAAGGCCGGTGCTGGAGACGCCTCTCGCCTCAGCTCTTGTTCCTGGGGCTAGTACCCTTGCCCCGGTGTGCTTGCAGGCCGAGAGCCAACCAACTCAGTCGAGGGAAACACACTGTAGAAAATCCCTTCTTCGGCAAGATTAGGCCCTCCTGAGGGTCAAAACCTTTTGTTGTATGTATCCGGGCGAGAACTGCCAGCGAGTCCAAAACCATTTTCCGAGGGAGACTGAGGTCACGGCAGAAGGGAGAACACAACTCCCCACTTGCTTCCTCAAGCCAGCCCAGCGGCCGCCCCCTTGGGAATGCAAGTCTCACTGCTCGCTCACTAAAACAACGTAACAGCACTGTAGCGGAACCCTGTTGTAGATAGCCTCACTGTTGCGGGGAGTGGGAACACCTGGAGTGCCTGTGCGTAAGAGCCTGGCACACGAGTCCCCTAAGTTCCTGGGCGAGAGAAACGGATTCGTGCAGCCGCACCTCGCCCACCAGCTCTAAGGATCAGAATGCTAGCACTCCTCAGGCCTGTGTACGTGCAGGCCTAAGTTGCAGGCCCCACCCTGGAAGGCTCAACACTGTGGAGAAAGCGCGCTTTACCTCCCGCCGGTCCGTAGCGGAGAGGTCGCTGTATGCTGTGCACTGTGCTTGAGAGCCCGGCGAACGGCTTCCTTAAGTAAAACCGAGGGAAAGAAAGTCCGGTGGCGGAGACGCCTCTCGGCTCACCTCTTGTTCCTGGGGCTAGTAACCTTGCCCCGGTGTGCTTGCAGGCCGAGAGCCGAGTCGAGGGAAACACACTAGAAAATCCCGACTTCGGCCAAATTAGGCCTTCCTGAGGGTGGAAACCTTTGGCTGTGTGAATGCGGGCAAGCACTGCCATCGAGTCCAAAACCATTTTCCGAGGGAGACTGAGGCCGCAGCAGAAGGGAGAACACAACTCCCTACTTGTTTCCTGAAGCCAGGCCTGCGGCCGCCCCCTTTACCATACAACTCTCACTGCTCGCGTACCAACGCAAGGAAACAGTAGGGTAGGGTATCGTGTTGTAGAGCCTCACTGTTCCGGAGAGTGGAAACATTTGGAGTGTGTGTGCGTGAGAGCCTGGTAGAGGAGGCCCCTACGTTACTAGGCGAGAGAAACGAACTCGGGCATCCGCACCTCTCCCACCACCTCTCAGTGGCAGAATGCTAGCACTCCTCCAACATGAGTGCGTGCAGGCCTATGTTTCAGGACTCTCCTTGAAAGGCCCAACACTGTGGAGAAACCGCGCTTTACCTCCCGCCGGTCTGTAGCGGAGAGGACGCTGTATGCTGTGCGCTGTGCTTGAGAGCCCGGCGAACGGCTTCCTTATGTAAAACTGAGATAAAGAAAGGCCGGTGGCGGAGACGCCTCTCGGCTCAGCTCTTGTTCCTTGGGCTGGTACCCTTGCCACGGTGTGCTCGCAGGCCGATGGCCAAGCAACTAAGTCGAGGGAAACACACTGTAGAAAATCCCGTGTTCGGCCAGATTAGGCCTTCCTGAGGGTGGAAACCTTTTGGTGTATGAATGTGGGCGAGAAGAGCCAGCGAGTCCAAAACCATTTTGCGAGGGAGACTGAGGCCGGGCAGAAGGGAGAACAAAACTCCCCACTTGTTTCCTGAAGCCAGCCCAGCGGCCGCCCCCTGGGTTTGCAGGTCTCACTCCTCGCGTACCAAAACAATTAAGAGTCATGTATGGAAACCGTGTTGTACATAGCCTCACTGTTGCGGGGCGTTGGAACACCTGGAGTGCCTGTGCGTAAGAGCCTGGCAGACGAGTCCCCTAAGTTACTGGGCGAGAGAAACGGATTCGTGCAGCCGCACCTCTCCCACCAGCTCTCAGTATCAGAATGCTAGCACTCCTCCGGCCTGTGTGCGTTCAGGCCTAAGTTGGAGACCCTTCCCGGGAAGGCACAACACTGTGGAGAACCCGCGCTTTAGCTCCCGCCGGTCCCTAGTGGAGAGGACGCTGTATGCTGTTCGCTGTGCTTGAGAGCCCGGCGAACGGCATCCTTATGTAAAACCGAGGAAAAGAAAGGCCGGGGCCGGAGACGCCTCTCGGCTCAGCTCTTGTTCCTGGGGCTAGTACCGTTGCCCCGGGGGGCTTGCAGGCCGAGAGCCAACCTCCAGGTCGAGGGAAGCACACTGTAGAAATTCCTTACTTCGGCTAGACTAGGCTTTCCTGAGGGTGGAAACATTTTGCTGTGTGAATGCGGGCGAGCCCTGCCAGCAAGTCCAAAACCATTTTCCGAGGGAGACTGAGGCCGCGGCAGTGGGAGAACACAACTCCCCACTTGTTTCCTGAAGCCAGGCCAGCGGCTGCCCCCTTGAGCATGGAAGTCTCACTGCTCGCGTACCAACGCATGGAAACAGTAGGGTAGGGTACCGTGCTGTAGAGCCTCACTGTTCCGGAGAGTGGAAACACTTGGAGTGTGTGTGCATGAGAGCCTGAGAGAGGAGTCCCCTACGTTACTGGGCGAGAGAAACGAACTCGGGCAACCGCACCTCTCCCACCAGCTCTCAGTGGCAGAATGCTAGCACTCCTCCAGCATGTGTGCGTGCAGGCCTATGTTTCAGGACTCTCCTTGAAAGGCCCCACACTGTGGAGAAACCGCGCTTTAGCTCCCGCCGGTCCTTATCGGAGAGGACGCTGTATGCTGTGCGCTGTGCTTGAGAGCCTGGCGCACGGCTACCTTGTGTAAAACCGAGGTAAAGAAAGGCCGTTGGCGGAGACGACTCTCGTCTCAGCTCTTGTTCCTGGGGCTCGTACCCTTGCCACGGTGTGCTTCCAGGCCGAGAGCCAAGCAACTAAGTCGAGTGAAACACACTGTAGAAAATCCCGTCTTCGGCCAGATTAGGCCTTCCTGAGGGTGGAAACCTTTTGCTGTATGAATGCGGGCGAGGACTGACAGCGAGACTAAAACCATTTTCCGAGGGAGACTGAGCCCGCGGCAGAAGGGAGAACACAACTCCCCACTTGTTTCCTGAAGTCAGTCCTGCCGCTGCCCACTTGTGCATGCAAGTCTCACTGCTCGCGTACCAACGCAAGGAAACAGTAGGTTAGCGGACCGTGTTTTACAGAGCCTCACTGTTCCCGAGAGTGGAAACACTTGGAATGTGTGTGCGTGAGACCCTGGGAGACGAGTCCACTACGTTATTGGGTGAGAGAAACGAACTCGGGCAGCCGCACCTCTCACACCAGCTCTCAGTGGCAGAATGCTAGCACTCCTCCGGCATGGGTGCGTGCAGGCCTAGGTTGCAGGCCCCTCCTGGGAAGGCCCAACACTGTGGAGAAACCGCGCTTTAGCTCCCGCCGGGCCCTAGCGGAGAGGACGCTGTATGCTGTGCGCTGTGCTTGAGAGTCCGGCGAACGGCTTCCCTATGTAAAACCGAGGAAAAGAAAGGCCAGGGCCGGAGACGCCTCTCGGCTCAGCTCTTGTTCCTGGGGTTAGTACCGTTGCCCCGGGGTGCTTGCAGGCCGAGAACCAACCACTTAAGTCGAGGGAAGCACACTGTAGAAATTCCTTACTTCGGCTAGACTAGGCCTTCCTGAGGGTGGAAACATTTTGCTGTGTGAATGCGGGCGAGCACTGCCAGCGAGTCCAAAACCATTTTCCGAGGGAGACTGAGGCCGCGGCAGAAGGGAGAACACAACTCCCCACTTGTTTCCTGAAGCCAGGGCAGCGGCTGCCCCCTTGAGCATGCAAGTCCCACTGCTCGTGTACCAACGCAAGGAAACAGTAGGGTAGGGTACCCTGTTGTAGAGCCTCACTGTTCCGGAGAGTGGAAACACCTGGAGTGTGTGTGCGTGAGAGCCTAGTATACGAGTGCCCTACGTTACTGGGCGAGAGAAAGGAACTCGGGCAGCCGCACCTCTCCCACCAGCTCTCACTGGCAGAATGCTAGCACTCCTCCTCCATGTGTGCCTACAGGCCTAAGTTGAAGGCCCCTCCTTGAAAGGCACAACACTTTGGAGAAACCGCGCTTTAACTCCCGCCGGTCCCTAGCGGAGAAAATGATGAATGCTGTGCGCTGTGCTTGAGAGCCAGGCGAACGGCTTCTCTATGTAAAACCGAGGGAAAGAAAGGCCGGTGCCGGAGACGCCTCTCGGCTCAGCTCTTGTTCCTGCGTCTAGTAACGTTGCCCCGGTGTGCTTGCAGGCCGAGAGCCAACCACCTTAGTCGAGGAAAACACACTGTAGAAATTCCCGACTTTGGCCAGATTAGGCCTTCCTGAGGGTCTAAACCTTTTGCTGTGTGAATGGGGGGGGGAATACTGCCAGCGATTCCAAAACCATTTAGCGAAGGAGACTGAGCCCGCGGCAGAAGGGAGAACACAACTCCCCACTTGTTTCCTGAAGCCAGGCCTGCGGCCGCCACCTTTACCATGCAACTCTCACTGCTCGCGTACCAAAGCAAGGAAACAGTAGGGTAGGGGACCGTGTTGTACAGAGCCTCACTGTTCCCGTGAGTGGAAACACTTGGAGTGTGTGTGCGTCAGAGCCTGGGAGACGAGTCCCCTACGTTACTGGGCGAAAGAAACGAACTCGGGCATCCGCACCTCTCCCACCAGCTCTCAGTGGCAGAATGCTAGCACTCCTCCGGCCTGTGTGAGTGCAGGCCTAAGTTGCAGGCCCCTCCCTGGAAGGCACAACACTGTGGAGAAACCGCGCTTTACCTCGGGCCGTTGTCTAGCGGAGAGGACGCTGTATGCTGTGCGCTGTGCCTGAGAGTCCGGCAAAGGGCTTCCCTATGTAAAACCGAGGGAAAGAAAGGCCGGTGCCGGAGACGCCTCTCGGCTCAGCTTTTGTTCCTGTGGTGGTACCCTTGCCCCGGTGTGCTTGCAGGCCGAGAGCCAACCTCCTAAGTCCAGGGAACTACACTGTAGAAATTCCTTACTTCGGCCAGACTAGGCCTTCCTGAGGGTGGAAACCTTTTGCTGTGTGAATGCGGGCGAGCACTGCCAGCAAGTCCAAAGCGATTTTCGGAGGGAGACTGAGGCCGCGGCAGAAGGGAGAACACAGCTCCCCACTTGTTTCCTGAAGCCAGCCCAGGGCCGCCCCCTTGGGTATTCAAGTCTCACTGCTCGCGTACCAAAAGAAAGAAACAGTAGTGTAGGAGAACCGTGTTATAGATAGCGTCATTGTTGTGGGGAGTGGGAACACAGGCAGTGCCTGTGCGTAAGAGCCTGGCATACGAGTCCCCTAAGTTACTGGGCGAGAGAAACGGTTTCGTGAAGCCACACCACTCCCACCATCTCAGTATCAGAATGCTAGCACTCCTCCGGCCTGTGTGTGTGCAGGCCTAAGTTGCAGGCCTCTCTGTGGAAGGCACAACACTGTGGACCGGCGGGAGTTAAAGCGCGGTTTCTCCACAGTGTTGTGCCATTCAAGGAGGGGCCTTCAACTTAGGCCTGCAGGCACACATGGAGGAGGAGTGCTAGCATTCTGCCACTGAGAGCTGGTGGGAGAGGTGCGGCTGCCCGAGTTCGTTTCTCTCGCCCAGTAACGTAGGGGACTCGTCTCCCAAGCTCTCATGCACACACACTCCAAGTGTTTCCACTCTCCGGAGCAGTGAGGCTCTGTACAACACGGTCTCCTACCCCACTGTTTCCTTGCGTTGGTACGCGAGCAGTGAGACTTGCATGGGTAAGGGGGCGGCCGCAGGCCTGGCTTCAGGAAACAAGTGGGGAGTTGTGTTCTCCCTTCCGCCGTGGCCTCAGTCTGCCTCAGAAAATGGTTTTGGACTCGCTGGCAGTGCTCGCCCGCATTCACACAGCAAAAGGTTTCGACTCTCAGGACGGCCTAATCTGGCCGAAGACGGGATTTTCTACAGTGTGTTTCCCTCGACTTAGGTGCTTGGCTCTCGGCCTGCAAGCACACCGGGGCAACGTTACTAGACGCAGGAACAAGAGCTGAGCCGAGAGGCATCTCCGACACCGGCCTTCCTTTCCCTCGGTTTTCCATAAGGAAGCCGTTCGCCGGGCTCATAAGCACAGCGCACAAAATACAACTTTTTCGCCGCTAGGGACCGGCGGGAGCTAAAGCGCGGTTTCTGCACAGGGTTGGGCCTTTCAAGTAGGGTCCTTCAACTTAGGCTTAGAGGCAAACATGCGGCAGGAGTGCTACCATTCTGCCACTGAGAGCTGGTGGGAGAGGTGCGGCTACCGAGTTCGTTTCTCTCGCCCTATAACGTAGTGGACACGTCTCCCAGGCTCGCATGCACACACACTCCAAGTGTTTCCACTCTCCGGAACACTGAGGCTCTGTACAACCCGGTACCCTACCCTACTGTTTCCGTGCGTTGTTTCGCGAGCAGTGAGTCTTGCATGGTCAAGGGGGCGGCCTCAGGCCTGACTTTAGGAAACAAGTGGGGAGTTGTGTTCTCCCTTCTGCCGCGGCCTCAGTCTAGCTCGGAAAATGGTTTTGGACTCGCTGGCAGTGCTCGCCCGCGTTCACACAGCAAAAGGCTTCCACCCTCAGGAAGGCCTAGTCCTATCGAAGTAAGGAATTCCTACAGTGTGGTTCCCACGACTTAGGAGATTGGCTCTCGGCCTGCAAGCACACAGGGGCAACAGTAGTAGCCCCAGGACAAGAGCTGAGCCGAGACGCGTCTCCGGCACCGGCCTTTCTTTCCCTCGATTTTACATAGGGAAGCCGTTCGCCGGACTCTCAAGCACAGCACACAGCATACAGCTTCCTCTCCGCTAGGGACCGCCGTGTGCTAAAGCGCGGTTTCTCCACAGTGTTGTGCCTTCCAGGGAGGGGCCTTCAACGCAGGCCTGCACGCACACAGGCCGGAGGAGTGCTAGCATTCTGATCCTGAGAGCTGGTGGGAGAGGTGCGGCTGCACGAATCCGTTTCTCTCGCCCAGGAACTTAGGGGACTCGTATGCCAGGCTCTTACGCACAGGCACTGCCTGTGTTCCCACTCCCCACAACGATGAGGCTATCTATAACACGGTTCTCCCACAGTACGGTTTCCTTGTTTTGGTACGCGAGCAGTGAGACTTGAAAACCCAAGGGGGCGGCCCTAGGCTGGCTTCAGGAAACAAGTGGGGAGTTGTGTTCTCCTTCTGCCGCGGCCTCAGTCTCCCTCGGAAAATCGTTTTGGACTTGCTGGCAGAGCGCGCCCGGATTCACACAGCAAAAGGTTTCCACCCTCAGGAAGGCCTAGTCTGGCCGAAGTAAGGAATTTCTACAGTGTGGTTCCCTGGACTTAGGAGGTTGGCTCTCGGGCTGCAAGCACACCGGGGCAAGGGTACTACCTCAGGAACAAGAGCTGAGCCCAGAGGCGTCTCCGGCACCGGCCTTTCTTTCCCTCGGTTTTACATAGGGAAGACGTTCGCCGGACTCTCAGGCACAGCGCACAGCATACAGCGTCCTCTCCGCTAGGGAACGGCGGGAGGTAAAGTGCGGTTTCTCCACAGTGTTCTGCCTTCCAGGGAGGGGCCTGCAACTTAGGCCTGCACGCACACATGCCGAAGGAGTGCTAGCATTCTACCACTGAGGGCTGGTGGGAGACGTGCGGCTGCCCGTGTCCGTTTCACTCGCCCAGTAAAGTAGGGGACTCGTCTTCCGGGCTCTCACGCACACACACTCCAAGTGTTTCCACTCTCTGGAACAGTGAGGCTCTGTACAACACGGTCCCTTACCTTACTGTTTCCTTGCGTTGGTACGCGAGCAGTGAGACTTGCATGCTCAAGGGGGCGGCCGCTGGGCTGGCTTCAGGAAAGAAGTGGGGAGTTGTGTTCTCCCTTGTACCGCAGCCTCAGGCTCCCTCGAAAATGGTTTTGGACTCGCTGGCAGTGCTCGCCCGCATTCACAGAGCAAAAGGATTCCCCCCTCAGGAAGGCCAAATTGGCCGAAATCGGTGTTTTCTGCAGTGTGTTTCCACCGAGTGAGTTGGTTGGCTCTCGGCCTGCAAGTACACCGGGGCAAGGGTACTAGCCACAGGAACAAGAGCTGAGCCGAGAGGCGTATCCGACACCGGACTTCCATTCCCTCAGTGTTTTTTTTTTATTTTTTTAATTGTTATGTTAATCACCATATATTACATCATTAGTTTTTGTTGCAGTGTTCCATGATTCATTGTTTGTTCATAACACCCAGTGCTCCATGCAGAACGTGCCCTCCTCAATACCCATCACCAGGCTAACACATGCCCCTACCACCCTCCCCTATCGAATCCTCAGTTTGTTTTTCAGAGTCCATCATCTCTCATGGTTCTTCTCCCCTCTGACATACTCCCCTTCCCTTCCTCTCCTGTTATCTTCTTCTTTTTCTTTCTTCTTAAAATATGTTGCGTTATTTGATTCAGAAGTACAGATCTGTGATTCAACAGTCTTGCACAATTCAGAGCGCTCACCGTAGCACATACCCTCCCCAATGTCTATCACCCAGCCACCCCATCTCTCCCACCCACAACCACTCCAGTAACACTCAGTTTGTTTCCTGAGATTAAGAATTCCTCATATCAGTGACGTCATGCGATACGTGTCTTTCTCTGATTGACTTATTTCACTCAACATAACACCCTCCAGTTCCATCCACGTCGTTGCAAATGGGAAGATCTCATTCCTTTGACGGCTGCATAATATTCCATTGTGAATATATACCACGTCTTCTTTATCCGTTCATCTGTCGCTGGACATCTTGGCTCTTTCCACAGTTTGGCTATTGTGGACATTGCTGCTATAAACACTGGGGTACACGTACCCCTTCCGGTCCCTACATTTGTAACGATCTGGTAAATCCCCTGTAGTGCAATTGCTGGCTCGAACAGTAGCTCGAATTTCAACTGTTTGAGGAACCTCGATACTGTTTTCCAGAGAGGTTGCAGCAGCTTGCATTCCCACCAACAGTGGAGGAGGGTTCCCCTTTCTCCACATCCCCGCCATCTGTCGTTCCCTGACTTGTTAATTTTAGCCATTCTGACGGGTGTGAGGTGGTATCTCATTGAGGGTTTGATTTGGATTTCCCTCATGCCGAGCGATGTTGAGCACTTTTTCATGTGCCTGTTGGCCATTTGGATGTCTTCTTTGGAAAAATGTCTGTTCATGTCTTTGGCCCATTTCTTGATTGGATTATATGTTCTTTGGGTGTTGAGTTTTATAATTTATTTATAGATTTTGGATACTAGCCCTTTATCTGATATGTCATTTGCAAATATTTTCTCCCCTTCTATCGGGTGTCTTTTGGTTTTGTGGACTGTTTCTTTAGCTGTGCAAAAGCTTTTTTTTAAATTTTTTATTGTTAGGTTAAGAACCATGTATTACAATATTAGTTTTGGTGCAGTGTTCCATGATTCATTGTTTGTTCATAACACCCAGTGCTCCATGCAGGACGTGCCCTCCTCAATACGTATCCATCACCAGGCTAACCTAAACCCCTACCGTCCTCCCCGCTAGAACCCTCACTTTGTTTTTCAGAGTCCGCCAGCTGTCATGGTTCGTCTCCCCCTCTGACATACTCCCCTTCTCTTCCTCTCCTGTTATCTTCTTCTTTTCCTTTTCTTAAAATATGTTGCGTTATTTGTTTCAGAAGTACAGATCTGTGATTCAACAGTCTTGCACAATTCACAGCGCTCACCGTAGCACATACCCTCCCCAAAGTCTATCACCCAGCCACCCCATCCCTCCCACCCCCAACCACTCCAGTAACACTCAGTTTGTTTCCTGAGATTAAGAATTCCTCATATCAGTGAGGTCATGCGATACATGTCTTTCTCTGATTGACTTATTTGACTCAACATAACACCCTCCAGTTCCATCCATGTCTTTGGAAATGGCAACATCTCATTCCTTGTGATGGCTGCATAATATTCCATTGTGTATATATACTACTTCTTCTTTATCCATTCATCTGTCAATGGACATCTTGGCTCTTTCCACAGTTTGGCTATTTTGGACATTGCTGCTATAAACTTTGGGGTACACGTACACCTTCGGTTCCCTACATTTGTATCTTTGTGGTGAATACCCAGTAGTCAATTGCTGGATCGAACGCTGGTTCTAAAGTCAACTCTTTGAGGATCCTCCATACTGTTTTCCAGAGTGGTTGCACCAGCTTGCATTCCCACCAACAGTGCAGGAGGGTTCCCGTTTCTCCATATCCCCGCCAACATCTGTCGTTCCATGACTTGTTAATTTTAGCCATTCTGACGGGTGTGAGGTGGTATCTCATTGAGGTTTTGATTTGGATTTCCCTGATACCGAGCTATGTTGAGCACTTTTTCATGGGCCTGTTGGCCATTTGGATGTCTTCTTTGAAAAAATATCTGTTCATGTCTTCTGCCAATTTCTTCATTAGATTATGTGTTCTTTGGGTGTTGAGTTTGATAAGTTCTTTATCGATTCTGGATACTAGCCCTTTATCTGATATGTCATTTGCACATAGTTTCTCCCATTCTCTCGGTTGTCTTTTGGTTTTGTGGACTGTTTCTTTTGCTGTGCAAAATCTTTTTTTTTTAAATTTTTTATTGTTATGTGAATCACCATATATTACATCATTAGTTTTTGGTGCACTGTTCCATGATTAATTGTTTGTTCATAACACCCACTGCTCCATGCAGAACGTGCCCGCCTCAATACCCATCACCAGGCTAACCGATCCTCCTACCCCCCTCCCCTCTAGAACCCTCAGTTTGTTTTTCAGAGTCCATCATCTCTCATGGTTCGTCTCCCCGTCTGACATACTCCCCCTCTCTTCATCTCCTGTTATCTACTTCTTTTTCTATTTTCTTAAAATTTGTTGCGTTATTTGATTCAGAAGTACAGATCTGTGATTCAACAGTCCTGCACAATTCACAGCGCTCACCGTGGCACATACCCTACCCAATGTCTATCACCCAGCCAACCCATCCATCCCACCCCCAACCACTCCATTCAAACAGTTTCTTTCCTGAGATAAAAAATTCCTCATATCAGTGAGGTCATGCGATAGGTGCCTTTCTCTGATTGACTTATTTCACTCAACATAACACCCTCCAGTTCCATCCACGTCGTTGCAAATGGCAAGATCTCATTCCTTTTGACGGCTGCATAATATTCCATTGTGTATATATACCACTTCTTCTTTATCCGTTCATCTGTCCATGGACATCTTGGCTCTTTCCACAGTTTGGCTATTGTGGACATTGCTGCTATAAACGTTGGGGTACACGTACCCGTTCGGGTCCCTACATTTGTATCTTTGTGGTAAATACCCAGTAGTGCAATTGCTGGATCGAATGGTAGCTCTAATTTCAACTGTTTGAGGAACCTCCATACTGTTTTCCAGAGTGGTGGCCCCAGCTTGCATTCCCACCAACAGTGTAGAGGGTTCCCCTTTCTCCACATGCCCGCCAACATCTGTCGTTCCCTGACTTGTTAATTTTAGCCATTCTGACGGGTGTGAGGTGGTATCTCATTGAGGTTTTGATTTGGATTTCCCTGATGCCGAGCGATGTTGAGCACTTTTTCATGTGCCTGTTGGCGATTTGGATGTCTTTTTTGGAAAAATGTCTGTTCATGTCTTCGGCCCATTTCTTGATTGGATTATTTGTTCTTTGAGTGTTGAGTTTGATAAGTTCTTTATAGATTATGGATACTAGCCCTTTTTCTGTTATGTCATTTGCACATATTTTCTCCCCCTCTTTCGGTTTTCTTTTGGTTTTGTGGACTGTTTCTTTTGCTGTGCAAAAGCTTTTTTTATTGTTATGTTAATCACCATATATTACATCATTAGGTTTTGGTGCAGTGTTCCATGATTCATTGTTTGTTCATAACACCCAGTGCTCCATGCAGAACGTGCCCTCCTCAATGCCCATCACCAGGCTAAACCAAACCCGTACCCCCGCTCCCCTCTAGAACCCTCACTTTCTTTTCAGAGTGCATCATCTCTCATGGTTCGTCTCCCACTCTGTGATACTCCCCTTCAGTTCCTCTCCTGTTATCTTCTTCTTTTTCTTTTTTCTTAAAATATGTTGCGTTATTTTTTTCAGGAGTACAGATCTGGGATCCAACAGTGTGCACAATTCACAGCGCTCACCGTAGCACATGCCCTCCCCAATGTCTATCCACCAGCCACACCATCCGTCCCAACCCCAACCACTCCAGTAACACTCAGTTTGTTTCCTAAGATTAAGAATTCCTCATATCAGTGAGGTCATGCGATAGGTGTCTTTCTCTGATTGACTCATTTCACTCAACATAACACCCTCCAGTTCCATCCACATCGTTGCAAATGGCAAGATCTCATTCCTTTTGACGGCTGCATAATATTCCCTTGGGTATATATACCAGTTCTTCTTTATCCATTCATCTGTCGATGGACATCTTGGCTCTTTCCACAGTTTGGCTATTGTGGACATTGCTGCTATAAACTTTGGGGTACACGTACCCCTTCGGGTCCCTACATTTGTATCTTTGTGGTAAATAACCTTTAGTGCAATTGGTGGATCGGACGGTAGCTCAAATTTCAACTGTTTGAGGAACCTCCATACTGTTTTCCAGAGTGCTGACACCAGCTTGCCTTCCCATCAGCAGTGTAGGAGTGTTCCCCTTTCTCCACTTCCCGCCAACATCTGTCATTCCCTGACTTGTTATTTTTAGCCATTCTGACGGGTGTGAGGTGGTATCTCATTGTGGTTTTGATTTGGATTTCCCTCATGCCGAGCGATGTTGAGCACTTTTTCATGTGCCTATTGGCCATTTGGAGGTCTTCTTTGGAAAAATGTCTGTACATGTCTTCGGCCCATTTCTTGATTGGATTATATGTTCTTTGGGTATTGAGTTTGATAAGTTCTTTATGGATTTTGGAGACTAGCCCTTTATCTGATATGTCATTTGTAAATATTTTCTCCCTTTCTGTCGGGTGTCTTTTGGTTTCGTGGACTGTTTCTTTAGGTGTGCAAAAGCTTTTTTTTAAATTTTTTATTGTTATCTTAATCACCATATATTACATCATTAATTTTTCGTACAATGTTCCATGATTCATTGTTTGTTCATAACACCCAGTGCTCCATGCAGAACGTGCCCTCCTCAATACCCATCACCAGGATAACCCAAACCCCTCCCGCCCTCCCCTCTGGACCCTCCCTTTGTTTTTCAGAGTCCATCATCTGTCATGGTTCGTCTCCCCCTCTGACATACTCCCCTTCTCTTCCTCTCCTGTTATCTTCTTCTTTTTCTTTTTCTTAAAATATTTTGCGTTATTTGTTTCAGAAGTACAGATCTGTGATTCAACAGTCTTGCACAATTCACAGCGCTCACCGTAGCACATACCGTCCCCATTGTCTATCACCCAGCCACCCCATCCCTCCCACCCAGAACCACTGCAGTAACACTCAGTTTGTTTCCTGAGATTAAGAATTCCTCATATCAGTGCGGTCATGCGATACGTGTCTTTCTCTGATTGACTTATTTCACTCAACATAACACCCTACCGTTCCATCCACGTCTTTGCAAATGGCAACATCTCATTCCTTTTGAAGGCTGCATAATATTCCATTGTGTATATATACCACCTCTTCTTTATCCATTGATCTGTCGATGGACATCTTGGATCTTTCCACAGTTTGGCTATTGTGGACATTGCTCCTAAAGACTTTGGGGTACACGTACCCCTTCGGGTCCCTACATTTGTATCTTTGTGTTAAATACCCAGTAGTCAATTGCTGGATCGAACGGTAGCACTAATTTCAACTGTTTGAGGATCCTCCATACTGTTTTCCTCAGTAGTTGCACCAGCTTGCATTCCAACCAACAGTGGAGGAGGGTTCCCCTTTCTCCACATCCCTGCCAACATCTGTCGTTCCCTGACTTGTTAATTTTAGCGATTCTGACGGGTGTGAGGTGGTATCTCATTGAAGTTTTGATTTGGATTTCCCTGATACCGAGCTATGTTGAGCACTTTTTCATGTGCCTGTTGGCCATTTGGATGTCTTCTTTGAAAAAATGTCTGTTCATGTCTTCTGCCAATTTCTTCATTGGATTATGTGTTCTTTGGGTGTCGAGTTTGAGAAGTTCTTGATCGATTTTGGATACTAGCCCTTTATCTGATATGTCATTTGCACATATTTTCTCCCATTCTCTCGGTTGTCTTTTGGTTTTGTGGACTGTTTCTTTTGCTGTGCAAAATCTTTTTATTTTGAATTTTTTTATTGTTATGTTAATCACCATATATTACATCATTAGTTTTTGGTGCACTGTTCCATGATTAATTGTTTGTTCATAAAACCCACTGCTCCATGCAGAATGTGCCCTCCTCACTACCCATCACCAGGCTAACCGATCCCCCTACCCCCCTCCCCTCTAGAACCCTCATTTTGTTTTTCAGAGTCCACCATCTCTCATGGTTCGTCTCCCCGTCTGACATACTCCCCCTCTCTTCATCTCCTGTTATCTTCTTCTTTTTTTCTATTTTCTTAAAATATGTTGCGTTATTTGTTTCAGAAGTACAGATCTGTGATTCAACAGTCTTGCACAATTCACAGCGCTCACCGTGGCACATACACTCCCCAATGTCTATCACCCAGCCAACGCATCCCTCCCAGCCCCAACCACTCCATTCAAACAGTTTCTTTCCTGAGATTAAAAATTCCTCATATCAGTGAGGTCATGCGATAGGTGTCCTTCTCTGATTGACTTATTTCACTCAACATAACACCCTCCAGTTCCATCCGCGTCGTTGCAAATGGCAAGATCTCATTCCTTTTGATGGCTGCATAATATTCCATTGTGTATATACACCACTTCTTCTTTATGCGTTCATCTGTCGATGGACATCTTCGCTCATTCCACAATTTACCTATTTTGGACATTGCTGCTATAAACATTGGGGTACACGTACCCGTTCGGGTCCCTACATTTGCATCTTTGTGGTAAATGCCCAGTAGTGGAATTGCTGGATCGAACGGTAGCTCTAATTTCAACTGTTTGAGGATCCTCCATAGTGTTTTCCAGAGTGGTTGCACCAGCTTGCATTCCCACCAACAGTGGAGGAGGGTTCCCCTTTCTCCACATGCCCGCCAACATCTGTCGTTCCCTGACTTGTTAATTTTAGCCATTTTGACGGGTGTGAGGTGGTATCTCATTGAGGTTTTGATTTGGATTTCCCTGATGCCGAGCGATGTTGAACACTTTTTCATGTGCCTGTTGGCCATTTGGATGTCTTCTTTGGAAAAATGTCTGTTCATATCTTCGGCCCCTTTTTTGATTGGATTATATGTTCTTTGGGTGTTGAGTTTTATATGGTAGTTATAGATTTTGGATACTAGCCCTTTATCTGATATGTCATTTGCAAATATTTTCTCCCATTCTGTCGGGTGTCTTTTGGTTTTGTGGACTGTTTCTTTAGCTGTGCAAAAGCTTTTTTTTAAATTTTTATTGTTATGTTAAGCACCATATATTACATCATTAGTTTTTCGTGCAGTGTTCCATGATTCATTGTATGTTCATAACACCCAGTGCTCCATGCAGAACGTGCCCTCCTCAATACCCATCACCAGGCTAACCCAAACCCCTACCGTCCTCCCCGGTAGAACCCTCACTTTGTTTTTCAGAATCCATCAACTGTCATGGTTCGTCTCCCCCTCTGATATACGCCCCTTCTCTTCCTCTCCTGTTATCTTCTTCTTTTCCTTTTTCTTAAAATATGTTTCGTTATTTGTTTCTGAAGTACAGATCTGTGATTCAACAGTCTTGCACAATTCACAGCGCTCACAGTGGCACATACCCTCCCCAATGTCTATGACCCAGCCAACCCATCCCTCCCACCCCCAACCACTCCATTCAAACAGTTTGTTTCCTGAGATTAAAAATTCCTCATATCAGTGAGGTCATGCGATACGTGTCTTTCTCTGATAGACTTATTTCACTCAACATAACACCCTCCAGTTCCATCCACGTCATTGCAAATGGCAAGATCTCATTCATTTTGACGGCTGCATAATATTCCATTGTGTATACATACTACCTCTTCTTTATCCATTCATCTGTCGATGGACATCATGGCTCTTTCCACAGTTTGGCTATTGTAGACATTGCTTCTATGAACATTGGGGTACACATACCCCTTCGGGTCCCTACATTTGTATATTTGTGGTAAATACCCAGTAGTGCAATTGCTGGATCGAACGGTACCTCTAATTTCAACTGTTTGAGGAACCTCCATACTGTTTTCCAGAGTGGTTACACCAGCTTGCCTTCCCACCAACAGTGGAGGAGGGTTCCCCTTTCTCCACATCCCCGCCAACATCTGTCGTTTCCTGACTTGTTAATTTTAGCCATTCTGACGGGTGTGAGGTGGTATCTCATTGAGGTTTTGATTTGGATTTCCCTGATGCCGAGCGATGTTGAGCACTTTTTCATGTGCCTGTTGGCCATTTGGAGGTCTTCTTTGGAAAAATGTCTGTTCATGTCTTCGGCCCATTTCTAGATTGGATTATTTGTTCTTTGGGTGTTGAGTTTGATATGTTCTTTATAGATTTTGGATACTACCCCTTTATCTGATATGTCATTTGCAAATATTTTCTCCCATTCTTTCGGTTGTCTTTTGGTTTTGTGGACTGTTTCTTTTGCTGTGCAAAAGCTTTTTTTATTGTTATGTTAATCACCATATATTACATCATTAGTTTTTGGTGCAGTGTTCCATGATTCATTGTTTGTTCCTAACACCCAGTGCTCCATGCAGAACGTGCCCTCCTCAATACCCATCCCCAGGCTAATCCATCCCCCTACCCCCCTCCCCTCTAGAACCCGCACTTTGTTTTTCAGAGTGCATCATCTCTCATGGTTCGTCTCCCCCTCTGTGATACTCCCCTTCAGTTCCTCTACTGTTATCTTCTTCTTTTTCACATTTCTTAAAATATGTTGCGTTATTTTTTTCAGAAATACAGATCTGTGATTCAACAGTGTGCACAATTCACAGCACTCACCGTTGCACATAACTTCCCCAATGTCTATCACCCAGCCACCCCATCCGTCCCACCCCCAAACACTCCAGTGACACTCAGTTTGTTTCCTAAGATTACGAATTCCTCATATCAGTGAGATCATGCGATACGTGTCTTTCTCTGATTGACTCATTTCACTCAACATAACACCCTCCAGTTCCATCCACGTCGTTGCAAATGGCAAGATCTCATTCCTTTTGACGGCTGCATAATATTCCCTTGTGTATATATACCACTTCTTCTTTATCCATTCATCTGTCGATGAACATCTTGGCTCTTTCCACAGTTTGGCTACTGTGGACATTGCTGCTATAAACTTTGGGGTACACGTACCCCTTCGGCTCCCTACATTTGTATCTTTGTGGTAAATACCCTTTAGTGCAATTCCTGGATCGAACGGTAGCTTTAATTTCAACTGTTTGAGGAACCTCCATACTGTTTTCCAGAGTGCTTACACCAGCTTGCCTTCCCACCAACAGTGGAGGAGGGTTCCCCTTTCTCCAC
Source organism: Eumetopias jubatus (assembly GCF_037043125.1). Classification (NCBI taxonomy): domain Eukaryota; kingdom Metazoa; phylum Chordata; class Mammalia; order Carnivora; family Otariidae; genus Eumetopias; species Eumetopias jubatus. Next base: position 28,298 of record NW_028274932.1, on the reverse strand, counting down.
ATCCCCGCCAACATCTGTCGTTCCCTGGCTTGTTAATTTAAGCCATTCTGACGGGTGTGAGGTGGTATCTCATTGAGGTTTTGATTTGGATTTCCCTCATACCGAGCGATGTTGAGCACTTTTTCATGTGCCTGTTGGCCATTTGGATGTCTTCTTTGAAAAAATGTCTGTTCATGTCTTCTGCCAATTTCTTCATTGGATTATGTGTTCTTTGGGTGTTGAGGTTGATAAGTTCTTTATCGATTTTGGATACTAGCCCTTTATCTGACATGTCATTTGTAAATATTTTCTCCCAATCTCTCGGTTGTCTTTTGGTTTTGTGGACTGTTTCTTTTGCTGTGCAAAATCTTTTTTTTTAATTTTTTTATTGTTATGTTAATCACCATATATTACATCATTAGTTTTTGGTGCACTGTTCCATGATTAATTGTTTGTTCATAACACACACTGCTCCATGCCGAACGTGCCCTCCTCAATACCCATCACCAGGCTAACCGATCCCCCTACCCCCCTCCCCTCTAGAACCCTCAGTTTGTTTTTCAGAGTCCATCATCTCTCACGGTTCGTCTCCCCGTCTGACATACTCCCCTTCTCTTCATCTCCTGTTATCTACTTCTTTTTCTATTTTCTTAAAATATGTTGCGTTAATTGATTCAGAAGTACAGATCTGTGATTCAACATTCTTGCACAATACACAGCGCTCACCGTGGCACATACCCTACCCAATGTCTATCACCCAGCCAACCCATCCCGCCCACCCCCAACCACTCCATTCAAACAGTTTGTTTCCTGAGATTAAAAATTCCTCATATCAGTGAGGTCATGCAATAGGTGTCTTTCTCTGATTGACTTATTTCACTCAACATAACACCCTCCAGTTCCATCCGCGTCGTTGCAAATGGCAAGATCTCATTCCTTTTGACGGCTGCATAATATTCCATTGTGTATATATACCACTTCTTCATTATCCGTTCATCTGTCGATGGACATCTTGGCTCTTTCCACAATTTGGCTATTTTGGACATTGCTGCTATAAACATTGGGGTACACGTACCCGTTCGGGTCCCTACATTTGTATCTTTGTGGTAGATACCCAGTAGTGCAATTGCTGGATCGAGCGGTAGCTCTAATTTCAACTGTTTGAGGAACCTCCATAATGTTTTCCAGAGTGGTGGCCCCAGCTTGCATTCCCACCAACAGTGGAGGAGGGTTCCCCTTTCTCCACATCCCCGCCAACATCTGTCGTTCCCTGACTTGTTAATTTTAGCCATTCTGACGGGTGTGAGGTCGTATCTCATTGACGTTTTGATTTGGATTTCCCTGATGCCGAGCGATGTTGAGCACTTTTTCATGTGCCTGTTGGCCATGTGGATGTCTTCTTTGGAAAAATGTCTGTTCATGTCTTCTGCCCATTTCTTGATTAGATTATTTGTTCTTTGCGTGTTGAGTTTGGTAAGTTGTTTATAGATTTTGATACTACCCATTTATCTGATATGTCATTTGCAAATATTTTCTCCCATTCTGTCGTTTGTCTTTTGGTTTTGTGGACTCTTTCTTTTGCTGTGCAAAAGCTTTATTTTTATTTTTTTATTGTTATGTTAAGCACCATATATTACATCATTAGTTTATGGTGCAGTGTTCCATGATTCATTGTGTGTTCATAACACCCAGTGCTACGTGGGGAACGTGCCTTCCTCAATACCCATCACCTGACTAACCCATCCCCCTACCCATTCCCCTCTAGAACCCTCAGTTTGTTTTTCAGAGTCCATCATCTCTCATGGTTCGTCTCTCCCTCTGACATACTCCCCTTCTCTTCTTCTCCTGTTATCTTCTTCTTTTCCTTTTTTCTTAAAATATGTTGCGTTATTTGATTCAGAAGTACAGATCTGTGATTCAACAGTCTTGCACAATTCACAGCGCTCAGCGTAGCACATACCCTCCCCAATGTCTCTCACCCAGCCACCCCATTCCTCACACCCCCAACCACTCCAGTAACACTCTGTATCCGGAGATTAAGGATTCCTCATATCAGTGAGGTCATGCGATACGTGTCTTTCTCTAATTGACTTATTTCACTCGACAAAACACCCTCCAGTTCCATCCACGTCGTTGCAAATGGCAAGATCTCATTCATTTTGACGGCTGCATAATATTCCATTGTGTATATATACCACCTCTTCTTTATCCATTCATCTGTCGATGGACATCTTGGCTCTTTCCACAGTTTGGCTATTGTGGACATTGCTGCTATAAACATTGGGGTACACGTACCCCTTCGGGTCCCTAGATTTGTATCTTTCTGTTAAATACCCAGTAGTGCAATTGCTGGATCGAACGGTAGCTCTAATTTCAACTGTTTTAGGAACCTCCATACTGTTTTCCAGAGTGCTTACACCAGCTTGCATTCCCACCAACAGTTTAGGAGGTTCCCCCTTTCTCCACATGCCCGCCAACATGTGTCGTTCCCTGACTTGTTAATTTTAGCCATTCTGACGGGTGTGATATGGCATCTCATTGAGGTTTTGATTTGGATTTCCCTGATGCCGAGCGATGTTGAGCACTTTTTCATGTGCCTGTTGGCGATTTGGATATCTTCTTTGGAAAAATGTCTGTTCATGTCTTCTGCCCATTTCTTGATTGGATTATTTGTTCTTTGGGGGTTGAGTTTGATAAGTTCTTTAGAGATTTTGGATACTAGCCCGTTATCTGTTATGTCATTTGCACATATTTTCTCCCATTCTGTCGGTTGTCTTTTGGTTTTGTGGACTGTTTCTTTTGCTGTGCAAAAGCTTTTTTTTATTGTTATGTTAATCACCATATATTACATCATTAGTTTTTGGTGCAGTGTTCCATGATTCATTGTTTCTTCATAACACCCAGTGCTCCATGCAGAACGTGCCCTCCTCAATACCCATCTCCAGGCTAACCCAAACCCCTACCCCCCCCCCTAGAACCCTCACTTTCTTTTTCAGAGTCCATCATCTCTCATGGTTCGTCTCCCCCTCTGTGATACTCCCCTTCAGTTCCTCTCCTGTTATCTTCTTCTTTTACGTTTTTCTTAAAATATGTCACGTTATTTGTTTCAGAAGTACAGATCTGTGATTCAACAGTGTGCCCAAATCACAGCGCTCACCGTAGCACATACCCTCCCCAATGTCTATCACCCAGCCACCCATCCCTCCCACTCCCAACCACTCCAGTAACACTCAGTTTGTTTCCTAAGATTAAGAATTCCTCATATCAGTGAGGTCATGCGATACGTGTCTTTCTCTGAGTGACCTATTTCACTCAACATAACACCCTCCAGTTCCATCCACGTCATTGCAAATGGCAAGATCTCATTCCTTTTGACGGCTTCATAATATTCCCTTGTGTATATATACCACTTCTTATTTATCCATTCATCTGTCGATGGACATCTTGGCTCTTTCCAAAGTTTGGCTATTGTGGACATTGCTGCTATAAACTTTGGGGTACACGTACCCCTTCGGGTCCCTACATTTGTATCTTTGTGGTAAATACCCAGTAGTCAATTCCTGGATCGAACGGTAGCTCTAATTTCAACTCTTTGAGAAACCTCCATACTGTTTTCCAGAGTGCTTAAACAAGCTTGCCTTCCCACCAACAGTGTAGGAGGGTTCCCCTTTCTCCACATCCCCGCCAACATCTGTCGTTCCCTGACTTGTTAATTTTAGCCATTTTGACGGGTGTGAGGTGGTATCTCATTGAGGTTTTCATTTGGATTTCCCTCATGCCCAGCGATGTTGAGCACTTTTTCATGTGCCTATTGGCCATTTGGAGGTCTTCTTTGGAAAAATGTCTCTTCATGTCTTCGGCCCATTTCTTGATTGGATTATTTGTTCTTTGGGTGTTGAGTTTGATAAGTTCTTTATAGATTTTGGATACTACTCCTTTATCTGATATGTCATTTGCAAATATTTTCTCCCATTCTGTCGGTTGTCTTTTGGTTTTGTGGACTGTTTCTTTTGCTGTGCAAAAGCTTTTTTTATTGTTATGTTAATCACCATAGATTACATCATTAGTTTTTGGTGCAGTGTTCCATGATTCATTGTTTGTTCATAACACCCAGTCCTCCATGCAGAACGTGCCCTCCTCAATACCCATCACCAGGCAAACCCGAACCCCTACCGCCCTCCCCTCTAGAACCCTCATTTTGTTTTTCAAAGTCCATCATCTGTCATGGTTCGTCTCCCCCTCTGACATACTCCCCTTCTCTTCCTCTCCTGTTATCTTCTTCTTTTTCTTTTTCTTAAAATATGTTGCTTTATTTGTTTCAGAACTACAGATCTGTGATTCAACAGTCTTGCACAATCGACAGCGCTCACCGTAGCACATACCCTCCCCAATGTCTATCACCCGGCCACCCCATCCCTCCCACCCACAACCACTCCAGTAAAACCCAGTTTGTTTCCTGAGATTAAGAATTCCTCATATCAGTGAGGTGATGCGATACATGTCTTTCTCTGATTGACTTATTTCACTCAACATAACACACTCGAGTTCTGTCCACGTCTTTGCAAATGGCAACATCTATTTCTTTAGAAGGCTGCATAATATTCCATTGTGTATATATACCACCTCTTCTTTATCCATTCATCTGTCGATGGACATCTTGGCTCTTTCCACAGTTTGGCTATTGTGGACATTGCTGCTATAAACTTTGGGGTACACGTACACCTTCGGGACCCTACATTTGTATCTTTGTGTTAAATACCCAGTAGTCAATTGCTGGATCGAATGGTAGCGCTAATTTCAACTGTTTGAGGATCCTCCATAGTATTTTCCAGAGTGGTTGCACCAGCTTGCATTTCCATCAACAGTGTAGGAGGGTTCCCCTTTCTCCACATCCCCGCCAACATCTGTCGTTCCCTGACTTGTTACTTTTAGCCATTCTGACGGGTGTGAGGTGGTATCTCATTGAGGTTTTGATTTGGATTTCCCTGATACCGAGCTATGTTGAGCACTTTTTCATGGGCCTGTTGGCCATTTGGATGTCGTCTTTGAAAAAATGTCTGTTCATGTCTTCTGCCAATTTCTTCATTGGATTATGTGTTCTTTGGGTGTTGAGTTTGATAAGTTCTTTATCGATTTTGGATACTAGCTCTTTATCTGATATGTCATTTGCACATATTTTCTCCCATTCTGTCGGTTGTTTTTGGTTTTGTGGACTGTTTCTTTTGCTGTGCAAAATCTTTTTTTTTTTATTTTTTTATTGTTATGTTAATCACCATATATTACATCATTAGTTTTTGGTGCACTGTTCCATGATTAATTGTTTGTTCATAACACCCACTGCTCCATGCAGCACGTGCCCTCCTCAATACCCATCACCAGGCTAACCGATCCCCATACCCCCCTCCCCTCTAGAACCCTCAGTTTGTTTTTCAGAGTCCATCATCTCTCATGGTTCGTCTCCCCGTCTGACATACTCCCCCTCTCTTCATCTCCTGTTATCTATTTCTTTTTTTCTATTTTCTTAAAATATGTTGCGTTATTTGATTCAGAAGTACAGATCTGTGATTCAACAGTCTTGCACAATTCACAGCGCTCACCGTGGCACATGCCTCCCCAATGTCCATCACCCAGCCAACCCATCCCTCCCAGCCCCAACCACTCCATTCAAACAGTTTCTTTCCTGAGATTAAAAATCCCTCATATCAGTGAGGTCATGGGATAGGTGTCTTTCTCTGATTGACTTATTTCACTCAACATAACACCCTCCAGTTCCATCCGCGTCGTTGCAAATGGCAAGATCTCATTCCTTTTGACGGCTGTATAATATTCCATTGTGTATATACACCAGTTCTTCTTTATCCGTTCATCTGTCGATGGACATCTTCGCTCTTTCCACAATTTACCTATTTTGGACATTGCTGCTATAAACATTGGGGTACACATACCCGTTCAGGTCCCTACATATGTATCTTTGTGGTAAATAGCCAGTAGTGCAATTGCTGGATCGAATGGTAGCTCTAATTTCAACTGTTTGAGGATCCTCCATAGTGTTTTCCAGAGTGGTTGCACCAGGTTGCCTTCCGACCAACAGTGTAGGAGGGTTCCCCTTTCTCCACTTCCCGCCAACATCTGTCATTCCCTGACTTGTTAATTTTAGCCATTCTGACGGGTGTGAGGTGGTATCTCATTGAGGTTTTGATTTGGATTTCCCTCATGCCGAGCGATGTTGAGCACTTTTTCATGTGCCTATTGGCCATTTGGAGGTCTTCTTTGGAAAAATGTCTGTTCATGTCTTCGGCCCATTTCTTGATTGGATTATTTGTTCTTTGGGTTTGAGTTTGATAAGTTCTTTATGGATTTTGGAGACTAGCCTTTTATCTGATATGTCATTTGCAAATATTTTCTCCCATTCTGTCGGTTGTCTTTTGGTTTTGTGGACTGTTTCTTTTGCTGTGCAAAAGCTTTTTTTTATTGTTATGTTAATCACCATATATTACATCATTAGTTTTTGGTGCAGTGTTCCATGGTTCATTGTTTGTTCATAACACCGAGCACTCCATGCAGAACGTGCCCTCCCCAAAACCCATCTCCAGGCTAACCCAAACCCCTACCGCCCTCCCCTCTAGAACCCTCACTTTGTTTTTCAGAGTCCATCATCTGTCATGGTTCGTCTCCCCCTCTGACATACTCCCCTTCTCTTCCTCTCCTGTTATCTTCTTCTTTTAATTTTTCTTAAAATATGTTGCTTTATTTGTTTCAGAAGTACAGATCTGTGATTCAACAGTCTTGCACAATTCATAGCGCTCACCGTAGCACATACTCTCCCCAATATCTATCACCCAGCCACCCCATCCCTCCTACCCCCAACCACTCCAGTAACACTCAGTGTTTTTCCTGAGATTAAGAATTCCTCATATCAGTGAGGTCATGCGATACATGTCTTCCTCTGATTGACTTATTTCACTCAACATAACACCCTCCAGTTCCATCCACGTCTTTGCAAATGGCAACATCTCATTCCTTTTGAAGGCTGCATAGCATTCCATTGTGTATATATACCACCACTTCTTTATCCATTCGTCTGTCGATGGACATCTTGGCTCTTTCCACAGTTTGGCTATTGTGGACATTGTTGCTATAAACATTGCGGTACACGTACCCCTTCGGGTCCCTACATTTCAAACTTGTGTTAAATACCCAGTAGTCAATTGCTGGATCGAATTGTAGCACTAATTTCAACTGTTTGAGGATCCTCCATAGTGTTTTCCAGAGTGGTTGCACCAGCTTGCATTCCCACCAACAGTGTAGGAGGGTTCCCCTTTCTCCACAACCCCGCCAAAATCTGTCTTCACTGACTTGTTAATTTTAGCCATTCTGACGGGTGTGAGGTGGTATCTCATTGAGGTTTTGTTTGATTTCCCTGATGCCGAGCGATGTTTAGCACTTTTTCTTGTGCCTGTTGGCCATGGATGTCTTCTTTGGAAAAATGTCTGTTCATGTCTTCGGCCCATTTCTTGATTGGATTATTTGTTCTTTGGGTGTTGAGTTTGATAAGTTCTTTATACATTTTGGATACTAGCCCTTTATCTGCTATGTCATTTGTCAATATTTTCTCCCATTCGGTCGGGTGTCTTTTGGTTTTGTGGACTGTTTCTTTAGCTGTGCAAAAGCTTTTTTTAAAATTTTTTATTGTTATGTTAATCACCATATATTACATCATTAATTTTTCCTACAGTATTCCATGATTCATTGTTTGTTCATAACACCCAGTGCTACATGGAGAACGTGCCCTCCTCAATACCCATCACCAGGATAACCCAAACCCCTCCCGCCCTCCCCTCTAGACCCTCCCTTTGTTTTTCAGAGTCCATTATCTCTCATGGTTCGTGTCCCCCACTGACATTCTCCCCTTCTCTTCCTCTCCTGTTATCTTCTTTTTCTTTTTCTTAAAATATGTTGCGTTATTTGTTTCAGAAGTAGAGATCTGTGATTCAATAGTCTTGCACAATGCACAGCGCTCACCATAGCACATACCGTCCCCATTGTCTATCACCCAGCCACCCCATCCCTCCCAACCACAACCACTCCAGTAACACTCAGTTTGTTTCCTGAGATTAAGAATTCCTCATATCATTGAGGTCATGCAATACGTGTCTTTCTCTGATTGACTTATTTCACTCAACATAACACCCTACCGTTCCATCCACGTCTTTGCAAATGGCAACATCTCATTCCTTTTGAAGGCTGCATAATATTCCATTGTGTATATATACCACCTCTTCTTTATCCATTCATCTGTCGATGAACATCTTGGCTCTTTCCACAGTTTGGCTATTGTGGACATTGCTGCTATAAACTTTGGTGTACACGTACCCCTTCGGGTCCCTACATTTGTATCTTTGTGTTAAATACCCAGTAGTCAATTGCTGGATCGAACGGTAGCACTAATTTCAACTGTTTGAGGATCCTCCATACTCTTTTCCAGAGTGGTTGCACCAGCTTGCATTCCCACCAACAGTGGAGGAGGGTTCCCCTTTCTCCACATCCCCGCCAAAATCTGTCATTCCCTGACTTGTTAACTTTAGCCATTCTGACGGGTGTGAGGTGGTATCTCATTGAGGTTTTGATTTGGATTTCCCTGATGCCGAGCGATGTTGAGCACTTTTTCATGTGCCTGTTGGCCATTTGGATGTCTTCTTTGGAAAAATGTCTGTTCATGTCTTCGGCCCATTTCTTGATTGGATTATTTGTTCTTTGGGTGTTGAGTTTGATAAGTTCTTTATAGATTTTGGATACTAGCCCTTTATCTGATATGTCATTTGCAAATATTTTCTCCCATTCTGTCGGTTGACTTTTCGTTTTGTGGACTGTTTGTTTTGCTGTGCAAAAGCTTTTTTTTATTGTTATGTTAATCACCATATATTACATCATTAGTTTTTGGTGCAGTGTTCCATGATTCATTGTTTGTTCATAACACCCAGTGCTCCATGCAGAACGTGCCCTCCTCAATACCCATCACCAGGCTAACCCAAACCCCTACCCCCTCCCCTCTAGAGCCCTCACTTTGTTTTTCAGAGTCCATCATCTCTCATGGTTCTTCTCCCCCTCTGACATACTCCCCTTCTATTCCTCTCCTGTTATCTTCTTCTTTTCCTTTTTCTTAAAATATGTTTCGTTTTTCCTTTCAGAAGTACAGATCTGTGATTCAACAGTCTTGCACAATTCACAGCGCTCACCGTAGCACATTCCCTCCCCAATGTCTATCACCCAGCCACCCCAATCCTCCAACCCCCAACCTCTCCAGTCACTCAGTTTGTTTCCTGAGATTAAAAAATCCTCATATCCGTGAGCTCATGCAATACGTGTCTTTCTCTGATTGACTTATTTCACTCAACAGAACACCCTTCAGTTCCATCCACGTCATCGCAAATGGTAAGATCTCATTCCTTTTGCCGGCTGCATAATATTCCATTGTGGATATATACCACATCTTCTTTATCCATTCATCTGTCGGTGGACATCTTGGCTCTTTCCACAGTTTGGTTATTGTGGATATTCCTGCTATAAAGTTTGGGATACACGTACACCTTCGGGTCCCTACATTTGTATCTTTGTGGTAAATACCCAGTAGTGAATTTGATGGATCGAATGGTAGCTCTAATTTTAACTGTTTGAGGAACCTCCATATTGTTTTCCAGTGTGGTTGCACCAGCTTCCATTCCCACCAACAGTGGAGGAGGGTTCTCCTTCCTCCACAACCCCGCCAAAATCTGTCTTCCCTGACTTGTTAATTTTAGCCATTCTGACGGGTGTAAGGTGGTATCTCATTGAGGTTTTGATTTGGATTTCCCTGATGCCGAGCGATGTTGAGCACTTTTTCATGTGCCTGTGGGCCATTTTGATGTCTTCTTTGGAAAAATGTCTGTTCATGTCTTCTACCCATTTCTTGATTGGATTATATGTTCTTTGGGTGTTGAGTTTGATAATTTATTTATAGATTTTGGATACTAGCCCTTTATCTGCTATGTCATTTGCCAATATTTTCTCCCATTCTGTCTCGTGTCTTTTGGTTTTGTGGACTGTTTCTTTAGCTGTGCAAAAGCTATTTTTTTAAATTTTTTATTGTTATGTTAATCACCATATATTAAATCATTAGTTTTTCGTGCAGTGTTCCATGATTCATTGTTTGTTCATAACACCCAGTGCTCCATGGAGACGTGCCCTCCTCAATACCCATCACCAGGCTAACTCAAACCCCTACCCCTTCCCCTCTAGAACCCTCACTTTGTTTTTCAGAGTCCATCATCTCTCATGGTTCGTCTTACCCTCTGACATACTCCCCTTCTCTTTCTCTCCTGTTATCTTCTTCTTTTCCTTTTTATTAAAATATGTTCCTTTATTTGTTTCAGAAGTACAGATCTGTGATTCAACAGTCTTGCACAATTCACAGCGCTCACCATAGCACATACTCTCCCCAATGTCTATCACCCAGCCACCCCATCCCTCCCACCCCCAACCACTCCAGTAACACTCAGTTTGTTTCCTGAGATTAAGAATTCCTCATATGAGTGAGTCATGCGATACATGTCTTTCTCTGATTAACTTATTTCACTCAACATAACACCCTCCAGTTCCATCCACGTCTTTGCAAACGGCAACATCTCATTCCTTTTGAAGGCTGCATAATATTCCATTGTGTATATATACCACCTCTTCTTTATCCATTCATCTGTCGATGGACATCTTGGCTCTTTCCACAGTTTGGCTATTGTGGACTTTGCTGTTATAAACTTTGGGGTACACGTACCCCTTCCGGTCCCTACATTTGTATCTTTGTGTTAAGTACCCAGTAGTCAATTGCTGTATCGAACGGTAGCACTAATTTCAAGTGTTTGAGGATCCTCCATACTGTTTTCCAGAGTCGTTTCACCAGCTTGCATTCCCACCAACAGTGGAGGCGGGTTCCCCTTTCTCCACATCCCCGCCAACATCTGTCGTTCCCTGACTTGTTAATTTTAGCCATTCTGACGGGTGTGAAGTGGTATCTCATTGAGGTTTGTTTTGGATTTCCCTGATGCCGAGCGTTGTTGAGCACTTTTTCATGTGCCTGTTGGCCATTTGGATGTCTTCTTTGGAAAAATGTCTGTTCATTTCTTCGGCCCATTTCTTGATTGGATTATTTGTTCTTTGGGTGCTGAGTTTGATATGTTCTTTATAGATTTGGGATACTAGCCCTTTATCTGATATGTCATTTGCCAATATTTTCTCCCATTCTCTCGGTTGTCTTTTGGGTATGTGGAGTGTTTGTCTTGCTGTGCATAAGCTTTTTTCTTAATTGTTATGTTAATCATAACATAACAATGATATATTACATCATTCTTTTTTGGTGCAGTCTTCCATGATTCATTGTTTGTTCATAACACCCAGTGCTCCATGCAGAAAGTGCCCTCCTCAATATCCATCACCAGACTAACCCATCCCCCTAACCCCCTCTCCTCTAGAACCCTCAGTTTGGTTCTCAGAATCCATAATCTCTCATGGTTCGTCTCCCCCTTTGAAATACTCCCCTTCTCTTCCTCTCCTGTTATCTTCTTCTTTTATTTTTCTTAAAATATGTTGCGTTATTTGTTTCAGAAGTACAGATCTGTGATTCAACAATCTTGCACAATTCACAGCGGTCACCATAGCACATACCCTCCCCAATGTCTATCACTCAGCCACCCCATCCCTCCCACCCCAACCATTCCAGTATCAATGAATAATGGAACACTGCACGAGAAACTAATGATGTAATATATAGTGATTAACATAACATTAAAAAATTAAAAAAAAGCTTTTGCACAGCAAAAGAAACAGTCCACAACCCCAAAAGACAACCGACAGCATGGGAGAAAATATTTACAAATGACATATCAGATAAAGGGCTAGTATACAAAATCTATAAAGAACTTATGAAACTCAACACCCAAAGATCAAATAATCCAATCAAGAAATGGGCAGAAGACATGAGGAGACATTTTTCCAAAGAAGACATCCAAATGGCCAACAGGCACATGAAAAAGTGCTCAACATCGCTCGGCATCAGGGAAATCCAAATCAAAACCTCAATGAGATTCCATATCACACCCGTCAGAATGGCTAAAATGAACAAGTCAGGGAACGACAGATGTTGGCGGGCATGTGGAGAAAGGGGAAACCTCCTACACTGTTGGAGGGAATGCAAGCTGGTGCAACCACTCTGGAAAACAGTATGGAGGTTCCTCAAACAGTTGAAATTAGAGCTATCGTTTGATCCAGCAATTGCACTACTGGGTATTTACCCCAAATATACAAATGTAGGGACCCGAAGGGGTACGTGTACCCCAATGTTTATAGCAGCAATGTCCACAATAGCCAAACTGTGGAAAGAGCCAAGATGTCCATCGACAGATGAATGGATAAAGAAGTGGTGGTATATATACACAATGGAATATTATGCAGCCGTCAAAAGGAATGAGATCTTGCCTTTGGCAGCGACGTGGATGGAACTGGAGGGTGTTATGTTGAGTGAAATATGTCAATCAGAGAAAGACATGTATCGCATGACCTCACGGATATGAGGAATTCTTAATCTCAGGAAACAAACTGAGTGTTACTGGAGGGGTTGGGGTTGGGAGGGATGGGGTGGCTTCGTGATAGACATTGGGGAGGGTATGTGCTACGGTGAGCCCTGTGAATTGTGCGAGTGTTGAATCACAGATTTGTACTTCTGAAACAAATAACGCAACATATTTTAAGAAAAAAGAGAAAGAAGAAGGTAACAGGAAAGGAAGAGAAGGGGAGTATGTGAGAGGGAGAGAGGAACCATGACAGATGATGGACTCTGAAAAACAAACTGAGGGTTCTAGAGGGGAGGGGCGTAGGGGGATGTGTTAGCCTGGTGATGGGTATTGAGGAGGGCACGTTCTGCATGGAGCACTGGGTGTTATGAAGAAACAATGAATCATGGAACACTGCAGCAAAAATTAATGATGTAATATATGGTGTTTAACATAAGAATAAGAAAATTAAAAAAAAACTGAGGGAAAGAAAGGCCGGTGGCGGAGATGCCTCTCGGCTCAGCTCTTGTTCCTGGGGCTAGTACCCTTTCCCCTGTGTACTTGCAGGCCGAGAGCCAACCAACTAAGTCGATGGAAACACGCTGCAGAAAACCCCGACTTCGGCCAGATTAGGCCTTCCTGAGTGTGGAAACCTTTTGCTGTGTGAATGCGGGCGAGCGCTGCCAGCGAGTCCAAAACCATTTTCCAGGGAGACGGATTCCGCGGCAGAAGGGAGAACACAATTCCCCACTTCTTTCCTGAAGCCAGCCCAGCGGCCGCCCCCATGAGCATGCAAGTCTCACTGCTCGCGTACCAACGCAAGGAAACAGTAAGGTAGGGGACCGTGTTGTAAAGAGCCTCACTGTTCCAGAGAGTGGAAACACTTGGAGTGTGTGTGCGTGACAGCCTGGGAGAGGAGTCCCCTACGTTACGAGGCGAGAGAAACGAACTCGGGCATGCGCACCTCTCCCACCAGCTCTCAGTGGCAGAATGCTAGCACTCCTCCAACATGAGTGCATGCAGGCCTATGTTTCAGGACTCTCCTTGAAAGGCCCAACACTGTGGAGAAACCGCGCTTTACCTCCCGCCGGTCCGTAGCGGAGAGGACGCTGTATGCTGTGCGCTGTGCTTGAGAGCCCGGCGAACGGCTTCCTTATGTAAAACTGAGATAAAGAAAGGCCGGTGGCGGAGACGCCTCTCGGCTCAGCTCTTGTTCCTTGGGCTGGTACCCTTGCCACGGTGTGCTCGCAGGCCGAGAGCCAAGCAACTAAGTCGAGGGAAACACACTGTAGAAAATCTCGTGTTCGGCCAGATTAGGCCTTCCTGAGGGTGGAAACCTTTTGCTGTATGAATGCGGGCGAGAACAGCCAGCGAGTCCAAAACCATTTTCCGAGGGACACTGAGGTCGCGGCAGAGGGAGAACACAACTCCCCACTTGTTTCCTGAAGCCAGGCCTGCGGCCACCCCCTTGAGCATACAAGTCTCACTGCTCCCGTACCAACGCAAGGAAACAGTAGGGTAGGGGACCATGTTGCACAGAGCCTCACGGTTCCGGAGAGTGGAAACACTTGAAGTGTGTGTGCGTGAGAGTCTGGGAGAAGAGTTCCCTACTTTACTCGGCGAGAGAAACGAACTCGGGCAGCCGCACGTCTCCCACCAGCTCCCAGTGGTAGAATGCTAGCACTCCTTCAGCATGTGTGCGTGCAGGCCTAAGTTGCAGGCCCCTCCTTGAAAGGCCCAACACTGTGGAGAAACCGCGCTTTAGCTCCCGCCTGTCCCTAGCGGAGAGGACGCTGTATTTTGTGCGTTGTGCTTGAGAGCCCGGCGAAAGGCTTCCTTATGTAAAACCGAGGGAAAGAAAGGCCGGTGGCGGAGACCCCTCTTGGCTCAGCTCTTGTTCCTGGGGCTAGTACCTTGCCCCGGTGTGCTTGCAGGCCGAGAACCAACCACCTAAGTCGAGGGAAACACACTGTAGAAAATCCCGACTTCGGCCGTTTAGGCCTTCCTGAGGGTCGAAACCTTTTGCTGTGTGAATGCGGGCGAGTACTGCCAGCGAGTCTAAAACCATTTTCGGAGGGAGACTGAGGCCGCGGCAGATGGGAGAACACAACTCCCCACTTGTTTCCTGAAGCCAGGCCTGCGGCCGCCCCTTAACCCTACAAGTCTCACTCACGTACTAACACAAGGAAACAGTAAGGAAGGGGACCGTGTTGTACCGAGCCTCACTGTTCCGGAGAGTGGAAACAGTTGGAGTGTGTGTGCGTGAGAGCCTGGGAGACGAGTTCCCTACGTTACTGGGCTAGAGAAACGAACTCGGGCAACCGCTCCTCTCGCACCAGCTCTCAGTGGCAGAATGCTAGCACTCCTCCGGCCTGTGTGCGTGCAGGCTTAAGTTGCAGACCCGTCCCTAGAAGGCACAACAGTGTGGAGAAACCGCGCTTTAGCTCCCGCCTGTCCCTAGCGGAGAGGACGCTGTATTCTGTGCGCTGTGCTTGAGAGCCCGGCGAAAGGCTTCCTTATGTAAAACCGAGGGAAAGAAAGGCCAGTGGCGGAGACCCCTCTTGGCTCAGCTCTTGTTCCTGGGGCTACTACCTTGCCCCAGCGTGCTTGCAGGCCGAGAACCAACCACCTAAGTCGAGGGAAACACCCTGTAGAAAACCCCGACTTCGGCCGTTTAGGCCTTCCTGAGGGTCGAAACCTTTTGCTCTGTGAATGCGGACGAGCACTGCCAGCGAGTCTAAAACCATTTTCCGAGGGAGACTGAGGCCGCGGCAGATGGGAGAACACAATTCCCCACTTGTTTCCTGAAGCCAGGCCTGCGGCCGCCCCTTAACCCTACAAGTCTCACTCACGTACTAACACAAGGAAACAGTAAGGTAGGGGACCGTTTTGTACCGAGCCTCACTGTTCCGGAGAGTGGAAACACTTGGAGTGTGTGTGCGTGAGAGCCTGGGAGACGAGTTCCCTACGTTACTGGGCTAGAGAAACGAATTCCGGCATCCGCTCCTCCCGCACCAGCTCTCAGTGGCAGAATGCTAGCACTCCTCTGGCCTGTGTGCGTGCAGGCTTAAGTTGCAGGCCCGTCCCTGGAAGGCACAACACTGTGGAGAAACCGCGCTTTAGCTCCCGCCGGTCCTTATCGGAGAGGACGCTGTATGCTGTGCCCTGTGCTTGAGAGCCTGGCGCTCGGCTTCCTTATATAAAACCGAGGTAAAGAAAGGCCGTTGGCGGAGACGCCTCTCGTCTCAGCTCTTGTTCCTGGGGCTCGTACCCTTGCCACGGTGTGCTTCCAGGCCGAGAGCCAAGCAACTAAGTCGAGGGAAAACACACTGTAGAAAATCCCGTCTTCGGCCAGATTAGGCCTTCCTGAGGGTGGAAACCTTTTGCTGTATGAATGCGGGCGAGGACTGACAGCGAGACTAAAACCATTTTCCGAGGGAGACTGAGGCCGCGGCAGAAGGGAGAACACAACTCCCCACTTGTTTCCTGAAGCCATCCCAGCGGCCGCCCCCTTGGGCTTGCAAGTCTCACGGCTCGTGTACCAAAACAAAGAAACAGGAATGTAGGGGAACCGTGTTGTAATAGCCTCACTGTTCCGGAGAGTGGAAACACTTGAAGTGTGTGTGCGTGAGAGCTTGGGAGAAGAGTCCCCTACGTTACTGGGCGAGAGAAACGAACTCGGGCAGCCGCAACTCTCCTACCTCCTCTCAGTGGCAGAATGCTGGCAGTCCTCCGGCATGTGTGCGTGAAGGCGTAAGTTGCAGGCCCCTCCTTGAAAGTCCCAACACTCTGCAGGAACCGCGCCTCAGATCCCACCGTTTCCTAGCGGAGAGGACGCTGTATGCTCTGCGCTGTGCTTGAGAGCCCGGCGAACGGCTTTCCTATGTAAAACCGAGGGAAAGAAAGGCCGGAGCCGGAGATGCCTCTCGGCTCAGCTTTTGTTCCTGGGGCTAGTACCCTTGCCCCGGTGTGCTTGCAGGCCGAGAGCCAACCAAATAAGTCGAGGGAAACACAGTGTAGAAATTCCCGACCTCGGGCAGATTAGGCCTTCCTGAGTGTGGAAACCTTTTGCTGTATGAATGCGGGCCAGAACAGCCAGGGAGTCCAAAACCATTTTCCGAGGGAGACTGAGGCCGCGGCAGAAGGGAGAACACAACTCCCCTCTTGTTTCCGGTAGCCAGCCCAGCGGCCGCCCCCTTGGGCTTGCAAGTCTCACTGCTCGCTTACCAAAACAAAGAAACAGTAATGTAGGGGAACCGTGTTGTACATAGCCTCACTGCTGCGGGTAGTTGGAACACCTGGAGTGCCTGTGCGTCAGAGCCTGGCAGACGAGTGCCCTAAGTTACTGGGCGAGAGAAACGGATTCGTGCACCCGCACCTCTCCCACCAGCTCTCAGTATCAGAATGCTAGCACTCCTCCGGCCTGTGTGCGTGCAGGCCTAAGTCGGAGGCCCTTCCCGGGAAGGCACAACACTGTGGAGAACCCGCGCTTTAGCTCCCGCCGGTCCCTAGCGGAGAGGACGCTGTATGCTGTTCGCTGTGCTTGAGAGCCTGGCGAACGGCATCCTTATGTAAAATCGAGGGAAAGAAAGGCCGGTGCCGGAGACGCCTCTCGGCTCAGCTCTTATTCCTGCGGCTAGTAACCTTGCCCCGGTGTGCTTGCAGGCCGAGAGCGAACCTCCTAAGTCGAGGGAAACACACTGTAGATAATCCCGACTTCGGCCAGATTAGGCCTTCCTGAAGGTCGAAACCTTTGCAGTGTGAATGCGGGCGAGCACTGCCAGCGAGTCCAAAACCATTTAGCGAGGGAGACTGAGGCCGCGGCAGAAGGGAGAACACAACTCCCCACTTGATTCCTGAAGTCAGGCCTGCGGCCGCCCCCTTCAGCATACAGGTCTCACTGCTCGCGTACCAACGCAAGGATATAGTAGGGTAGGAGACCGTGTTATACAGAGCCTCACTGTTCCGGAGAGTGGAAACACTTGGAGTGTGTGTGCGTGAGAGCCTGGGAGACGAGTCCCCTATTTTACTGGGCGAAAGAAACGAACTCGGGCATCCGCACGTCTCGCAACAGCTCTCAGTGGCAGAACGCTAGCACTCCTCCGGCCTGTGTGCGTGCAGGCCTAAGGTGCAGGGCCCTCCTTGAAAGGCCCAACACTGTGGAGAAAGCGCGCTTTAGCTCCCGCCGGTCCCTAGCGGAGAGCACGCTGTATGCTGTGCGCTGTGCTTGAGAGCCCGGCCAACGGCTTCCTTATGTAAAACGGAGGGAAAGAAATGCCGGTGGTGGAGACGCCTCTCGGCTCAGCTCTTGTTCCTGGGGCTAGTACTCTTGCCCCGGTGTGCTTGCGGGCCGAGAGCCAACCAACTCAGTCGAGGGAAACACACTGCAGAAAATCCCGACTTCGGCCAGTTTAGGCCTTCCTGAGGTTGGAAACCTTTTGCTGTGTGAATGCGGGCGAGCACTGCCAGGGAGTCCAAAACCATTTTCCGAGGGAGACTGAGGCCGCGGCAGAAGGGAGAACACAACTCCCCACTTGATTCCTGAATCCAGGCCTGCGGCCGCCCCCTTACACATGCAACTCTCATTGCTCGGGTACCAACGCACAGAAACAGTAGGGTAGGGGACCGTGTTGTACAGAGCCTCACTGTTCTCGAGAGTGGAAACACTTGGAGTGTATCTGCGTGAGAGCCTGGGAGAGGAGTCCCCTACTTTGCTGGGTGAGAGAAACGAACTCGGGCAGCCGCACCTCTCCCACCAGCTCTCAGTGGCAGAATGCTAGCATTCCGCCGGCATGTGTGCGTGCAGGCCTAAGTTGCGGGCCCCTCCTTGAAAGGCCCAACACTGTGGAGAAACCGCGCTTTAGCTCCCCTGGTCCCTAGCAGAGAGGAGGCTGTATGCTCGGCGCTGTGCTTGAGAGCCCGGCGAACGGCTTCCCTATGTAAAACCGAGGGAAAGAAAGGCCGGTGCTGGACACGCCTCTCGCCTCAGCTCTTGTTCCTGGGGCTAGTACCCTTGCCCCGGTGTGCTTGCAGGCCGAGAGCCAACCAACTCAGTCGAGGGAAACACACTGTAGAAAATCCCTTCTTCGGCAAGATTAGGCCCTCCTGAGGGTCAAAACCTTTTGTTGTATGTATCCGGGCGAGAACTGCCAGCGAGTCCAAAACCATTTTCCGAGGGAGACTGAGGTCACGGCAGAAGGGAGAACACAACTCCCCACTTGCTTCCTCAAGCCAGCCCAGCGGCCGCCCCCTTGGGAATGCAAGTCTCACTGCTCGCTCACTAAAACAACGTAACAGCACTGTAGCGGAACCCTGTTGTAGATAGCCTCACTGTTGCGGGGAGTGGGAACACCTGGAGTGCCTGTGCGTAAGAGCCTGGCACACGAGTCCCCTAAGTTCCTGGGCGAGAGAAACGGATTCGTGCAGCCGCACCTCGCCCACCAGCTCTAAGGATCAGAATGCTAGCACTCCTCAGGCCTGTGTACGTGCAGGCCTAAGTTGCAGGCCCCACCCTGGAAGGCACAACACTGTGGAGAAAGCGCGCTTTACCTCCCGCCGGTCCGTAGCGGAGAGGTCGCTGTATGCTGTGCACTGTGCTTGAGAGCCCGGCGAACGGCTTCCTTAAGTAAAACCGAGGGAAAGAAAGTCCGGTGGCGGAGACGCCTCTCGGCTCACCTCTTGTTCCTGGGGCTAGTAACCTTGCCCCGGTGTGCTTGCAGGCCGAGAGCCGAGTCGAGGGAAACACACTAGAAAATCCCGACTTCGGCCAAATTAGGCCTTCCTGAGGGTGGAAACCTTTGGCTGTGTGAATGCGGGCAAGCACTGCCATCGAGTCCAAAACCATTTTCCGAGGGAGACTGAGGCCGCGGCAGAAGGGAGAACACAACTCCCTACTTGTTTCCTGAAGCCAGGCCTGCGGCCGCCCCCTTTACCATACAACTCTCACTGCTCGCGTACCAACGCAAGGAAACAGTAGGGTAGGGTATCGTGTTGTAGAGCCTCACTGTTCCGGAGAGTGGAAACATTTGGAGTGTGTGTGCGTGAGAGCCTGGTAGAGGAGGCCCCTACGTTACTAGGCGAGAGAAACGAACTCGGGCATCCGCACCTCTCCCACCAGCTCTCAGTGGCAGAATGCTAGCACTCCTCCAACATGAGTGCGTGCAGGCCTATGTTTCAGGACTCTCCTTGAAAGGCCCAACACTGTGGAGAAACCGCGCTTTACCTCCCGCCGGTCTGTAGCGGAGAGGACGCTGTATGCTGTGCGCTGTGCTTGAGAGCCCGGCGAACGGCTTCCTTATGTAAAACTGAGATAAAGAAAGGCCGGTGGCGGAGACGCCTCTCGGCTCAGCTCTTGTTCCTTGGGCTGGTACCCTTGCCACGGTGTGCTCGCAGGCCGATGGCCAAGCAACTAAGTCGAGGGAAACACACTGTAGAAAATCCCGTGTTCGGCCAGATTAGGCCTTCCTGAGGGTGGAAACCTTTTGGTGTATGAATGTGGGCGAGAAGAGCCAGCGAGTCCAAAACCATTTTGCGAGGGAGACTGAGGCCGGGCAGAAGGGAGAACAAAACTCCCCACTTGTTTCCTGAAGCCAGCCCAGCGGCCGCCCCCTGGGTTTGCAGGTCTCACTCCTCGCGTACCAAAACAATTAAGAGTCATGTATGGAAACCGTGTTGTACATAGCCTCACTGTTGCGGGGCGTTGGAACACCTGGAGTGCCTGTGCGTAAGAGCCTGGCAGACGAGTCCCCTAAGTTACTGGGCGAGAGAAACGGATTCGTGCAGCCGCACCTCTCCCACCAGCTCTCAGTATCAGAATGCTAGCACTCCTCCGGCCTGTGTGCGTTCAGGCCTAAGTTGGAGACCCTTCCCGGGAAGGCACAACACTGTGGAGAACCCGCGCTTTAGCTCCCGCCGGTCCCTAGTGGAGAGGACGCTGTATGCTGTTCGCTGTGCTTGAGAGCCCGGCGAACGGCATCCTTATGTAAAACCGAGGAAAAGAAAGGCCGGGGCCGGAGACGCCTCTCGGCTCAGCTCTTGTTCCTGGGGCTAGTACCGTTGCCCCGGGGGGCTTGCAGGCCGAGAGCCAACCTCCAGGTCGAGGGAAGCACACTGTAGAAATTCCTTACTTCGGCTAGACTAGGCTTTCCTGAGGGTGGAAACATTTTGCTGTGTGAATGCGGGCGAGCCCTGCCAGCAAGTCCAAAACCATTTTCCGAGGGAGACTGAGGCCGCGGCAGTGGGAGAACACAACTCCCCACTTGTTTCCTGAAGCCAGGCCAGCGGCTGCCCCCTTGAGCATGGAAGTCTCACTGCTCGCGTACCAACGCATGGAAACAGTAGGGTAGGGTACCGTGCTGTAGAGCCTCACTGTTCCGGAGAGTGGAAACACTTGGAGTGTGTGTGCATGAGAGCCTGAGAGAGGAGTCCCCTACGTTACTGGGCGAGAGAAACGAACTCGGGCAACCGCACCTCTCCCACCAGCTCTCAGTGGCAGAATGCTAGCACTCCTCCAGCATGTGTGCGTGCAGGCCTATGTTTCAGGACTCTCCTTGAAAGGCCCAACACTGTGGAGAAACCGCGCTTTAGCTCCCGCCGGTCCTTATCGGAGAGGACGCTGTATGCTGTGCGCTGTGCTTGAGAGCCTGGCGCACGGCTACCTTGTGTAAAACCGAGGTAAAGAAAGGCCGTTGGCGGAGACGACTCTCGTCTCAGCTCTTGTTCCTGGGGCTCGTACCCTTGCCACGGTGTGCTTCCAGGCCGAGAGCCAAGCAACTAAGTCGAGTGAAACACACTGTAGAAAATCCCGTCTTCGGCCAGATTAGGCCTTCCTGAGGGTGGAAACCTTTTGCTGTATGAATGCGGGCGAGGACTGACAGCGAGACTAAAACCATTTTCCGAGGGAGACTGAGCCCGCGGCAGAAGGGAGAACACAACTCCCCACTTGTTTCCTGAAGTCAGTCCTGCCGCTGCCCACTTGTGCATGCAAGTCTCACTGCTCGCGTACCAACGCAAGGAAACAGTAGGTTAGCGGACCGTGTTTTACAGAGCCTCACTGTTCCCGAGAGTGGAAACACTTGGAATGTGTGTGCGTGAGACCCTGGGAGACGAGTCCACTACGTTATTGGGTGAGAGAAACGAACTCGGGCAGCCGCACCTCTCACACCAGCTCTCAGTGGCAGAATGCTAGCACTCCTCCGGCATGGGTGCGTGCAGGCCTAGGTTGCAGGCCCCTCCTGGGAAGGCCCAACACTGTGGAGAAACCGCGCTTTAGCTCCCGCCGGGCCCTAGCGGAGAGGACGCTGTATGCTGTGCGCTGTGCTTGAGAGTCCGGCGAACGGCTTCCCTATGTAAAACCGAGGAAAAGAAAGGCCAGGGCCGGAGACGCCTCTCGGCTCAGCTCTTGTTCCTGGGGTTAGTACCGTTGCCCCGGGGTGCTTGCAGGCCGAGAACCAACCACTTAAGTCGAGGGAAGCACACTGTAGAAATTCCTTACTTCGGCTAGACTAGGCCTTCCTGAGGGTGGAAACATTTTGCTGTGTGAATGCGGGCGAGCACTGCCAGCGAGTCCAAAACCATTTTCCGAGGGAGACTGAGGCCGCGGCAGAAGGGAGAACACAACTCCCCACTTGTTTCCTGAAGCCAGGGCAGCGGCTGCCCCCTTGAGCATGCAAGTCCCACTGCTCGTGTACCAACGCAAGGAAACAGTAGGGTAGGGTACCCTGTTGTAGAGCCTCACTGTTCCGGAGAGTGGAAACACCTGGAGTGTGTGTGCGTGAGAGCCTAGTATACGAGTGCCCTACGTTACTGGGCGAGAGAAAGGAACTCGGGCAGCCGCACCTCTCCCACCAGCTCTCACTGGCAGAATGCTAGCACTCCTCCTCCATGTGTGCCTACAGGCCTAAGTTGAAGGCCCCTCCTTGAAAGGCACAACACTTTGGAGAAACCGCGCTTTAACTCCCGCCGGTCCCTAGCGGAGAAAATGATGAATGCTGTGCGCTGTGCTTGAGAGCCAGGCGAACGGCTTCTCTATGTAAAACCGAGGGAAAGAAAGGCCGGTGCCGGAGACGCCTCTCGGCTCAGCTCTTGTTCCTGCGTCTAGTAACGTTGCCCCGGTGTGCTTGCAGGCCGAGAGCCAACCACCTTAGTCGAGGAAAACACACTGTAGAAATTCCCGACTTTGGCCAGATTAGGCCTTCCTGAGGGTCTAAAGCTTTTGCTGTGTGAATGGGGGGGGGAATACTGCCAGCGATTCCAAAACCATTTAGCGAGGGAGACTGAGCCCGCGGCAGGAGGGAGAACACAACTCCCCACTTGTTTCCTGAAGCCAGGCCTGCGGCCGCGACCTTTACCATGCAACTCTCACTGCTCGCGTACCAAAGCAAGGAAACAGTAGGGTAGGGGACCGTGTTGTACAGAGCCTCACTGTTCCCGTGAGTGGAAACACTTGGAGTGTGTGTGCGTCAGAGCCTGGGAGACGAGTCCCCTACGTTACTGGGCGAAAGAAACGAACTCAGGCATCCGCACCTCTCCCACCAGCTCTCAGTGGCAGAATGCTAGCACTCCTCCGGCCTGTGTGAGTGCAGGCCTAAGTTGCAGGCCCCTCCCTGGAAGGCACAACACTGTGGAGAAACCGCGCTTTACCTCCCGCCGTTGTCTAGCGGAGAGGACGCTGTATGCTGTGCGCTGTGCCTGAGAGTCCGGCAAAGGGCTTCCCTATGTAAAACCGAGGGAAAGAAAGGCCGGTGCCGGAGACGCCTCTCGGCTCAGCTTTTGTTCCTGTGGTGGTACCCTTGCCCCGGTGTGCTTGCAGGCCGAGAGCCAACCTCCTAAGTCCAGGGAACTACACTGTAGAAATTCCTTACTTCGGCCAGACTAGGCCTTCCTGAGGGTGGAAACCTTTTGCTGTGTGAATGCGGGCGAGCACTGCCAGCAAGTCCAAAGCGATTTTCGGAGGGAGACTGAGGCCGCGGCAGAAGGGAGAACACAGCTCCCCACTTGTTTCCTGAAGCCAGCCCAGGGCCGCCCCCTTGGGTATTCAAGTCTCACTGCTCGCGTACCAAAACAAAGAAACAGTAGTGTAGGAGAACCGTGTTATAGATAGCCTCATTGTTGTGGGGAGTGGGAACACAGGCAGTGCCTGTGCGTAAGAGCCTGGCATACGAGTCCCCTAAGTTACTGGGCGAGAGAAACGGTTTCGTGAAGCCACACCACTCCCACCATCTCAGTATCAGAATGCTACCACTCCTCCGGCCTGTGTGTGTGCAGGCCTAAGTTGCAGGCCTCTCTGTGGAAGGCACAACACTGTGGACCGGCGGGAGTTAAAGCGCGGTTTCTCCACAGTGTTGTGCCATTCAAGGAGGGGCCTTCAACTTAGGCCTGCAGGCACACATGGAGGAGGAGTGCTAGCATTCTGCCACTGAGAGCTGGTGGGAGAGGTGCGGCTGCCCGAGTTCGTTTCTCTCGCCCAGTAACGTAGGGGACTCGTCTCCCAAGCTCTCATGCACACACACTCCAAGTGTTTCCACTCTCCGGAGCAGTGAGGCTCTGTACAACACGGTCTCCTACCCCACTGTTTCCTTGCGTTGGTACGCGAGCAGTGAGACTTGCATGGGTAAGGGGGCGGCCGCAGGCCTGGCTTCAGGAAACAAGTGGGGAGTTGTGTTCTCCCTTCCGCCGTGGCCTCAGTCTGCCTCAGAAAATGGTTTTGGACTCGCTGGCAGTGCTCGCCCGCATTCACACAGCAAAAGGTTTCGACTCTCAGGACGGCCTAATCTGGCCGAAGACGGGATTTTCTACAGTGTGTTTCCTTCGACTTAGGTGCTTGGCTCTCGGCCTGCAAGCACACCGGGGCAAAGTTACTAGACGCAGGAACAAGAGCTGAGCCGAGAGGCGTCTCCGACACCGGCCTTCCTTTCCCTCGGTTTTCCATAAGGAAGCCGTTCGCCGGGCTCATAAGCACAGCGCACAAAATACAACTTTTTCGCCGCTAGGGACCGGCGGGAGCTAAAGCGCGGTTTCTGCACAGGGTTGGGCCTTTCAAGTAGGGTCCTTCAACTTAGGCTTAGAGGCAAACATGCGGCAGGAGTGCTACCATTCTGCCACTGAGAGCTGGTGGGAGAGGTGCGGCTACCGAGTTCGTTTCTCTCGCCCTATAACGTAGTGGACACGTCTCCCAGGCTCGCATGCACACACACTCCAAGTGTTTCCACTCTCCGGAACACTGAGGCTCTGTACAACCCGGTACCCTACCCTACTGTTTCCGTGCGTTGTTTCGCGAGCAGTGAGTCTTGCATGGTCAAGAGGGCGGCCTCAGGCCTGACTTTAGGAAACAAGTGGGGAGTTGTGTTCTCCCTTCTGCCGCGGCCTCAGTCTAGCTCGGAAAATGGTTTTGGACTCGCTGGCAGTGCTCGCCCGCGTTCACACAGCAAAAGGCTTCCACCCTCAGGAAGGCCTAGTCCTATCGAAGTAAGGAATTCCTACAGTGTGGTTCCCACGACTTAGGAGATTGGCTCTCGGCCTGCAAGCACACAGGGGCAACAGTACTAGCCCCAGGACAAGAGCTGAGCCGAGACGCGTCTCCGGCACCGGCCTTTCTTTCCCTCGATTTTACATAGGGAAGCCGTTCGCCGGACTCTCAAGCACAGCGCACAGCATACAGCTTCCTCTCCGCTAGGGACCGCAGTGAGCTAAAGCGCGGTTTCTCCACAGTGTTGTGCCTTCCAGGGAGGGGCCTTCAACGCAGGCCTGCACGCACACAGGCCGGAGGAGTGCTAGCATTCTGATCCTGAGAGCTGGTGGGAGAGGTGCGGCTGCACGAATCCGTTTCTCTCGCCCAGGAACTTAGGGGACTCGTATGCCAGGCTCTTACGCACAGGCACTGCCTGTGTTCCCACTCCCCACAACAATGAGGCTATCTATAACACGGTTCTCCCACAGTACGGTTTCCTTGTTTTGGTACGCGAGCAGTGAGACTTGAATACCCAAGGGGGCGGCCCTAGGCTGGCTTCAGGAAACAAGTGGGGAGTTGTGTTCTCCCTTCTGCCGCGGCCTCAGTCTCCCTCGGAAAATCGTTTTGGACTTGCTGGCAGAGCTCGCCCGGATTCACACAGCAAAATGTTTCCACCCTCAGGAAGGCCTAGTCTGGCCGAAGTAAGGAATTTCTACAGTGTGGTTCCCTGGACTTAGGAGGTTGGCTCTCGGGCTGCAAGCACACCGGGGCAAGGGTACTACCTCAGGAACAAGAGCTGAGCCCAGAGGCGTCTCCGGCACCGGCCTTTCTTTCCCTCGGTTTTACATAGGGAAGACGTTCGCCGGACTCTCAGGCACAGCGCACAGCATACAGCGTCCTCTCCGCTAGGGAACGGCGGGAGGTAAAGTGCGGTTTCTCCACAGTGTTGTGCCTTCCAGGGAGGGGCCTGCAACTTAGGCCTGCACGCACACATGCCGAAGGAGTGCTAGCATTCTACCACTGAGGGCTGGTGGGAGACGTGCGGCTGCCCGTGTCCGTTTCACTCGCCCAGTAAAGTAGGGGACTCGTCTTCCGGGCTCTCACGCACACACACTCCAAGTGTTTCCACTCTCTGGAACAGTGAGGCTCTGTACAACACGGTCCCTTACCTTACTGTTTCCTTGCGTTGGTACGCGAGCAGTGAGACTTGCATGCTCAAGGGGGCGGCCGCTGGGCTGGCTTCAGGAAAGAAGTGGGGAGTTGTGTTCTCCCTTGTACCGCAGCCTCAGGCTCCCTCGAAAATGGTTTTGGACTCGCTGGCAGTGCTCGCCCGCATTCACAGAGCAAAAGGATTCCCCCCTCAGGAAGGCCAAATTGGCCGAAATCGGTGTTTTCTGCAGTGTGTTTCCACCGAGTGAGTTGGTTGGCTCTCGGCCTGCAAGTACACCGGGGCAAGGGTACTAGCCACAGGAACAAGAGCTGAGCCGAGAGGCGTATCCGACACCGGCCTTCCATTCCCTCAGTGTTTTTTTTTTATTTTTTTAATTGTTATGTTAATCACCATATATTACATCATTAGTTTTTGTTGCAGTGTTCCATGATTCATTGTTTGTTCATAACACCCAGTGCTCCATGCAGAACGTGCCCTCCTCAATACCCATCACCAGGCTAACACATGCCCCTACCACCCTCCCCTATCGAATCCTCAGTTTGTTTTTCAGAGTCCATCATCTCTCATGGTTCTTCTCCCCTCTGACATACTCCCCTTCCCTTCCTCTCCTGTTATCTTCTTCTTTTTCTTTCTTCTTAAAATATGTTGCGTTATTTGATTCAGAAGTACAGATCTGTGATTCAACAGTCTTGCACAATTCAGAGCGCTCACCGTAGCACATACCCTCCCCAATGTCTATCACCCAGCCACCCCATCTCTCCCACCCCCACCACTCCAGTAACACTCAGTTTGTTTCCTGAGATTAAGAATTCCTCATATCAGTGACGTCATGCGATACGTGTCTTTCTCTGATTGACTTATTTCACTCAACATAACACCCTCCAGTTCCATCCACGTCGTTGCAAATGGGAAGATCTCATTCCTTTGACGGCTGCATAATATTCCATTGTGAATATATACCACGTCTTCTTTATCCGTTCATCTGTCGCTGGACATCTTGGCTCTTTCCACAGTTTGGCTATTGTGGACATTGCTGCTATAAACACTGGGGTACACGTACCCCTTCCGGTCCCTACATTTGTAACGATCTGGTAAATCCCCTGTAGTGCAATTGCTGGCTCGAACAGTAGCTCGAATTTCAACTGTTTGAGGAACCTCGATACTGTTTTCCAGAGAGGTTGCAGCAGCTTGCATTCCCACCAACAGTGGAGGAGGGTTCCCCTTTCTCCACATCCCCGCCATCTGTCGTTCCCTGACTTGTTAATTTTAGCCATTCTGACGGGTGTGAGGTGGTATCTCATTGAGGGTTTGATTTGGATTTCCCTCATGCCGAGCGATGTTGAGCACTTTTTCATGTGCCTGTTGGCCATTTGGATGTCTTCTTTGGAAAAATGTCTGTTCATGTCTTTGGCCCATTTTTTGATTGGATTATATGTTCTTTGGGTGTTGAGTTTTATAATTTATTTATAGATTTTGGATACTAGCCCTTTATCTGATATGTCATTTGCAAATATTTTCTCCCCTTCTATCGGGTGTCTTTTGGTTTTGTGGACTGTTTCTTTAGCTGTGCAAAAGCTTGTTTTTAAATTTTTTATTGTTATGTTAAGCACCATGTATTAGAATATTAGTTTTGGTGCAGTGTTCCATGATTCATTGTTTGTTCATAACACCCAGTGCTCCATGCAGGACGTGCCCTCCTCAATACGTATCCATCACCAGGCTAACCTAAACCCCTACCGTCCTCCCCGCTAGAACCCTCACTTTGTTTTTCAGAGTCCGCCAACTGTCATGGTTCGTCTCCCCCTCTGACATACTCCCCTTCTCTTCCTCTCCTGTTATCTTCTTCTTTTCCTTTTCTTAAAATATGTTGCGTTATTTGTTTCAGAAGTACAGATCTGTGATTCAACAGTCTTGCACATTCACAGCGCTCACCGTAGCACATACCCTCCCCAAAGTCTATCACCCAGCCACCCCATCCCTCCCACCCCCAACCACTCCAGTAACACTCAGTTTGTTTCCTGAGATTAAGAATTCCTCATATCAGTGAGGTCATGCGATACATGTCTTTCTCTGATTGACTTATTTGACTCAACATAACACCCTCCAGTTCCATCCATGTCTT